>NC_090445.1:121668379-121971602 GCF_031143425.1 Pleurodeles waltl | reverse complement strand
GGCATTAGGCTTCTCTGAACCATTCCACCGTCTCCTAGTGAGACAAGGTTCATCTCAGTTTGCTCCCCACAACCACCTGGCACCAAGTCCTCCCCAAGTGCGACACTGGCCAACCCCTTGCTCTGCCCACCGGTGTGTGGGTGGGTGGCTGTGTCCACTTGGGACATTTGGGATCCCCCTTCATGTGACCCACCTGGTCACAGCCAAGCATTTATGGGGTCCCGCCTCTGCAGGCTTCTCACACACCTCCACAACGCCGGAATCCACCACAAGGCCCTGGACTGGATCACCTCCTTCCTCTACGGCAGAACTCAGAGAGTACGCCTCCCTCCGTTTCTGTCGAAAGCGACCAAGACGATCTGCGGAGTCCCCCAAGGATCCTCTCTCAGCCCCACCCTTTTTAACATCTACATGGCCCCGCTTGCCAACATCGTCCGATCCAACGGCCTCAACATCGTCTCCTACTCGGACAATACCCAACTGATCCTCTCACTCATGAAAGACCCCGCCACCACCAAGACCAATCTCCACAACGGACTTCATGCCATCGCCAACTGGATGGAGATAAGCCGCCTCAAACTGAACTGGGATAAGACTGAGATCCTCATCCTCAGCTCCAACTGATCAGCATGGGACGACTCCTGACACTAGGAGCTGCTCCAACTCCCACCACCCACGCACGCAACCTCGGCTTCATACTGGATTCATCGCTCACCATGACCCAGCAAGTCAACGCATCTCATCCTCATGTTTCAACACCCTCCGCATGCTTCGCAAGACCTTAAGATGGATCCCCATCGAAACCAGAAGAACGGTCACCCACGTCCTCATCAGCAGCAGACTGGACTACAGCAACGCACTCTAAGCGGGAACAACGGCCAAGCTCCAGAGGAAACTTCAGCGCATTCAGAACACCTCCGCACACCTCATCCTTAACCTCCCCCACCACAAACGCATCTCAGCCCACCTCAGAGACCTTCACTGGCTACCCGTCAGCAAGAGGATCATCTTCAAACTCCTGATCCACGCTCACAAGGCTCTCAACGACGCAGGCCCTGCCTACCTGAGCTTCTCAGATTCCCCGTTCCCACCCGCCAGCTACGCTCTGCCAACCTCGCCACCGTCCCCCGCATCCACTGTACCACAACCTGCGGCAGATCCTTCTCCCACCTCGCCGCCAAAACCTGGAACTCCCTCCCCGTCAACCTACGTCTGACCCAGGACCTCCTGACCTTCAGGAAACGTCTCAAGACCTGGCTATTCGAGCAGTAGCAACCCCCTAGCGCCTTGATGCTCGGGTGAGTACCATGCTTAACAAGTGATTGATTGATTGATTGATTGATGCTTTCTGATCTCCTGGGGGCGGGAATTCTTACTGTGGGTACTAGATTGGGGCCCTTTGTAGAACCCCTTTTGTTTTACTCTTGTACCCCCACTCTGTTGCTAGGGACCCTGCCCACCTTTGGCACAGTCTCCCCCATACACCTTCTTGTGGACCCTGGTACTCACTCAGCGGTCCACCTCCACAGCAAGCTTCCTGGGGTCAGTCAGCTTACTATCAGTCAAGTGCTGGCGCAGCTCTACAAAACAGAGACTAGACAAGTGCTCCCATGCAATTAAGTTGTACAGCCCCGGAAAAACTGTGACATTACTGCCCTTCACCCAACCATCCAGTGCCCTGCAAAAAGAATCCACACATTCTAACCAGGTCTGTGAATCACTTTTCTTACTCCCTCTAAACTGATCCCTGTACATGTCAGAAGTGAGACCATACCTGGTGGGAAGGGCCTCCTACATGTCAAAATAGGGGAAGTTGTACACCTTACCCAAAGCTGTGTCCTTCCCCTCCTCTGTGAAGTGGTTCCACAGTCCTGCTCCCCAGTTCTTCTCAGGGACCCCATTCATGTGGATAGATTCCTCATATCCCTGAAACCACCTCTGGATATCATCTCCCTTCTTGTACTCCCTTCCGACATTCTTGGGGATGTGAACTATTCCATCGGAGTGCAATGAGGTATTGCTGCCACCATCTCTGCTGGATCTGCTCCTTTGATCCAGCTCCTTTACTTTGAGCTCATTATCTAAGAGCATCTTCTTCTCCTCCATCTTTAGTCTTTCCAACTCTATCTGATGGTTCCTGGCTTCTCTCCTGTCTTCCAGCTCCTCTGCAGTCAGACCCCTGAAAACACTACTGCTGCTTGGCCCAGGGGGTACCTCCCCCCGACAGCTCCTACACCCTCAGCACATCTTCCCTTGGACTTGCCTCCATGGTCTCCCAAAGTGGATCCTCAGAATGCCCACTGGCGTTTCTGGCTGCTACCCAGCCCCTCAGAGCCTTTAGTAGCTCCTCCTTCTTGGTAAGGCCTCTGACTTGGACTTTGAGGCTTTTGCAAACTGTCTTCAGTTCCTTCAAGGTGTAGGTTTCCAACCTATCCTCCTAAAAAAAACAATCCAGGGATGTAACTGATGATGCTCTTGACTGAGATATGATGTAGTAGGAAGTTCAACTTTAACTCAAGACCAAAAATAGATCAAAGGAAAAATCAAGAACAAAAACCTTGTATGTGGTACGTACTGGTCTGTGATATGGTAGTAGTGTACACCAATCAAGTGCAATCATCAATCAAGTAGGTCAAGTGCAAGTGCAATTCCTATCCCACTGATGCCACCAATGTTAGAAAAGGGGTCTCTAGTTGGTAGTCATAGTCGGTTTATACCCTGCCGAAGTAGGAACCCTCACTCTATTCAGGATAAGGGAGATACCCACCTCAGATAACTCCTGTTCACCCCCTTGGTAGCTAGGCACGAGCAGTCAGACTTATCTCAGAAGCAATGTGTAAAGCATTTGCACATAGCACACAGTAATACAGTGAAAACACTACAAAAGGGCACCACACCAGTTTGTTAAAAGATGGCCAATACTTATCTGTGTAAAACAAGACCACAACTAGAAAAATCCAACATACAATAATGAAGATATGAATTTTGTAAGAATTAACTCAAAAATACAGTCTCTTGAAGTCGATAGCTCCGTCAGGGGCTATCACGGCGTTGTGAGCATCAAATCCAACAGTTCAGGCCGCCCCCTGCATCGCGGGTCAGCAATGGTGTCCAGAAGACCCACAAACAGTACCTTGGAAATGCAGGGCGTCGTGATCCTCATGATGAGATCCGAAGTGCAGCGTCGCTGGTGTCGGTTCCCGAGGTCGGTGCAGGGGTCCTTGGGCCATTGAAGTCACACGCGTTGCAATTCAAACTCCAGGTTGATGATGAAGTCAGGAGGGCTGGCGTGGATGGCGTTGGGGTTGGGGTGCGAAGAGGGACAATGCGACGTGCGGTGCCCACAGGTCACGGTGCAGGCAGCGGCTCGGTCCTGCAGCATCAGTGAGACCAAGGCTGCGATGTGAAGCTGGCGGTGCGACATACTGTGCCTCCAGGTCGCTGTGCAGGCAGCGGCGTCATCATTGCTGAAGTGCTTTTGTCTGTAGGTCCATGGCGGAGGTACGATGCAGCACCCATGGCTTGCGGTGCAGACCGGTGCATCTGTTGACGATGCTGGAGTCAATGGTGTCGGAGGACAGTGCATCATGCACCTCAAAAGCAGTATCCTCAGGCCATGGTGCAGGCAGCGGCATCAGTGTCAACATGGAGCGTCATCATCGGGGATGCCAAGGCTGCGGGGTGAGCTAGGCAATGTGGAGTGCGGAGCCCACAGGTCATGGTGCAAGCAGCAGCTCGGTGACTTAGTGAGGGCAGAAACATGTTGGTCATGTTCAACCCCTTTTAGACTCCAAGAGACATTGGCCCTCATTCTGACCTTGGCGGTCTTTTCGCAAGACCGCCGAGTTACCGCCGCGGTGAAGACCGCCGACCGCGGCGGTATGCCGCTGTGCGCATTCTGACCGCTGGGAGCGTTCCGCCGGAAAACCGCCAGCAGCCACACTGGCGGTCGGCGGGAAAGTGGAGACTGGTCAACCTCCACCGCCACGCCAGCAGAACACCGCCCACAGAATTACGACCCACATTTCTGTGTGGCGGTCTTCTGTTGGCGGTCTTCTGTTGGCGGTCACCTCCCCATGGCTCCCGTTGCCTCCCGGAGGACCAACGCACAAGGTAAGTTGACCGTCCGTGAGGGGAGGGGGTGGGGGGGTGTTGTGTGATGTGGGCGTGCATGGGGGTGTGCGTGTGAGTGTGTAGAGGGGGTGTGTGAGTGCGTGTATGCGGGCGGGGGGTGCTGCTGTGTCTATGGGTAATGTGTGCTGTTCGGCAGGTGCGCATGTCTGCATGTATGTGTGCGGGTATGTGTCCCCGTTGTGTATGTGTGTGTAGGGGGTGTGTATATGTGCATGTTGGGGGTGTGTGCATGTCGGGGTGCATGTATGTGCATGTCGGGGTGGGGGTGGGGAGGGGGTTCGTACCACCTCTGGGGGGTGGCAGGGGGGTGGAGGGTGTGGGGGGAGGACTCGGGTGGGTAGTGGGGGGTGGGGGAGACCCCTATCAGTGCCAGGGAAGGAATTCCCTGGCCCCGATAGTGCTTACCGCCATGGTTCGCACGGCGGTTCCCGCCCGCAAGAAACCGCGGCGGTAGGCAGGGTCATAATACCCTTGGCGGTCTTGGGACGACCGCCGGGCCGGAGTGTGCAAACTCCAGCCCCGCGGTCATGACCGCCGTGGCGGTCGGAGTGGAGAAGTGGCGGTCGGTCGCGGCGGGGACCGCCACGGTCAGAATGCCATTTTTAATACCGCCGGTCTGTTCGCGGTCCGACCGCCGTCTCTCCGCCGACCGCCAGGGTCAGAATGAGGGCCATTATCCTCTAACGAGCCTTCCCCCTTAGTTTTAGTCTTACCAACATGCACCACCATTAAAACTAACAAGAGCCACCGGTGACATGTTAGGTAATTTTATTATTCACCCCCTCTGGATCACTATAACTATCCAGTCAATTCAATTTCAGCACTCCCTCTGGTTCTTTTAACCAGAGGTCGAGTCCGCCTGAGTAGTATCATCTTACTTAGGTGGGGCTAGGTGGTCATATGATGAAGCAAGACACTATTATGTGTGTGAGACCACCTAGTCCGTAAAGGAAAATCCCCTGCTACTCCTGTAGGGCAACACAGCACCCCCTATCAAGCAACCTAATGCAACCAGGAACTGGTTAAAGACTAACCCAGTCTTACCCCCTGTTCCTACTACCCCACACCTTTTGTGATTACTTAGTTTCTTTTGGGAGGCGGTGTGGGTTAGCCTTGCTTCCCTTGCTCTCTTTCTGTGTATTTGCTGTTGTTGTTGAAACAGCAATTGTAAAGGCGGTGATTGTGATGGCACCTGTTGTACTGTTTGCAGCCTCATGTAATGTTGCTGCAAACATTCTATGCTGCGTCACAGGGGAATGCTTTAGTAGCAGCGTTCCGTGCAGTGCTTAATTTGTAAATTAGGAGGTGCCGGTGCTCAAAGCCCTTCTCTTAAACACGAGGCTGCTATAATTAAATCTGCCAGCACTGAATACTGAGACAGCTTAATCCTGAAGCCATCTCGGGCCTCTTCAATCCATTTACGGCCACCCCTGCCCCTTCAGCTCATCCTGCAACTTTCTACTTTCTCCCTTTATGACGCTTTTTAGTTTTTCCTTCTTCCGTCTTTCCCAAATGTGTCTTTTGCTCGAAGCAAATGCTTGAGGCAGAAGACTAAGCTCCGGCCCTCACAAATAAGTGCCGGTGCTCAGCACCGGAAACAACAAGCACAAATTAAGCACTGGTTCCGTGAGAAGTGAGTTACCCGCTCGCTCACATGCAGAGTGCTACTCATAGAGATCCTGCGTGTCAAAATGTGTTACTACAACTGGTGATGACTGCCGTCCAGCAACTTGGATCGTGCCCTAGCAGCACCAAAAACTGACATGGAGTAGGTTAAACGAGTAATTTCATCCAAGCTGCACAGAGTCAGTACTGCTGGTGACCCAACTGTGCATGATTAGGCATCTACCCACTGAAACCTTTTTGTTATTATGAGCTCTTGTACTGCCAAATCGTCTAGTTTATGGATGCCTTAATTCTGGCGCATGATACCTACGGCTCTCACCCTAACTTCCATTAGCATCTCTTCAATTGTATATAAATGGAACGCCACACCGCATGGAGGGGTGCCACGCTACCCTGATGCCACCCCAGAGTCAAGCCTGATGTCGGTGCATTGTCTCAGGATAGGAAGGAGAGAACTGTTGAACCGTTTTGCTCACCATACAGGCACAAAATGTGTTTGGGCTGTACCTTAATTAGTTAATCCCTGCTGGCTGATAAACCTTGCCTCGCTCACCTACAAAGAAGGACGTCTAGCTTTCCAGTCTGAAAGTTTTCAATTCTATTGAAGACACTAAGTTGAGGATTATGCCTTTTATCTGCATCCTCAACAGCCAATACCTTTTAACAATAATAAACTTTAGATGAAAAAATACACACCCCAAAGGCATCTGGGGAAGTATGATACAACATCAAAGGATTAACCAGTCAGCTCTGGCCTTTGGGACCAAACAAGGACTTAACATATGTCACTTCCTTTTCTCTATAATAAGAGCCGAGGAAGGCGATGAACATCTTACTCATGCTTGTTCTTCAAACCTGAAACATAATGACGTTTTTACCATTTTATAGACATAAAGGCACCAGTTATAATAATATATGGGATAAAGTACTCCCTTCAGTACATTTTAAGAATATTCCAAGTCACCAAGGAGTTCCATGACATATAGAGGAATGAGGCTGAAGGCCAAGTTCTTTTATAAGTTTGTGGAACTCCGAGACGACTTACAATATGCTTGTCATGTACGGCAGGAGGTACTTTATTCTTTATAATACATGGTCACAGCAGAACATTTCCCGTAAACCACTGAAATCCTTGTCGCATGGCTCTTTCATATGTTTGCAAACATGAAGAATTAAAATAGACTCTCTAGTGCAAAATTAAACACATCAAAAAAGCTGTTATTTGTTTGTTGCAAAGAATATTAGAATCAGTTTAATATTTAATACAAGGCTTTTTTTTAAAAGGCGCAGTCGCTCAGAATGTGTAGTAACATGCAGAATCATTCTTACTTTTCAATACTTACCTAAGTGGTTCAACAAATAAATATGTATTCATAAATATCTCCTTTCTGTTTGTTACTATACAAATAGAAAACCAGAGCAGCAGAAAGAAAAAGCTTGTTGGTCTTTCTTTAAGCAGCTGCTTTCATTATGCTCCAGGGCTTGACCTGCCTTTCTCCTCATCTGCTGGCTCTTGCAGCAGGCAATGCGACGTCACAACTCAATAACTGTAATAAGTTATTACAGTTGAGTTCTGACATAATTTATTTAGGAAAGGCGAGTGGGTGTGTCACAAGTCGCCTATTATAAAGAAATTAGAGACACATTTTTACACATGGATTGTAGAATCACATTTATTATAGCAGCCATATGACCAAACATCTTTCCAAATCATATTAAATTCCAATTTTATGTTACATATTGCATTTTGAACTACAATAGTATCTTTTCTAAAAACGTTAAATGAATACCATCTGTAACTCTAATATATGAATGAGACTAATACTGTAGCTAGCTTTCCAAGCACTGAAGTACTGGGTAGAATAATCCTCACCTCAGTGTCCTTAATAGAACTGAACATTTTCAGGCACGAAAGCTAGGAGATTTTACATTTTATGCCAGGGTCAGAGGCCAGGATTATGCCAGTTCAAAGCTTAATTTTAACAAATTAAGCAAAGGATGAGATCAGTTTGAAATGGAAACTCTTGAAGACTGTCTGAGAAGAGCAATTTGTGCATTTCAGAATGTCTTCTAAGCAAACATCAGCCACCATGAACTTTGAGGCACGGGCACCCCTGGTAGACTGTGCCACAAACATAGATGTATCCAGACTAACCTCATACATAAGCTACCTTACCCACCTGGCCAATGTAGCTACTGACACTGGAGCAAAAGGCTTAACAAATTAGATAAACAGTTGTGTCATGCTCCAAGGTCTGTACCCACCTGAGTGGGATTCATATTCAGTCGCGGCTGGCAACTTAGAGAAGTGTCAGGGTGAGTGGGATAAAACAAAAATAAAATATACATTTAAAAAAAAAAAAAAACTTACCTGAAAGTCGCCGCCGCTCTCCACTGCACTGCAGGATCCCAGCGTGCCCTGCGGCCAATCATGATGCTGCTCAAAGAAGCGTTATGATTGGCTGGAGTGCCCTGGCTGGGCACTCCAGCGCAGACTGGGAGCTTGGGGCGGCTCTCTCCAACTCGGCAACACAGTGTTGGGTTGGAGGGAGCCCTTGTGTACAAGTGTGTTTGGCCGGCTCGAGGCGGACGGCCAAACACACATGCGCACTGAGAGGAGTGCTCTGTACACTCCCCTTACTGCTCATCACCCCATGCCCCCTCCCCTTAAGAAATAAAACGATAATAAACATGGTTTATTATCGTTTTATTTTTAAAGGTTTGCAGCTCCTGCTGCTGGCAGGGGGTGACGCTCCTCCCCCCTAACGGAGGAGCCACACCTGTTCATATTCCTTTAAACACTTTCCCACACAAAGGTTATCCCGATGAGGGAAACAAGCTTAGGATATTGATCTAGAGGATGTCTTTGTCCTTCCAATGGTGAAGTTCACTCCCTTCAGGAGTAAAAATCCTACTAGAGAAGTCCAGTGCTCTAACGTCAAATAATCTTTTGTAGGAAAGCAAACAGCAGGGTTGCCACTTTGGCCAACAGCTGTTTTCTGGATAAATTGTCATTAGAGGGCCAGTTTTGTAAGAACCGCCATGGGATGTTAACATCCCACAGGCTAGTGTACATGGGTTTAGGGGGCATTGCAAAGCAAATACCTCTGACAAGGGGTTGTGGGAATGCTGAGCATGTCCTGCAGAAATAGTACGAAAATGATTCAGGGATCTATTAACTATCCGAGAGAAAATTCAAGATATAAACTATCTACATGAATGGGATCGTGGTCCCGTTCAACACACAAGAGCTTCTGGGGCATATTTATACTCCGTTTGCGCCGAATTTGCGTTGTTTTTTTCGACGCAAATTCAGCGCAAAACTAACGCCATATTTATACTTTGGCGTTAGACGCGTCTAGCGCCAAAGTATGAGGAAAGAGCGTAATTTTTTTGCGTGAACGCCTTCCTTGCGTTAATGAGAGGCAAGGTAGGCGTTCCCGTCTAAAAAAATGACTGCGCCGCAAATGCGTCGTATTTATACTCCCGGGCAAAAATGACGCCCGGGAGAGGGCGGGGCAAAAAACCCCGCATTTGCGCCGGATTTTAGCGCCTGGGTCAGGGCAGGCGTTAAGGGACCTGTGGGCTCAAAATGAGCCCACAGCTGCCCTCCCATGCCCCCAGGGACCCCCCCTGCCACCCTTGCCCACCCCAGGAGGACACCCAAGGCTGGAGGGACCCACCCCAGGGACATTCAGGTAAGTTCAGGTAAGTATAATTTTTTTTTTTTTTTATATTTTTTTTTGGCATAGGGGGGCCTGATTTGTGCCCCCCTACATGCCTCAATGCCCAATGACCATGCCCAGGGGACATAAGTCCCCTGGGCATGGCCATTGGGCAAGGGGGTATGACTCCTGTCTTTACTAAGACAGGAGTCATGTAAATGGCGTCTGGGCGTCGTTAAAAATGGCGCAAATCGGGTGGAGGCGATTTTTTGCGTCAACCTGACTTGCACCATTTTTAAGACGCCCTAGCGCCATTTTTCCCAACGCCGGCGCTGCCTGGTGTACGTGGTTTTTTTCCGCGCACACCAGGCAGCGCCAGTCTGCTTGCGCCGGCTAACGCCATTCAATAAATACGGCGCCCGCATGGTGCTTCAAAATGGCGTTAGCCGGCGCAAAATTTTTTGACGCTAAACTGCGTTAGCGCAGTTTAGCGTCAAAAAGTATAAATACGGGCCTCAGTGTCTCTATGAAGAACTGTAGCGATTGCAAGTGCTCCCTACCCACGCCCCACAGATTCATTCTGTAGGGTTGTCAGTTTGTCAAAAGGCCTGGCAACTTCCTGGAAATCCTCCAAGTGCACAGAATGAGGTGTCCGTCTAGAAGTGTGGGTTACCACACCTGCGATCTCCACAGACAAGCTACCAGGACAAACTCCACTGATTGCCAACAGAGAAGTATGGCTGAAAACAATTGTGGGAAACATTATATGTTGCCACAAAGTGCACGGCTCAGAGTGGTCGGCAAGCTTTAATCTCCTGCTGTTTTAGGTGGAGCGAAATTGGCATTTTTGTTTGAATTAGTTGAAAGACATATGGAAACAACGCAGAATATGTGAACACGTTACATATAAATGCCGATTTCCCATCTTCATCCTTTGCAACAGAAAGAAGCAGGTATCGCAGGTATTACCTCATGCTACACAAGGCCAAGCGAAAATGCATTCATATATGGGCTAAAGTACGCCTTATCATATTTAATAAGGATATTGCAAGTTGCCGAGGCGTTCCAGGACCATATTGAGAAACGAGGCCAAATGGCAAGAACCTTTATTGAACCATGAATCTTGCAGAGTTGACTTACAGTTTCCCTTCAGTGTACAGTGGATGGTATTTTATTCTTTACTGTATGTGGCCACCCATTCACCCTTCCCCAAATCTTTTTTCAGTCTTTGGTCTCGTGCTCCTTCTTACAAAACATGTTGCAAAATTGTTGCAATAAATTGTTGCAGTAAATGTACAGTCTGCACTATGGAAATAAACTCGCAAATGTGCAGTTTATAGTTGGCTGCAAAATACTAGTTATGTTTCAGGCAGTTGTCACTTTCAAATGTGTCTGTAGTCTAAAATACGTGGTAACACGCATAAATACATTCCATAAGTGCAATTAACAAGCCTACTATGAGCAATAGCTGCTTGTCAGCTGATGAGTGGTTAGGAAAAAATAGTTCAGCAGAGATGAACATCTGACTGTCCCGTTATTGTGAAAACAGCGGTTTACTTCTGACAGACATTGTGATGGCGCCTTTTGTAGTGCTTGCACCCTTTGGAATGTTGCTGCAGACATTCTAAGCCCTATCACAAGAGAACGCTTAGTACCAGCGTTCCATGAGAAGTCATCTGCCCGCTCTCTGACCTGCAGTGTGCTGCTCATAGTTGGGGCCCGGTGGTGGCACCCAGGTGTCCATACCCGAGATTCTTCAGGCAGGTGGAGCGTTCCATCCATGGAGGTCCCCAGTTGGGTGGTTTAGGTTCTGGGGTGGGGTTTGGGGTGGTGGTTAGGTCCCTTGTCATTTCTGTGACGTTCCAGTTACATTGATGTGGTCCTGGAGGTAGGCTAGAGTTTTTTTTGTCTGTTGAGGTAGGCCATGGATCGTTAGTTTGCCTTTTGGAGGTTTAGGCCATTGTGTAGTTCTATCTAGTGCAGTCAGGAGAATCTTTTGCCCGTGAGAAATATCCTGTATGGGGGATTTTATAAAGAAGGCTGAGAAAGCACAAGCGATGCGCGATGCTTTGAGGGTACTATGTAAGTACTAGCTTGAGAACCTGATAAAACTGTGGATCCTCTCATAGGCATGGGTGGGGATGGTTCGCCCCAAGCGTTCGACAGCTAGCAGCGTCGCTGCAACATTTTGTTAAATTAAGGTGAAAGTGGCGGACTATGATGGACAGGTGTCTGAGGTGATGCATGAGGAAGCGACTGCGCTTACCATGGAGATTGAAGGGGCCCTTCGGAAAGCAGGACAAGGGAGAACACATATGTACAATAACCAACAGGGGAGGTCGACCAGTGCTTTGCGGCGTGGGGGAAAGCCTATAATCCAAGCATTAAGGACATGAACGGGTCAGCTCCACCCCTGCAAAATGCGGTGTCAGGTATGAGCCAGCAGGTGGAGTCCGAGTGCACGCATGTGTCCATTAGCGCCAGTGCTTGTGGGAGGGGCCTGGCCATGGAAAAAGGACTTGCAATGGGAGGGACTAAAATGGGAGAAAAGGGCACAGAGTACAGTACACAATGTTTGCAGGCAATAAAGGCAAATTGAAAAATCAAAGTAAAACGCAGGTTGTTGTAAAAGCACACAGAGGAGGTGAGGAGGAGAGTTTTAGGGCATACATAGCAACACCACAAAATAAAATGATGGACAGAGTGTTGCAATTTTTCAAACACTCACCCCAAGTCACAGATCTGGGTTTTATTAACACTTATTTTTCTCGCCACCTCACACCAGTTTGGACCCAGCCATATGCAAATCAGTCTTGTCCCTGCTCAACATGGGTAAAGCCAGTGCGAACTGATAAACCGGGTCCTCCCTGGACTGGAAACAAGCATCCTGGGACTGGTTTCAGGGCATCACCCCTCCTCAGCCAGGCTAGCTTGAATCCAGTGGTGCAACGAGCAAGAGACCCATGTCTGGGCATACCCTACCCACTTAGGGGGCACATAGCAACACCACAAAAAAAATGATGGCTAGAGTGTTGAAACTTTTCAGACACTCCCTCTCAGTCACAGATCTGGGTTTTATCCATTGTTATTTTGCTCACCACGAAAAGGATCTACCACTGAGATAATGAATGAACTTCACCATGACTCACTAACTAGTGATTGAATACAGTAATTGAGGTACCTTTTAAAATAATTTTATGTGTGATTGTTTCATGTCCAATCATTATGTATGATTTTACGTGTAAATATTTTCTTGCAGTCACGTTTTTGTTCTGAAAAATATATTTGCATAGTACAAGACAAAAAAACATATTTACATAGATCGATTTGTGGCTTTGATCTCTTACAACGATGTACTAAAAGTTTAATTCATGAGTGGTAACTTAATTTCATTATTATGTATTCATTATTATGATGGTCCAACCACCTGTTACAAAAGGACCCACCCCTTCCAACTAGGAAATGTCACTGCGTGCACAATATCTTAAAGTTGTATTCATTCATGTCCTCCAAATCCTACAGGGATAAGAAGAGGACCACAATAAGAGGAGGCAATGGGGAGATGACACCCCTTAAAATCGCTCAAGGTAGGTCACTTAAACTCTTCAGAATTGGAGTTTGTGGACAACACTCCAAAGGAGGAGCCCATTCTGGCAGCACCACCATCTCTGCAGCCCATCACAGTGCCTATTCTGGAGAATCTGCCGCTTCTACCATATGCGGTGCAAGCATCAATTCAGGCCTATCCATAATTTCCTGCACCTGGGTTAGCTCCAGTTTAGTTCCTTCATGCCATGAAGATGCTATTAAGGCAAGATGCGGTCTCTTTTGGTGTGCTTCTGTGCCCCATCGCTCCTTTTAGATCCCAGCCAGAGGTTCCTACCATGGTGCCATTCAACACATAAGTTTCCCCTCTGGGAACACCTCTGGTGCTGACTGGAGCCTTCCTGGTACCGATGCCTTCGCCAGCGCCCCCCTCAATGGCGCTGTCAATGCCGGCACTACCACTGGGGCCTGTACACACAGCCTCAACCTTCAAAGACCCAAGCATTTGTTTTGAGGTCTAGAAAAGATGCCAAAGAATAGCCAGAGAAGATAGGTACACACAGTGGTGGCTAGTGACTTTTGAAAGTGATGGGGCGTTAAAGTTCTTTCCAACTTTCACAGCATAAGCAAAGCAACTTCAGTTTTACAGCTGTTAATTTGCAAACTGTTTAGAGAAATTCCAGGTATTGTTTCGTTTCAAGATGATCTTTTAATTTCTAGTCCTGCTAAGATTTCACATGCAGGGTCGGCTCCTGCAGGGGCAAAGCGTGGGGCGGGGGCACAACAACATAAAGAAATAAAAAAAAGAAACTTGCCGCCGCTGCTGCCTTGCCAGTTTTCTGGCTCCTGCTACACTTGCTGCAGGCTCAGGCTCCCAGACTGCCCTGTGACCAATCCTAACGCTGCTCTTGCATGATTGGCTGGAGCACCCTGGCTTGGCACTCCGAGGCAGAGTTGGAGACTCTACCTGCTCTCTCTAACCCAGCAACACAGTGCCAGGTTGGACAGAGCCCAGTACGCATGTGTGTTTGGCCAGCCCGAGATGGCCAGCCAAACATACATGCACACTGAGAGGAGTGCTGTGCACTTCCCCTCCGTCCCTGTCATCGCCCATGGCCCCACCCCCCGAAAAATAAAAATGATAACAAACACTGTTATCATTACTGCAGAGATTCAGAGATGAGCTCAGAACATATATTTACTGTTGAAGCTTCTGATAAAAGTGTAGAAGTAGTTCTTAGCCAGATCCAAGGACTCAAAGAATACTAAATAGCACTAACTATCAGGTTTTGAAGGAACCTGACTAATCCTACTCAGTTATACAGAAAGTGTTACCAACTTGTACATGGACAGTCAATAATGTGTATTCATTTGTATGGGAAAAGGAGTTTGTAATTTGTACGAATCACCATCCAATTGTCAATATCCTTGAAGGTACAGCCAGGAAGAAGGCCAGGACTGCTAGATTGGGAACTAAGGGCCAGATGTATCATCACGGCCCTTTGCGATTCGGAAATAGCGATTTTTAAGAAATCGCTATTTCCGACTCGCAAAGTGCCATGTATCACATTTGCGAATCGGTAATAGCGATTTCTTAAAAATCGCAAATGCTATTACCGATTCGCAAATTGCGATACCGGCTCCATTCGCAGCTATGGGCCTGTTGGCCCATATCTGCGAATTTTTTGCATTTCCAAAATTGCGATTTCTGAACCAGAAATCGCAATTTTGGAAATGCAAAACCCCACGGTGCTGGGGGGCTAAGACCCCCTCTGCTGTACCCCAAATGTTTTTTTGGGAACATGTAAGGTGCACACATGCCAAAAGGGCATGTGTGCTTTACACGTACAATTTAAAAATGCATTTTAAATGCATTTTTTAATTTTGCACATGGTTACCACCAAGTTCAACTTGGTGGTAATTAGCGATTCCTAAATGGCACAATCGCATTTAGGAATGGCTTCATACATGTGCTAAGAAATTGCAAATAAGGAATCCTTATTAGCGATTTCTAATTTAGAGAGTCGCAATTGAGACTCTCTAAACAGAGTCGCAATTTTAAGGAATCGCTATTTTAGCAATTTCTTAAAATTGCGTTCAGAATGTATTTGATACATTCTGAAATGGCATTTTGCATTCGCACCGTTTGCAAATGCAAAATGCTTTCATACATCTGGCCCTAAATTATTAGAAAATCGGTGTGTTGCAGCACATGTTCCAGACTCAAAGAATGTTGACGCAGATTTTCTCTCATCTTCCTCCTCTGAAAATGAAATTAACGATATGGTCAATGACGGTGAATGCTTTGTAGTTTCTTTTCATTTGGGTAGTACTGTAGATGGAAACTCTGTCCTTATTTCTCATGCCAAATGGCAACGTGCTGTGGACAACAACTGGACATTAAAAGAAGTGATTAGACACAGTCAAAAAGGATGGCCCAAAAATAAAAAATTCCATTACACCCTGAGATCTCATTGGAAGGATTCTGAAGGGGAGGGCACTGATTAGGGGGAGGACCACTACACCACTTGCGAGAACATGCACTGACCACAGTTCTGTGGCCCCCACTGTCCAGTGCAGGAGCCTTGGAGGAATGTGCTTTGGTTGAGGCAGAGGTTTCTTCTTCACTACCTCTTTCCTGCCATACCCATCATTTTTGGTGTCTTGAGGAAGCAGTGGAGGATGGGGCCCAAGCCACTTTCATTGCTCTCCTTGTGTCTCCCACTTTAGCTGCCACAGAAGGCAAAAATATATCATGTCAATCAATTTAATAAATCAGTTATAAGACTCAGAAATCATTTGCCTGGAAGGATCTTATCAGTTAGAAATAAATGCAGCAATGAGCATTATTTAATTTTGCTCATTGTGGACACATTGGTGATACTCTTATTAAACATAGAATAAGAGACTTTTATTGGTGGCCATCCATGGACATGGACGTTAATGTCAAGATTGAGCAATGTACTGAGTTTGTCAAGAAACAAGCATTTAAAAATGAATAATGTTACCAACAGAGGTTTGATATGAGCCCTGGTGTAAATTGACCGTTTATTTGGGATTTTTGTAGAACGTTATAGAATGCTCCTAAACAGTCCAGCTAAGCCATTGTATCGGTAAGTCATTTTACTAAATGGATCGAAGTAGAATCCACTTCTGAGCTTTCTACCAGTGTCGCACTTGGATTTGTATCAGCTGTTTTCAGTAGGGAAAGGCTGCCCATTGATCTTGTATCTGATGATGGAGTTCAATTTAGATTTTTTAAAAAATGTTTACATTTTGGAGAGGTACTGGGATGCAGCATTCGATGACATCATTCACCCACAATTCAATCGGTTGTTTAGGAGGGTTAATAGGCTTATTACCGATTGTCTCCAAAGGGTTGTAGCAGGCAAAAAGCTATTTTATTTTTAAATGTGTTCTTAAGATGTTGAGGTTCTTTATAAATATCAAACATGGTATAACTGAGTAATCACCTTTTTTTCTTCTGAGAGGAAGAACAGAACATTCGAATCTATGTTCAAGGTGGTTTGGAGGTGAAGGAAATAGAGAAGTAGACATTTAAATATGTTATGGAGGAAGCATCTGAGAACATTAATTGTGCACACTTGTCTTACAAGGAAAACTATGATTAACATTGTTCAAAAAACTCTTAGCACAGTTAAAGTTAACAGAAAATGGTGGCATCAAGTAAAACTGCCCCAGCTCGGGTTCTTCGAAGGTGTCACTAATAACCTTCTATATACACAGACAGATCACTAAATGAGTTGAAAAATCAGTGCTAAAATATGCAGCGAACTGCGGGTCAAAACTTCGACTCTTGGAAAGACAAACTCAGCCTTCCATCCTTTTGAAGGAGATAAATTGTGTGCTACAGAATTGGATAGTAATCATGTGTTATTTACAGCACTTCAAAACAGCAGAAGTGCAGTGTTTATTTTATTTAGTAGTAACATTTCGTTCAGAAACATCAGAAGCACTATTAAAAAACAAGTCATTACCTCTTCTTGTTCTTATCCTCGTTCCATTCCTTACCAACGGAGTGAATGTGCTCATTTACTCGTGTATATCACCCCTGTAAAGCTGTTTTCTCTTTCTGTGGAAAGAGCTGCAAGATGTATAAGAATCCTCCTCTTCCTCCACACTTCCTGGTTTGTTTTGTGTGCCCTTTCTCTTGTAGGGCTACTGAGGTGTTTTGTGGATAGATTCTAGCCTTGCTATGGTGCACCAAGCCAAAATACTTGCTGCTAACTGCTTTGGTGTTCTGGCACTACTAAGAAAGGTTTGACCGCCAAATAATGACCATGGTGGTGATCCCTCACATAGACAGCCAATGTACCACCCCAACCGCCAGTGTGATACGAACACTGAACATGGCGGTAGCAATCTCCAGGTAGGCGGAAGACAAGGATCCGCCCACCATATTATGACATAGCACATCGCCAGGATTTCAAGGGCGTTAGCAACGTCACCAAAAGCCTGGCTGAAACACATCATATAAAAGGAGACACTCACCTCCAGGGACACAGAGGAGTCCGCTGTCGCCATGGAACCAGACCTGCAAGTCTTCCAGATGCTGTACCACGCCATGGCCGTCCTGGGGCACCAAAGCCGACAAAGACGACGACTGTGAGTACATCTGCCTAGCACACAAGGGAGGGAGGGGAGAGTGACACACACATGCAACAACACACACCATACACAAACACCACACGCCCAGAACCATCTGCAGAGTTCAGCGACAGTATCAGAACCCAGGAGCAAAGAAAGCCAGGACATATACCTCTGTTCCAACCTCTGTTATCCAGTAGGATGAAGAGCCCAAATCCAAACAAATACAGAATTGCATATATACATGCAGGCCCACTGGCCAGCTCAAAGTCTGAAAATGCCCACAGGGCAAAGTCCAAGCCCTCACTTGCCTCCTGACAACATCGGGACTCCACTATGAAGGGGCATCATGTTGGAAATAGGCAGGCACCTCCAGGGGTGCTTCTTTTTGGGAGGGGGGTTCTTGGGATTGAGTTTGGGAGGGAGCAGGACTTTACCCTTCCGTTTTGGGGGCAGAGGAGTGGGCTTGGGAAGGGGGGGCTGGAGTTACACTCATTTGCCCCTTAGTGGCAGCTGAAATCTTAGGGGGTGGAACAGGGCTAGACATGGTGTTGGAGGTACTGGGTGGGACCTTTCTCTCATGGGCAGGATGGGGGGAGGGGGAGGAGGAGGGGGAGCATAGAGGTCAAGGCAGGAAATGAAAAGCTTCTTAGTACCAGTGGGGCGGGATATGGGAGGAGGTATGGGAGTGAGGTAGAGGGAGTGGTTGGAGGAGGTGTGCTGGACTTGGGTACAGATGCATGGACAGTGTGCGTGTGTAAGATAGATGGCTGTTGGGGATCTGAGTGCAAGCGTTTGTGTGTCTTTGGGGGAGCAGACAGAGTGGGGGACGTCAAACAGGAGATGTGGATGTATGTTGTGGTGGTGTCTGCAAGTGAGGTGGGTGTGCTGTATGAGGTGGTGATGACGGTGGTGGTGACTGCGATGGTGGTATGTGGGGTGCATGTCTGCGTGTCTGCTGTTGTGATGACTGTGGGCAAGGCTGTGAAGGTGGCAGGTTCTGGGACTGTTGATGCAGTGCATGTAGGTGTGAGTGCTGATGTGACTGTGAGGGAGGAGGAGGAGGGGGAGACAGTGGAGGCAGTGGATGATGATATGTGTGCATCTGTGTGTTGGCTGTGTGAGTGCTTTAGAACTGAAGTGTGCTGCCTGTGTTTGTCTGTGCAAGCCTTGTCTGTTGTTTTGGGTACATGCTTGTCAGAATGTGTGCATGGGATGGGCTTGGGGAGAGGAAACTGGGACTAGGAAGGGGTAGTTGGAACGGGGAACGGAAAAAACAGGGACACTGGCTGCCATCAGAGAGGAGGCCACATCCTGAAATGATTTCTGTAGGGCGCCAGGCCACAGTGAATGCCCTCCAGGAAGGCATAGCATTGCTGCATGTGGGATGCCAGCCCCTGGATGGCATTCACTATGGTTGACTGCCCTACAGAGATGGATCTCAGGAGGTCAATAGCCTCCTCACTGAGGGGAACTGAGCTGACAGGGGCAGGGCCCGAGGTGCCTGGGGCAAAGGAGAAGCCCACCCTTCTGGGTGAGAGGGCACGGGCAACTAGGTGGGGGGCTACTGGGAGGGTAGTGCTGGTACCGGGGGTGCGGTAGCACCTGTAGCTGGGGTGGTCCCAGAGGGGTCCACCACCACCAGGGAGCTCTCATCGGAGGAGGAATCAGAGTCAGTTGTATCAGCTCCTGTCCCCCACATGGTGCTCCCCTCACCCTCCATCCCACTGGTCCCCTCGGCGTCAGTGGACTCTGCCTTCTGGGTCCCGTGGGCTGCAGCTTCCTCACTCTCCGGTGCCCCTACTCCTTCACCAGATGATGCAAATGCACACATGGACAGGATGACAAAAGGAGGGCGGTAGCACAGGGTCAATCACAGCACCAACAGCACTGATGGCATTCACATCACTATCACACACAGAGGCTAAGAATGGGCAGTATGGACCACACTGCCATATCATTGGCTAGGTACCACAGCATTTAGGTGCCAAACACTGCCATCTGAACATCAACTGGGACCAACTAAGCCGTGTCTGACATGGAAAGCCAGCTACCTAGCTATCTAAAATATGCATTACACCCAAAAAACCTAAGCTGGACCACCTAGCAAGGTCTAAGCTGGCATATTGGGGCATCCACTGACTAGAACCCTGCACCCAAATCCCATGCCAGGCAAGAAAGATGGTTGTCACACACAGTGTACTCACCCCCTTGTGGCTACTGTGATGCCTCAAGCGCCCATCCAGCTCTGGGTAGGCCACCACCAGTATGCAGGCCATCAGGGGGGTCAGGTTCCGATGGGCACCCCTCCCTCGTTGGGAGGCTTTCCCCAGCTGGGCCTCCGCAGTCTTCCGGGCTCAGTGTCTTAGGTCCTCCCACCCTTTCTTGCAGTGGGTGCTCCACCAGCTATGGAACCCCATGGTCCGCACGTCCTTGGTGATGCCACGCCACGACCCCTTCTTCTGATGGGCTCTGACCTGCAGAGGAAACACAGACAGAGGGACACCATGAACCATACAGTCCAGCCTGTCACACATATGGCCTACATACTGCATTTGCCCCTCATCAGGCACACACATGTCCCGTACCATTGCATTAACACTGCCACCAGCCATATCCCCATAAATGACACACTGCCAGCACACATACACATCTACATGCAGCCATGTCGCATGCAACGTACCCTTGATGTACTCACCTGTAGGTCAGGAGACCCATACAACTGCCCATATAGTGTTAGGACCTCATCCATGAGCCTCTCCAACTCCTCCGACGTGAAGGCTGGGGCCCTTTCCCCGTTGCACGGGACATGGCAGGTTCCAGACACAGGTCACAGCAGCACACGCATGGAGATGTGGTCCTGTGGAAAGCCAGGAATCAAGTGAAGTGATAGACAGAAAATGGCGGTCACGTCCACGGCGATGAACACCGTCTACGCTGGCGTTGATCATCATCGGTTCCTGTACTCCATAGAGGCCCTTGTTAGCCAAGGAGGAATTGCACAGTGGTGCAGACCGCCTCCCGCCCTGACGCCTAACGCCAGTGGAGTGAGGTCACTTCCACCTGTCCCTGTATACAGGACAGGCGGTTGGCATTTTCTACTGCTAGTACACATTTACTGATTTAAAAGTGCGTTATTGGTGTTGAATGTACACACATAGACAATTCCAGTGTCCAACATACAAGTATGCTCTGTGTACACTGATGTAGTGTGTCCATAGTTCCTATTGTCACAACCTTCTAACTTTTGGATCACTTAGGTACCAACCACTGTGGAGGAATAGGAGGAGGAGGCAAGCACCCATGTACAGACCCCTTGAGGACTTGGCTGCACTGGAGGACAGGCACATCATACCCACCTATCGGCTAGACAGGGTCACAATCACAGAGCTGTGTGCACAATTGGAGCCTGATCTGCTACCTGCTATCTATTGCACCACAGTAATCCCCCCTCTTGTGCAGGTACTATCAGTGCTCCATTTCCTGGCAACAGGCTCTTTCCAGGTGACAGTGGGCTTGGCTGCAGGAATGTCATAGCCAATGTTCTCTATTGTGCTTGCAAGGGTTTTGGCAGCCTTGCTCAAACATGTGCAGCTACATCGCATTTACCCAGGTAGATGAATTGCCCACTGTGAAGGCTGGATTCTATGCAATGGGACATATACCATATGTGATTGGGGCCAATGACGGGACCCTTATTGCCTTAGTCCCCCCGGGGCCAATGAGCAGGTGTACAGGAATAGGAATAGTTTCCACTCTCTCAATGTCCAGATGGTGTGCCTTGCTGACCAGTACATCTCCCACATCACTGCCAAGTATCCAGGGTTGGTGCATGATGCCTTTGTCCTGAGGAATAGCAGCGTTCCACAGCTGATGGCACAACTACAGAGGCGCAGAGTGTGGCTTATAGGTGAGCCTGGGTTCCCACTCAATGTATGTCTGTGTATGCCTTCAGGAGTCATACCCCATGTCATTGTGCAAGGCTAATGTGTCCCCCTCACTTCTTGCAGGTGACTCCGGCTACCCAAACCTGTCCTGGCTCTTGACCCTCGTTAGGAATCCGAGAACAGGGGCTAAGAATAGGTACAATGATGCTAATGGGCGTACCAGGAGGATTGTTGAAAGGACCTTTGGTCTCATGAAGGCCAGGTTCCGATGCCTCCATCTGACAAGTGGATCCCTATGCTACTCCCCTGAGAAGGTCTGCAAGATTGTGGTTGTGTGCTGCATGTTGCACAATTTGGTCCTCAGACGCCATGTGCCCTATCTGCAGGAGGAGGGAGGTGACAATGCACCTGTGGCAGCAGTGGACAATGAGAAGGAGGAGGATTTGGACAACAGGACACATATGACAGGACACATATGATCCAGCAGTACTTCCAATGACACTCAGGTAAGACTGTTGAACTAAACATTTCTCCATTGAAGTGTTGTGCTGTGTGGCTGTAGACTAATGCCAGTCACCACCTTTGCATCCCAACTGACTGTTATATATTCCTTCCCTTATTGCAGATGTTGATGTGGTTACAACAGTGTAATGCTGTGATGTGTACAGACTGCTGAGACACATATGTAGGATGGATCAACATATTACTGGACATGTGCACAGGATCATGCAGTTCCATACAGTTAAATACATTGTACATTTACTTCAGATAAAGCACTATTATTCAAATTGTGTCCAAGGGCGTTTATGAATTATTCGGGAATACAATGCAAAGTACAATAGAGTGGGGTGATGGTTAGGAAAATTCCAGTGTAGTGGGCCAGTCTGTTAGTTGTACAGGTTCAGTGTCCAAGGGGCCATAGGAATGGGAGCAATGGCAGTTCAAAGTGGAAAGCTAAACACAAGGGGGACGTTTAGGAGGGGCTAATTTCCTGGCATTGGTCTTGGTCTTAGCAACTGTCTCTGGTGTCTGTCTGGGTTGCAGGGAACGTTTGTGGGGTGGTTCACTTTCTGCAGGGGGAGGGGTGCAGGTGGCATGTGGCAGGGCCTCCTGTCCACTAGCTGCAGCGGATGTTGATGGCTGCTGGGTGGAGTGGCTAGTGGAAGTGGCCCACTGGCGTGCTCTGTCCTCCCACATGGTGTCGGCCATGTCACCCAGAACACCTACAATGGAGGCCGTGTTGGCATTTAGGCCCTAAAACTGCTCCATGACCTCCTGGTGGTGTACACCATGCAGCCGCTGGTTCTCCTGCATGATGTTGATCACCTGACCCATCCTGTCCTGGGATTGTTGGTATGCCCCAAGGACATTTGTGAGTGCCTCCTGGGCAGTCAGTTCCCTGGGCCCGTCCTCCTCCTGGTGCACAGCTATCCTCCGACTGTCCCTGGCCCCCTATGCCTGTGTCCCCTGAACGGTGTGTCCACTCCCACTGACACCAGGACCCTCATTGTCTTGCCTGTGTGGTTTTGGACTCAGGTCCCTGTACAGGTGGACACAGTACTGATTGACGTGTCCTGGGGACAGAGGTGTGGGGGCGCGTTGGCTGGCTGCTGTGGTGTTGGATTCTGAGGGGGGGCTCTGGTGGTGGATTTGCTGTGGGATGGGGTAGCCGACTGACCAGTGGTCCCAGATGAGCCAAGAAGATGATCTAGATCCAGGGGTAGCTTTGCCAATGATATTGTTCTTGTCCTCCCACATTGGTTGTGTATGGAGATGGATTGTGGGATTGTTAGTACTCCATGCTGTGCATGCATTGGTGGTGTGTGTGCACGCAGAGCTTGAAGGGATGTGCATGCAGTGGGTATGGCATTTCGGCTTGGCATTTCGGCTTGGTAATTGGGGGTGGTGCATTGTGTGGGATGGAGTGGGGTGATGGGAGTCAGGGTGAGGGGTTGTGCTGGCATGCAGGTATGGGGAGTGATAGGTAGTAATTGTTGACTCACCAGTGTCCAGTCCTCCGGCTACTCCAGTGAGTCCCTCAGGATGCAGTATTGCCAAGACTTGCTCCTCCCATGCTGGCAGCTGTGGGGGAGGAGGTGGGGATCTACTGCCAGTCCTCCTGATGGCGAGCTGGTGCCTTGCTGCAATAGAACTCACCTTCCTCCAAAGGTCGTTCCACTTCTTCATTATGTTGTCCCACAGCATTCACCCTGTCCACGATTCTCTGCCATAGATCCATCTTCCTGGCAATGGAGATCTGCTGTACCTGTGCTCCAAACAGCTGTGGCTCTACCCTGAGTATCCCTCTACTATGACCCGCAACTCCTCATCAGTGAACCGGGGATGCCTTTGTGGGGACATGGGTGTTGTGTGGAGTGTGTTGTGCAGAGGGTGATGTGTGAAGTGGTGAGGTGTGTGGTGTGTGACGGATGAATGGGTAGTTGTGATATGTGTGTGCAGTTCGCTCTGGAATTGGAATGGCAAAGTGTAGCAGTCTTCTCATGTTTGCAAAGGAATGTGGGTGTTGTGGGTGTGTGTTTTATAGTGCTGTTGGTGGGAGAGTGGTGGGTGTGTATTTGTGTCAGGTGTGGGTTTTTAGTTTTGGCCAATGTTGTCTTGTTTTGTTTTTGGGTGGACATATTCGTCGCGGCAGTGTGCATCGCCAATGATTTACCGCCGTTGAATGTCCGCTGTGGTGATTCGTGGGTCATTATTTGGAGGGCATTGTTTTGGTGGCGTAACAGTATGGGTGGTAGTACCGACAGTTTATCACATTCAGTGGGTCTGGCGGATTTGTGGTTGTGGCTGTTTTCTGTCGGTTTTGTGTGTATGTGTCATAATCTGGCCGACGGATGTTGGCCTCCGTGGCGTTATGTTGACAGCAGTCAGCGCGGCGGTATTCGGTTATTTACCGCCAATGTCATAATGAGGGCCTAAATGTCCAGGCTATCATTATTTCTCACGTTGATTATGGCAATGACCTATACCTCGGTACACCTGGGTATGTGAGTAAAAGTTTGCAGGTCACACAGAATGCTGCCACACAGCTCCTCATGAAACTCCCACGACATCTGAAAATGCCCTTGAAGGATCTTCAGTGGCTCCCTGTGAATCAGGGGGTTCAATTTAAGACTTGAAGTATTCTGCACACGTCACTCCACAAGAGAGGTCCTGCCTTGCTAAGGTCACTAGCTATTTCCTATATCCCTGGAAGGTCACTTGGATCATCTTCAGGTCACTTGCTGCAGGTTCCCCAAATCTGCAGATTACAATGGTGTGGCCACTCTTTACCCTATCAGGCCCGGAAACTTTAGAAAACCCTCCCTGTCAAACTGTGCCAGCTGTCCAATGAGTTCTCCTTTCGTAGGGCCTTGAAAAGTTGGCTCTTGCAGGGTCTTGCCAGATACTTTTCAAGGAGTGGAATGTGGTCACGGGGATATGTCCCAACCTCCCTGCCGGACAGTTAGACCCAACAATGTCAAAGTCAAACCTGACCAATAGGGAAGAAGGGAAGGAGGGGCAAGAAAAGGAGAAAGTGTTTCCAAAGTCCAGCATGTCCTACTTCTGGGTCACCCATGGTCCTTTTAATCTCTCCTGTAAAATAAACAAGACAGTGCTTAAATATGTGAGTGTTAAAACCCCTTTACTAGTACCCATCAACCCTTTTCCAAATACCTGATGATTCCCTCTTCCGACTTTCTGAAATGTGTGTAGGAAAACCATTATTCGTATGACTCTACCAAGAACATGAGAGTGATACCCATAAGAGCCACATTTAGGAACAGGTATGTATAGGTAAGTATGAGCTAAGTAATAATGTAGCGTACCTAAATTGTCGTTGAATAAGCTCAATTGGAAGTCATCTAGAAACTAGAAGCAGAAGAAAACTCAAACGTGTACATACATATGAATTACTATATGCATCAAATATCAGAGACAATTATGTACTGCAGTATCCCACAACTTGTAATGCAGTAAGCTAAGGTTAGCAGAAACAGATCAATAAACTTTGTGAAACACATAGGGCCTGATTACAACTTTGGAGGAGGTGTTAATCCGTCCCAAAAGTGACGGATATACCACCAGCCGTATTACGAGTCCATTATATCCTATGGAACTCGTAATACGGCTGGTGATATATCCGTCACTTTACCGTCACTTTTGGGACGGATTAACACCTCCTCCAAAGTTGTAATCAGGCCCATAGTCTTGTATACACTAAAGTTCATGTGCTGATGTCAGATTTAAACGTGTTGAGACAAAGAATCAGAATTGCAGTCACCAGGAAAACAGATCAGATAAGTGTGTCTTAGTTCAATAATTGTACTGAGCAAAAACGGCGCATTACCCATGGAATGTTTCACCAGTTGAATTCTTATCTTGTTTCTTTGTATTTTGTTTTCCAGGTCCAAAGCGTGAGTTCCCTGCCTGGGGATGAAGACCGAAAAAGAACCTGATGTTGCAGCCGCAACAAGGAGCCACGAACACCAAAGAGATGCAAGACCACCAGGAAGATGCCAGAATGCTGAGATGCCAGCGCCGAACACACAGAAGCGGAGGAACAGGGTGGAGCAACGTCAGGAACATAGTAACAGGAAGCTGTGGGCAGAGAAACTCACATGGCAAGTGGCTTCCTGTGGTGGTGCATGCAGCTTTATAGGCTACGCACTCTGCCCAGGAACCGCGCGAGTACAGAGCCCATTAGCAGGTCAGGCCCGACAGCTCTACTGTAACCAGCTCTGCTGGTGAGCTGGCGACAATGATGACTGTTGTAGTGCTGGGAAGCCTTTGGGTAGCTATGCACTTTAGAAGACTTATAGATTAGAATAGAATAGAATAGAATAGGTGTTGCGTGCCCCCCTCATGATTATCAAGGTATGTTGGTTTACTGTTAATAATGCCTTTATGCATGATTGCCAGGGTATCCTGGGTTATTGTTAATAATGCCTTTATGTCTTTAGCACTGTATTGTGCAGTTGCATTGCATTATGGTTGCATGATTTTGCTGTCCTTTGGAAGTTGCTGTTAGCATGACTCATTGCCAGTCCATTCAGGGCTAGTTTATTGGCCTGTGGCTGCAATGACGCTGCTGTTTTTGTTTGCATGGCAGTTGCCTGGAGACAGCTGATTCTGCTGGCCAGGCCCTCCGCGCTGCATCGTTGGGTATTGAGTTGTGCCTTTTCCTCCTTATCGGTAACAGGTGCTGAGGCATTTCCCGGTGAACTTGTTCCTTTGTTCTTCTACAGGAGATGTGCTTTTCAGAGAGCCCCATCTTGTTTGAGACATTCATGTTTTTTTTTTTTTACTGGGATCTAACCTCCAGCTTCCTCAGGGCAATGTTTAGCCCAGTAGTAGTGGGGACTGGTTCAGACAATTCCAGAGACCTTTAGTCCCTAAGGTACCAGTAACTCCTGCTATTCAGAACCTCTTAAAACTGTAATAGAGAGATCTGGAGAGAGTCTCAATACCTAGGTTCATGGGGAGACTGTGGGGGTCATTCTGACTCCCGCCGGGCGCGGTCACCGTGCGCCCGGCGGGAGCCGCCAAAATACCGTACCGCGGTCGGAAGACCGCAGTGGGTATTTTGAGGTTTCCCCTGGGCTGGCGGGCGGCCTCCAAAAGGTCGCCCGCCAGCCCAGGGGAAACCGTCCTTCCCACGATGAAGCCGGCTCGTAATCGAGCCGGCGGAGTAGGAAGGTGCGACGGGTGCTACTGCACCCGTCGCATATTTCACTGTCTGCTAAGCAGACAGTGAAATACAAGCGGGGCCCTCTTACAGGGGCCCCTGCAGTGCCCATGCCATGCCATAAACCGGGAGACCGCCGGTTTACCCTTTCTGACCGCGGCTGAACCGCCGCGGTCAGAATGCCCTCGGGAGCACCGCCAGCCTGTTGGTGGTGCTCCCGTGGTCGGTGGCCCTGGCGGCCACCGGCCGCCAGGGTCAGAATGACCCCCTGTGTCCTTTGGAGGATGGGGAGACTGAGTTGCCCCAGGTTCTGTCGCTGTGTCCAAATTCGACCTCAGAATTAAAAGTACTTCCAAAGTTCAAAACTACCTCTATGTTAGATTTAAGTCATCTTTAAGGTCTGCCCTAGGTGCCCTAAGGGTAGGGTGCAATATTAAAAATATAAGTTCTGTTTGCCCTAGTAAGGAAAAACAGCCAAAGTTATAGCTCTTTATTGTAGTGCTGTTACCCCCATGGGCTAACATGGGAATGCTTTGCTAAACTTAATAAAGTATAATGTTTGACTGGAGCTAGCTAGACATGTCACTGAAAGTATCAAAATAATGGATTAGAATTACAATAAACTCAACAACTTGCCAAGATCCAATTTATTATAACTATTACTGGAAGGTAGTTTTAGAACTTAGGCCCTCATTACGAATTCAGCGGGAAATCCTGGCGAGTTTGGTGCTGGCGGTCGGAACATTGACCGCCAGCACGTTGAAGACCCCGCCAGCCCATTAAACAACATTACGCTGGGCCAGTGGGTGGAAACAGTGTTTCCAACCGCCGGCCCAGCGGAATGCTGGGCCTATACAGTGCTGAGAGCTAAACATGGAGGCGTCCTCAATGTAGCAGTGCGGCGGGTGCAGCAGCACCTGTCGCGCATATCACTGCCCCTAAATCGGACAGTGACATGCGCGATGGGGCTGTGCATGGGGGCCCCTGCACTGCCCATGCCAAGTGCGTGGGCAGTGCAGGGGCCCCCAGGGGGGCCCCAGGGCACCCATTCCACCAGCCTTTCCCATGTGGCCTAAACCACCAGGGAAAGGCTGGGGGAACACAGGTTCTTTATCCGGCGGGCAGCGCTGCACTGTCGGATAAGGAACTCCGCCATCGTCAGGCTGCCTGGCGGCGGAAGCCTGGCGGTGGGGGTGTTTCGCCTGTGGCGGTCTCCCCGTGTACATACTATGGCGGTCCAGACTGCCATGCCGGTGGCGGTAATTTCCGCCACCGCCGGCATGGCGGTCCGGACCGCCATGTTCATAATGAGGGCCTTAGTATCCTGGAGCTCCTTTAAAGAAGCCCTGTAGCAGGATATTCTACTTGGTCAGTCTTTTTACAGCCTGAGCCAAGCAGATCCCTGTGTAGGTGTGAAGAGATGCGGGGCTGAAACAATACAGCCGTTTGGTGGTAGGAGATCTGTTTCCTGGAGAAGCCAGGGAGAGGAAGGGGCTGGGGAGATAATCTGGACTTAAAAGGCAGGAGAACAGATGTCATAGGACCCAGGCCAACCACCATTTCCTTGATCGCAAGCTAAATGGGAGCACCCCTAATTAGATTAGCTGAGGGGCTGGAAGTGGAGTGTAATCAGATGTTAGCCACATCTATGGTTTGGATTGCACAGACACACACACCAAGGACAGAATTCAATCAGTCAATTAGTCATTTGTAGAGTGTAGCAGTGTCATCCCTGGGGCACCTGGGCACTGGGATGTGATGTCTCTATTGAAGAGCCAGGTCTTGAGTCGATTCCTGAAGTCTGCAAGCGAGGGTGCAGTTTGGAGGGGAGGGACAGGTTGTTCCAGGTCTTGGCAGCGGTGTAGGAGAAGGAGCAGCCATCATTGCGATTGTGACGTATTCTGAGAGTGTGTGTGAAGACCAGCGAGGAGGAGTGCAGGTGTCTGGCGGGTTGGTGGAGCTTTATTTGGTGGTTGATGTAGGCTGGTCCTTGATCATCTAAGGCTTTGTAGGTGTGTGTGAGGAGTTTGAACTGGCATCTCTTCTGCACAGGGAGCCAGTGGAGGTCTGTAAGGTGGGGTGAGATGCTGGTGCATTTAGGGAGGTTCAGGATGAGTCTTGCTGCTGCGTTCTGTATGGTCTGTAGTCTTTTGAGGAGGTGGGTGTAGATGCAGGCATACAGTGCGTCGTCATAGTCGAGGCAGCTTGGGATGAGGGCCTCGGTGGCAGTTTTCCCGGTGTTGATTGGGACCCATTTGAAGATTTTACGTAGCATGCGGAGGAAGTGGAAGCAGGAGGAGGCGACTGCGCTGATTTGCCACTTCATGGTCAATTCACTGTTGAGGATGATGCTGAGGTTGTGCGTGTGATTCGTGGGTGTGGGAGTGTGTCCAAGTTTGGCTGGCACCACCAGCTGTGATCCCAGATGGATGTGTATTTCCCAAAGATCAGCACTTCCATTTTGTCAGAGTTGAGCTTGAGGCAGTTTATTTTCATCTAGTCGGCTATGTTGGTCATGGTGTTGTGGAAATTTGTTGTGGTAGTGGAGGGGTCTTCATTGAGTAACAGGGTGAGTTGGGTCTCATCGGCATAGATATGATGTTGAGACCATGGGATCTGACAGTGTCTGCCAGAGGGGTCATGTAGATGTTGAAGCATGAGGGGCTGAGGGATGATCCCTGGGGTATGCCGCATATGATGTTTTTGGGTGCGGAGGTGAAGGGAGGCAGTCGTACGCTCCTGCCAGGATGGAGACCATGCATTTGAGGGCGTCCCTTTGTATGCTGATGTTGTGGAGTCTGTTGATGAGGGTGTGGTGGGAGACGGTGTTGAAAGCTGCGGATAGATCTAGGAAGATCAGGGCAGCAGTCTCCAGCGATGAGTCCGGTCTCAGTGCTGTGGTTGGTGCTGAATTCTGATTGGGAGATGTCCAATAGGTTGTTTTCTTACAGGTAGTTAGTGAGCTGTCGATTGATGGCGTTCTGGAGAACGTTGGTAGGGTGAATAGGAGAGAGATGGGTCTGTAATTTTTTTGTTCTCTAGGGTTGGCAGTGGATTTCTTTAGGAGGGATTTGACTTCTTCATGTTTCCATTTGTCTGGGGAAATTGCCAAGGTGATGAAGGAGTTGAGGATGCTGGTGAGTTGGGTGCTGATGTGGTTGGTTCTGAGGTTGAACAGGTTGTGAGGGCATGGGTTGGTAGGTGCCCCGGAGTGGATGGATGACATGATAGCTGAGGTGGATTGAGTGGTGAGCGGTGTCCACAAAGAGATCATTCTGTTGGTGTTCGCTGGTGGGTCAAGGAAGCTAAGGTTGGAGATTGTAGGTTGGGGGTTGAAGCTGTTGTAAATGGTGGCAATTTTGCTGTGGAAGTAGTCTGAGAGGGTGTCACAGAGTTCTTGAGAAGGGTGGATGGTGTTCTCTGTGGCGGTCGAGTTGTAATGTTCTTTGACTGGTCTGAAAAGTTATTTGGTGCGGATGGCTGCTGAATCAATATGGGCAGTAATGACAGCTATCTTGGCTTCCTTGATTTGTCTGTGATAGATGTTGAGGGCTGCTTTGTGGGCTGCTCTGTTGTATGGGTTTATGATGGATTGCCATTGTTTCTCCAGTTTGTAGCAGCTACGCTTGGTGGCTCTGAGCTCTGGGTTGTACTAACTTGCGTGTCTTAAGGCTTTGTTGGTTCTGGCTGGCTTCAATGGAGTGACTCCGCGGGGGCATTCGGTGATCCAGGTGGAGAAATTGAGGACTGCCTGTTCAAGGTCGGATGAGGCCTTGGGTTGGGAGGTGCTAAGGGTCTGCGCCCACTGTTGGTCTGTTACTTTGCCACAGCTGCAGTATTTGAGTCTGTGGTTCTTTGTGGTGGTATGTTGAGCACCAGCGATGATGAAATGGATGATGCTGCGAGAGGTCTGTGACCTGGTTGAAACTGACTCTTTTGTTGGAAGTGAAGATGGGGTCCCCACTGTGTGTCCAGCTTTGTGAGTGGGTATGGAGACCAGTTGGATGAGGCCAATGTTGCTCATGTTTTGAGGAGAGTGGTGGAGTTGGAGTCATCAATGTGGAAGTTAAGGTCTGCAAGTAGGATGCAGTGGTTGGAGTTGATGCCTAGTGCTACGATGATGTTGGGGATGGCATTGCAAAAGGCTGGTCGCAGTCCAGGGGGTCTGTATATAAGGGTGCCTGTTACTGGTGTCTTGGCGCCTGTTTGTAGCTGGAAATTGAGATGTTCCATGAAGGGAGCAGGCTTGTCATTGGTGGCGATGCATCGGATGGTGTTCTTGAAGATGATGGCAATGCCCCCACAGTATTAGCTGGTGCGGCCTTGGTGTATATCTTGCAGCCGTCTAGAGTTTTGATGGCGATGTTGGGGTTCAAGGAGGGGTTGTTGTGGGTCCCTTTATAGTTCCCTGCCTGGGTACAGTGATAGCTTAGCCTAGGCTTGCAGCCTGTGCCGTTTTACCTAAATAACATGCTCTGTATTCATTTATTCATTTTTATTCATTTTAGTTCAGCTTCTTTTAGTGGCAATATTTTATTTTTGTAATCAGTCATCATTCTGCAAGAGAGTCATTGTCAGTGCTTTGGATTACATATTTTGCATCATATTTTTTTTCTCGGATTCACAAGCACGGAATGCAAGGCACACAGAATAATGTTTTGTATTGCCGGCCCCAAAACTGCATAAACAGTTCAGCGCTTAGGTACATACCCGCATCAGGCTTCTGTGCAAGAACATAAACATGCAGCAAGCCTGATTGCAGGCAGCGGTGTCAAAGCTACTAAGGGTAGCAGCCCAGGAGGCCCTGGAGGGCTCCAGACATACTACAAAGGTGCAAGGTGGCTCAGGAGGAAGTTGCAGTTGTGGATCGCTGCACCGCACCTACAGTGGTGGCTGGCTAGGGATCTATTTTACACAAGGGGGACCAAGGGAGGTCTCCCTGCTGTGAGGGTAGTGTGTGTGCCTCTCCCGGTGGCAGCACACCTTGGGGGGGGGTCATTTCTGGTTGCCTCCACCATGCACAGGATGGGACGAAAACCTCAATCGAGGGGTCCGTCCCTGCTGAGCCTTGTCGTACTGTAATTACGGGTGTAATAGTGTAGGAGCTCCTGGGCCCAACAGGGGGACTCCGAAATTACAGTATGCCCTCTAAAGGCAGAGCAGGGGTACTACACCCTTTGCATGGAGGGTGTTTGGGTGGTGACTCTTGCCGATGCTGCATTGTCACTACATGATTGCTGCACTCATAGTACCTGCATTATTCTTTTCATAGCCTAATTCATTTTTGTATGTCCTGCTTGCCATGCTGGGAATAACCAGCATAATTTAAGGACCTGGCTGATCTGCATTGGGAAGGTGATATTGTCATGGGGCATATGTCCTAAGGAATTGTTTTATGCCTGGTATACACATTAGTGATAATGATGACTTGCCATTCAGGGAATGTTTCATTTTATGTACATTCATGATGGTGTCTTGGCATCTCTAATCTTATGTTTATCCTGACATGTGCATCTTTGGTGATAATGACAACCTGACTGCTGATTGTGTTGCAGAATACCAGTAACCTATATGTTTACCTGACTACTGCTTAGTTTTGCAGAGTACCAGTAACCTGTGTTATGTTCTTACAATTGCTTGTGTAGCAGGGTATTACTGATACATGCCATGTTTGGTCTAATGATGTTTATGCAATATAGTTTATTTTTATATAACTTGGTGGTGTGTTTCCTTTGTGGTGAATTTATTGTGTCACATGTGTTGTGCAAACGCTTTACACAATGCCTCTGGGATAAGTGTGACTGCTCGTGCCAAGCTACCAAGGGAGTGAGCAGGAGTTAACTTGGGTGTGTAACTCCCTCACCCTGCCTAGAGTGGTGAGTTCTGCCTGGCTGAGGTGCATACCCTAGCCAACCAGAAACCCCATTTCTAACACCTATAAAAACAACTTGTAGGACAAAGGGCGTTAGAGGGGGTTCCAGACAAAATTTCCATCCATACTACATGCCGGTTTTCGGCCGACTTCAGCCTTTGTGTCTCTGCAAAGCCTGATTTGGAGACTGAAGGCCTGACCTTGTACCAGGGTAACCGGGGTGGGTGTGCTTCTCATGGACACTCATGGACAGATTTGGCCTACATCGCCATGCTTTCACTAAGGTGCTAGAGATTAGGCTTTTAGGTAGGAATTGTACATTCATACTATTGCAATATTTTGGGGTTGTTCATATTTACATCTCTGATTTTTACCATCCTGATTTTGTTATTCCTCATTATTCTAATTATTGCAGTTCACGTATTTTATCGTAGATTGTAGTCTTTTCAATAAATGTATTGAAAACTGCCCTGCAGTTCTTTTCTTGCCAATGTGTGTGTAAGAGACGTATGTGGAGAGGACAGGGCAAGGCTTGTTCTCCACAATTGCCCTGAGGGGTCTTCAGAGTTCCATGTGCAAGGCTGCCACAGATCATCTTTATCGGGTGAGTTTGGGTGAGGTGTTGCTAGAGAGGCAGGAGGGTTAGGCTGACAGCTGCCAATTGGTGTGGGAGTGACTCAGTCACCTACAAGCAGAGTTGCTGCTGCCCCAAATCAAGCAGTCTTGTTGCTATGCGAGAGTCCTTATGATGGTTTAGCCAGGTTTCAGTGATGAATGCCATGTTGGGGAAAAGGGAGGTAATGGTGTTCCAGATTTCTATGGCATGCTTGCAGAGGGATTGAACGTTGATCAGGATGCAGTGGAGTGGTTCTGGGTTGCTCGTGGTCTTCCAGGTGGGTGTAAGGAGGGGTGATATGTGGGCTGGCGGTTCTGTGTTGCAGGAGAATCTGCAGCCTCTGCAGGCAAAGGGTCCTGTAGCTACTCAGTGGGAGGAAGTGCAGTAGTTGGTGTTGTGGCGCTCAGGGCTCTGAGCTCCTCTGCGGTGTAGTGGTGGGAGGGGTAGGGTTTCTGGTCCACACGATCCAGGCGCGGATGGGCACAGACGGGCTTGCCTTTTGTGTGCCAGTGGTGTGGCCGTGCTGCGGACTCCATTTATTAGATCCTGGGGAGGGTGGGGCGCAAAAGACAGTTGGCAGGGCTGGGGCAGCAAGAGCAGGTGGAAAGGGAACACAGGGGAGAAAGGCAGGAAACAGCCAAAAGGTGCAGCACAAAGGAGCACGATTGGGAGGAAATGCAACAGAGACACTAACAGAGAATACAAACCAGAAATGCGAAAACAAAACAGAGACACTAAACAGAGGACAACCAGAAATTTACAAGAGTGAATGGAGCACTAACCGAGGACAAATACTAGAAGTGCACGAAACAGACAGAGACAGATAACCAATGACAAGCCAAACTAGAGGAAAAACAGAGACAGACAGTGGCACAGATAACCAATGACAAGCCAAGCAAGAGGAGAAACAGAGACAGACAGTGGCACACACAGACAGTGGCACACAGGGTGTGAGTGAAGCAGTAAGAGCAGGAGAAGAGGCGGCAGAGTGCTGGAAGCTAGGCCAGTGACTCTGAGGGGAAGCTGGCACAGGACTTGCTCAGTGGGGCCACGCTGCGGCCTCCATTAAGTAGTTCCTGGGAAGGGCATGATGCGTCAGGCAGTGGGCAAGACTGGGGCAGAGAAAGGGTGTGGGAAGGGAACAACGGGAAAAAGGCAGGAAACGGCTAAAAGGTGCAGCACAAATGAGCAATGCGACAGGTGCTGCTGCACCTGCTGCACTGCTACATTGCCGCCGGCTCCATTTGGAGCCGGAGTCAATGTTCAGGCCCTGCATTCAGTTGGGCTGGCGGAAACACTGTCTCGGCCCGCTGGCCCAGCTGAATGTACATTATGTGGCCGGTGGGATCTTCTGCGTGCTGGCGGTCTTTTGTTGACTGCCAGTGCCGAACTCTGTGGGTTTTCCTGCCAAGTTCATAATGACCCCCTAAGTCAGAAAATAAACTTTTGACCAGGACCTAGAGCTCAACCTATCCGACCTGCGATCCATGGCTGCCGGCCTAAAACATTGACTTTGTTCTGATCCATCGCGACCAGATAGCAGCAAGTGGTACTTTATGCTGTTTGGAGCTAAAATGCACAATTTTTTATTTAATGTGTAAAAATTCATACCTGTGGTTCTGTACATTGGATTTTTGTTGTTTTGGTGTCAATTTAATGATACAGATATTCTCTATTTGCATACATTGGTGTTTGTTTTTTTATTATATTGTGTCTTTTACATATTTACTGTTTTGGTGCTATTAAGTGATTTACACATACCTGTTTCCTAAGTTAGGTTTGCTGTCTCCTAAGTTAAGTTAGCTTGTTTGCTAAGCTATCAAGCGTCAAGCGAGGATTAATATATTGATACTTGACTGGACCTATAAGTGATTGTGGTTTTATTACTAGCTGAGGGTGAATACCCCCATCTTCTAATAATCCACTTTCCTACATTAGGCAGCAACCTTCACCATCATTTTGTGGTCTCAATTTGTCCTGGGTTTGTGGTACACCATATCCTGGTTCATTGGCATCCCATCCAGGAGAATTACATCAGTATGATTCCAGTGTTTGCTTCAGTCCGTCAGGAGCTCCATTGGTTGTTGACCAGCTATCTCTGAAGAGGGATACTCCTCTTCTCACTCCTGATCCCCTGATCATGACAACCGATGCAAGCAGTTTGGGTCGGGGCAGTCGTGGAGTGCCTGATGGTTCAAGGTCTTTGGACATTTAAAGAAAGCAAGCACTCCTCTAATTGAAAAGAGTTGACAACACTTTGAAATGCTCTTCTGTTTTTTGCACCCCTCTTGAAGAACCAGGTCTAGGTTCGTGTTGACAATCATGTAGAAATGCTATGTGTAAATTTCCAATTTGGCACAAGTTCCTCTTCTCTCAACAGACAGGCTCTCTTAATCTGTTCCTGGGAGTCCAATCTCTTTGGTCTCAGAGTGCCTCACATTCAGTAGTGCTCAACTATCAGGTCGACCTCTTAACTCTTTCCATCATCTCAAGAGTTTTTCCTAAATCTTCAAGTATTTCTCCAGATTTACAGCAGATGGGGGTCCTGTAGTATGCTTGTTTGCCTCTCCCCTGAATGCCAAAGCCCCACTTTTTTCACACGGTTTCAGACTCAGGGAGCAGGGGGCACAGATGCTCTGTACAGTCCCTGGCCTCCAGGCCTTCTGTATACTTTCCCTCCTAAAGCCCTGATTTCCAGGTTTTGGGCACATCTCCTGTCGGAACCTGCAGAGGTGTTCCTGGTTCTTTCTTTTTAGGTCAGGCACCCTTGGTTCCCTCTTCTCCTGGTTCTGAAGGAAGAATGGCTTCTGCCTTTGACTCCTTGCCCCCTGAACCAGCCTGTCCTTCAGAAGCAGACCATGGTCTGGCTGAAACTTTTGGTTTGGAGCTTGAGGAGGAAGGTCTCCTAAAAAGGGCTATCTGTGTCAGTCTCTCGTTCTCTTCAGTTGTCTAAGATCTTCCATTAATAAGGCAGGTAAACACCATCAGAGGTCTCTTGACTGTTGGTACAGGGAGACGTTTTTGTCTCCTATTTCTGCTCCCACTGCTGAAATTTTTCAGTTCCTGCAGGAGGGATTTGATGAAGGTCTTTCCAATTCTACCCTTAAACTCCAGTGGTTCTCCATTAAAACCTTTAGGTCTCCTTGGGAAAATGTTGCCATCCATTGAACTTCTGGCTTCTAAATTGTTTGAAGGTTTTCGGATTTTGAGGCATATGTTTCGTTCCTCTATTTCTTCCTGGGATCTACCATTAGTTCTTTCTCACTTTCAGTGAGAGCCTTATGAACTGTCAGAAGCTGTATACTTCAGGTTTCTCACATTTAAAGTATTTTTTCTTGTGGCCATCACCTCTGCAAGACAGGTGGGAGAGCTAAACTATTTGGTGTATGCCATCCTCCATACGTAATTTTTGATGAAAGGGTTTGTTTCATCACTTGCTCCAAAGTTCCTTTCGAAGATTAATTCTGCCTTTCATTGAGACCAGGAGATCGTTCTGCCTGTATTTCAGCAACAGGCCGCTGTTCCTGATTCGTTGGTTTCTCTCCTTCATGTCTTGAGGGCCCTGAAGATTTACATTGCCCGTTCAGATAAGTTTTGGCAGTCTGATTATCATCTTTGGCCCTGAAAAAAAAGGGGGGGAAACTGTCATCTCCGATTTTGGCCAGATCAGCCAAGTCTGTTATTTTTTTCAGCATATGCAGCTGCAGATATAAACATGCCTGGTAGAATCCAGGCTCACTTGACCTGCGGGGTGGCAGCATTTTGGGCCGAGTGGTTTGGAGTTTCAATTAAAGATTTATCTAAAGCTGCACCATAGTCTTCCCCTTCATCTTTATCTCTCATTATAGGCTCAATGTTGCACAAGGGTCTGAACTTTCTTTCGGCTCTCAAGTTCTGCAAGCTTCTGTGAATTATCAATGTCTTGCTTTGTCTGAATATGGGTGTTACTTACAGTCTATGTGTTTGCTCATTGTTATGAATAGATTGGATTGAATGACAAAAAATTCCTTTCTTCTATTTTAATGTCCTAGTGTATTTTTTCGGGGGCTGCTGAAAGTGTTGATTGGCTTTGGCATTTCTCCATTGATAAGGAAAGGGAAGAGGCTAGGAAGAAGAGGAGGTAATGCTCGGATTACTTACTGGTAATCATTATTCTGATTCTTCCTTACACGTCCCATTCCTTGCACTCTCCAACTCTCCCTTTCTTTCAGCAGCCCTACTTGGGCCTGTAAGGAAACAGGAAGTGTGCAGGAAAGGAATAGCTCTACATCGTGTAGCGCTTTCTATAGAAAAAAACAGCTTTAGAAGGATTATATATGGGAGTGAAGGGGCACTCCCACTCCGTTGGTAAGGGATGAGAGGAGTAAGGAAGATTACTGATAAGTAATCCGAGCATTATTTTCTCCTAACCACACATCGAAGGCTGCTGAGGAAGCACCAAATGGACATTAACTGATGATTATTCAGCATACATGCCAACATTTTAGAATAGGAAAGTGGAAGATTTTTTTTTAAAAAATCGGGAGTGTGGATTTCCCCCATTGACTTCTATTAAAGCAGAAGCAACTCCAGGCAGGAGGCAGCCAAAATAAAGCCTTTTTTTTCCTTTAAACAACGGGAGATTCCCGCCTGATTCGGGTCTATTGGAATGTTATTGAGTGCTTGAAATGGAGAAATTAAAGTGCAGGTACTCTGTGCCAGAGCACCTGCTTGTTTCTGAGGAGTGCCGGTGATGAAGCAGAAAATGAAGGTTTTGATTTATTAACGCTTAAACGTAGTGCTGAAATAATCATGTGTGACATTAACCGAACTAATAAAGATTGTACGGGGACAAAATGTGCCCTCAGAGTAGTTTGCCATCATTTATATGCGTGCTTTATATAACGTGGTGAATTAGAATTGCACTAATCCGACATAATCATAAACGTGTGCTACGATTTGCTTGTTTGAAATACTTTAGCTTAGCATTACTTTAGCGGAGGCTTTGGCCTAGTTGCCTGGTCTCACGGTTTAGATGCTCGTATTTTTCCACTGTGCTATTAAACGTGTATTCTTGCTTGAAGCTGTACTTTTCCACAGAAGCCGTTCACATGCTTATCTTAAAGTTAGTGCCAGCCTGGCATATTTTCTCTTTAATTCAAGGTCGACTTGCAGGTGCGGACAATGAAGGCTCTGAGAGTAAGCTAATTGGAAGACAATGTTGCGATTTGCGTACCCATCTCCAAGGATAATGTATGCTTAAGTAAAAGCTTGAGAACTGTCGTTTTTGATTGGTCAATTTGAAGCTAACCTATGAACCCTCCAATGGAGACCCTACACGACTTGTACTGTTGTCTATAAAAACCAGGTGCACGGGAGGAAAGCTCTCTCCATTTTGGACAACCCGCCATTTTGCAGACTTCGTAGCTATTATGGCCCACTTTGCTGCGACGCCATTTTGAGAGACTTTGATTCTTTCTCTAATCAAGAGAAAGAGACTTTAAATGATTCTTGCCCTAGAGACTGTAACTTTGATGTGATCCCTTTGCATGAAGTAGTAGTTTTACCTTGCCACCGTGAGGCATTTGCCCCGTTCACCCCTGCCCCTTTTTGTCCTGTCCCATGCTGATCGAGAAAAGGTACCCCTGATGACCGAAGAACGGTACCTGTGAGACGAAGACTTCCTTGTATGCTGATCGTAATTGGTAAATATGAAAAGAAATTGTAAAATTGCATTGTGTTTCTTTTAGGTAACCAACTGCTGATTTTTGGTAAGGTCCCTAGTTAGGAGTTTTTTCTAAATCAATGTTGCTAAATTGTTTTTCCATGAAGTCCCACATGCTGATGCTAATTCGAGGTTAGATGAGGATTCCACATGTCGCACAATGCAATTTGAGATCTTGTTATGCTGACTAAATGTACGCAATTAGTTCATTACAGATTATCGTATTAGTACTTTGCATTGCCATTATCGAATGTCTTGTGATTCAAATGCTTCATAGATTACACTTGTTTCGACGTTATGGACAGCTATTAATGTTCATTTATGTTTATCATTTGGTGTTGAGACATATTTACATTGTGCTAGCTTTGTTAATATAGGGAAATAAATTCACTAACTTTGCAATAAACTGGTGTGGTTATTCCTGACTGAAAGGTCAGGGTTCGCCGAAATGTATTCTGGGTTAATTGTAAAGTGTTATGTTGTTCAAGGGGTTGCTTATGTTCGTTATTGATCATTGATTTTGATGAGATTGATCGATTAAGAGTACAGAGAGTTCCCACTTAGTCAAAAGATTCATCGACCTAAAGAGCGTCCAAACGCAGGTAAATTATTACCGCGTTCCGCTCTATCAGTAGATGGTAGCAGAGGATGGTTCAGTCTTTTGGGACCCTGTCCTATTAAAGTACATGGTGTCGAATTAACGGTTACGCATTTTGAGACCCCATTTGAAAAGTTGAATTAGATTTTTCTTGGATAAAACGGATTGACAACATGATGATGGGCTAGGTCCACCGCGACTTTCCCGGGATCTCGGAGCTTGCGGATGGAGAGAACGGAGGTGTGGATTCAGCGTTGGCGGTACTAGTGATGGTATGAGTGAAGTTAGGGTTTTGCGCTTGCACAGCTTATTGCCGCAGGGTGTGTGAAAAGGTTGCGAGGGTTTCTTTAAGGATAGCGGAGGTGCGACTCCGAGTGTAGAAGTAGTGAAGTCGTCGAACTTCATAGAAATAACGGAGGTGCGGCTCCGAGTGTGAGAGTAGGGAAGTCGTCGAACTTCATGTGCGTGTGGCGCTTTGTGCATAAAAAGGTCCACGTGGTTGTTGTTGTTGAGACGGGCCCTGCGAGGTCAAGAGACTCCGGAGTATGTTGATCCATGTTGTGGTCTGGGCGGTTTAGTAGGTTGATCGGGCGTGGTCAACGAGTCGGGTACGTGTGTTAGGGTGTGAAAGAAACTTCGACTTCGGGCTTTGACAAGATTCTAAGTGCACTAGAACAGATCATTGACAAGTTGAGAGTAGGTCTGCGGGTCAGATTTGCTTGCGAATGTGGGGACTGAGAAAGACGGAATAGCGGCCAGAGGCTAGTGAAAAGTCCCGAGGCTAGTGAAAGGTCCCTAAGGTCCTGAAGCGATTGTGTTACCCTTCCTGTAGTAAACCGACAGATCTGTTTTAAATTTTGGTAGCTCGCAATATATGCAGAAGTTGATACGAAAAGAGGTGAGTGAAGGAAGACTAGCCGCGAGGCTTTGTCAGCCGCAGTGTGTGTGAGTGTGACGTCACTAAGAGCCGCGCTGGGATAGGTTGGTTGCAGAGAAGGGTCGCGCACGGATTGGACGCAGTCCGTGGGACTCGATTGGAAGGGGAAAGGCAGGTGAAGAGTATTCCGGGAATTAAAGTCACCCATTGATTACAAATTTTGTGGAATAAAAGTGACCTATTGACTATAAACTTGGTGAAACAAAAGACGATAAAAATGAAATTCCTTAAAGCGTTTAGGAGTGCGATGAAGGGGGAGTCTTACATTAAAGCGAACGTAGGAGAGGAGACTCCGCCCGAAGGTACACCAGCTTACATTGTAATGGAAGAGAAGGGAGTAGCTCCGTGTCTTTGGCTAAAGCAATGGCACAAGTTGACAGAGAAACATGGGAGTGTAGCGTTCCCGATATATGGGACATTCAATATAAAGATTTTAGAGAATTTGAGATTCACGATGTACGACATGAAGGTGCCTCCAAGGCCAGCGCAGTTTGAGGCTCTAGCAATTTGGGAACTAATGGCCAGACAGCAACAGCAAAAGAAGTTCGAGACCAGAATGAGGAAGGTAGAAAAGACACTAGCGGATGCTAGGTGGGATAATGCACAGAAGGTGTGGAGGTCAGAGGTATTGCAGGGGATAAAATTGTTCCCAGCAATTACTAAGGAAGGAGAGGAGACAGGTAAGAAAGCTACCTGTAAGACAGACAGAAAGTGTTCCAAGGATAGTGAGGACGAGGAAAAGTTGAGAAGAGAAGAGGAGTTAGAAGATGAGGAGTTAATAATGGAATTGCTGAACGACCGTCCACCGCCTTATGCAGAGAATGGACAAGGTCCAAGTACCAGTTCTGCCCCTCCGGTACCGGTACAGAACAGTGAAACCCAGAGTCCAGGAGCATCATCGGGACCAAAGGACCCGAGTCTGCTGTTCACCCCGCAGATACCGCAGGTTAGGAGACTATATCCAGATGTGCCCGTGTTGAAACCAGCAGAAAATTATCAGCCGCAAATGCCAGGGTACTACAACAGTGATAACAGTGGAGGAATGATCCTAGATCCAACCGTAAGGGGCGTACAGAATGGTTACAACACAACAATGGCACAAGCTGAGTCAGCTCAGTTTTTGATGCCTCAAAAGCAGATACAGGGAGGAAACGTACATGCTCAAATGACGGGGAGCCAGATGGGCATGCCGGCAATGATGACCCATGGTGTGGGAATGAACATGCCACAGAACATGGGGAATGGACAGAACCCAGACGCGATATCCTTACCCATTACTGTAGGTCCAGCGGTACCTCTGTATAGTCAGCCTAATTCGGGTCTGAGCAGTCAGGGATCAATGCTGCAGAGTGGGACAGAAAGAAGGTGCATAGAAAACACTTCAGGGATAACTCCGATAGTGACTCAGCCAACTGGGTCTGGATCATTGATGGAGTTTAGTCCCATATGTGCTCAGTCAACACTGGTGAGGTCGAGTCCCCCACTGATAATACCCCTCACATCGAACACTGAAAAGCTGCCGCAGCCATCGATGGCAGTCGATGTGAATGCTACCCTGATGGGGGTGAATGCGCAACAATTGACACAGTGGTTCAACAGTCTAAATTCCACACAAAGTTCAGGCAGTGGGAAAGGAGAAGAGTACCTGAATAGGATGAGGCTGAACATGGAAGCACAAGAATTGGTGGAAGGGAATATGGGTGTGAACAGGTTAGAGTCCTACACGGAAGAGGAGCTGAGGTATCTATGTCCAAAGATCACGAAAGAAGTAAACAAGGTACATAGAAGTTTGCAGGAAGTGGCGGACAGAAATGGGATTGACATAGGCAAGACGAAACATTTGAGCAGGAGCTATAGGTTGGATTTTGGGACCACAGATTTTGAACACATGAGATCAGCAGGCATGAAGGCACACCTTAGAGAATTGTTGCAGAGTGCACAAGTGTGGAGGTGCTTAGACAAGTGGGAAAGCAGGTGGGTAAAGAGGAAGGATAAGAGGAGGGACAGTGCTACAGAGCACAATGAGAAAAGACCGCAGAGTAGCGATACAGTAACAATGTTACCAATGAGGGAGACAGCAGGGGGAAAATTAGTACATGTACCATGGCACAGAAGCGACATTCAGTCTTTTACGAATGATTTTCCCAAACTGAGAGAGAAGCCGATTGAATGGTATCAACAGACTGATAGGTTTGTGAAGCTTGCGAAGTGTCTCTGGGAAGACCTGAACACTCTATTTGAGATTGTGGTTCCGGCAGATTTGTGGGAAGATTGCAAAAGGGCTGTAGGTTGGCCGACAAGTGAACCAGAGAGGGACAGAGGGACGGGTGCACCATCACCTTTGGTGATGAGCTTGTACTATAAGGTGATTGAGCATTTGAAGACGAAGGTTGCCGCGAAGAATGTGGATTGGCAGAAGATTGATCGGACTGCCCAAGAGGCTAAAGAATCAATTCATAGTTACTATGAAAGGTTGTTGAAGGCGTTCAAGAATTACAGTGGCACGGAAACGATTGAGGCGAAGGACATGCTCCATTTTGTGTTCAGATTTGTGGAAGGACTGAGACCAGAAATAAGCCAAATGATAAAGTCGCATTTGATTTGTTGGCAGTCTAAACCGATTGATGAGGTCTTGACTTACGCGAAATACTGTAGTGACGAAATTGAAGTGAAACAGAAAAAGTTGAAAGAGAAGGTGATGATGATGCAGCTTAAGGCAGCTCAAACAGGTTTGCAAGGTTTGCAAGGTTTGCAAGGGATGCAAGGGTTCCAACAGCAGATACCGCAACAGCAGATGCAGTTGCAGGGAAACATGGCGTTTCAACCAGAGGCAGAGGCAGAGGAGGTTTTGTGAATAATGGTCCGGATTTGAACACTGTTGTGACGGGTGTGCAGGCAATGAAGAAGGTGATGCCGTGTCACGTGTGCGGAATCGTCGGTCATTGGAAACGCGAGTGCCCGATGGTGGTACAGGAAGGTGCAGGTGTAGGTTCAGGTGTAGGTGCAGGTGTAGGTGTTGGTCAGCAAAACAATGATGTCAACGCATTACAGACAATGAGAGGACCGAAAATGAGAGGTCCAAACCCAAATTTTCAGACTGTAAATCAATTGCAGGGATTACAACCTATGCAGCCGCAGCAGATGCAGATGCCCCGTATGCAGATGACGCAAATGCAGCCAATGCAACAGCAGTTACCTATGGTACCTAATCAGCAAATGCAAATACCATTGGCACCAATGAGTCAGCAGCAAGTGATGGTTCCTCCACAGGTAACGGGTCAGGTAATGGGTACAAACGGCACAGTACAACAGTTCCCATTACACAGTGAGAGTGGAATAAACAACGTATGGGAGAGCGAAAGTTCAGGAGAAGAAGGAGATTGTGTGCTTGCGGCATCCTTGGAAGTTGATCAAAGGGGTCCGTACGTAGAGGGAAGAGTAATGGGTCATCGTGTCTCGTTCTTGGTTGACACGGGAGCCACACGTTAAACTGTTAAGAGCAGTGAAGTTCCAAATTTGCCACTCTCAGGGAGGACAGTTCAAGTGGTGGGAGTAGCAAACAGACACCTGACGAACCCAATTACAGATCCGGTTCCAGTCAACATTGGTAACTATCAAGGGGTACATCAGTTTGTGGTGTGTGACTCAAGCCCGATAGCACTGTTAGGAAGAGACCTATTGAGTAAATTGGGTTGTTCGATCATGTGTTCGAACGAAGGAATAACAATCCAGACGAGCAGTGATGGGGAGGAAGAGGACAGTGTAGAGGGGGATGAGATGGAAACGGTAGATGAAGAATATCCTCTGATTTGTCTCTTCCCGATGATAACTGAAGAAGATATTCCAGCTGAATTACGAGAAACAGTCGGAAAGGAAGTGTGGGACATGACAGGGAAAGAGGTGGGATTGATGAAAGGAGTGGAACCAGTAAAAGTGATGGTAAAGCCCAATGCGATCTTTCCCCAGACCCCACAATACCACATGCCACAAGATACTCTCATGAAAGTTGCCCAACTCATTGACGAATTTGTAAAGCAGGGAGTACTGAAAGAAGTGTTAAGCAGCCCATGTAATTCACCGATAATGGGACTAATAAAGCCAAGTGGGAAAGTCCGACTCGTGCAGGATTTGAGGAAAATAAATGACATCATAATAAAGTGCTGCCCAGTAGTACCGAATCCAGCCGTGATAATGTTTCAAGTCCCTTGCGATGCTGAATGGTTCTCAGTCATCGATTTGTCACAGGCATTCTTTTCTGTGCCTCTTCATGAGGATAGCCAATTCCTCTTTTGTTTCAAATTCCTAGACAGAGTGTACAGTTGGTGTCGAATTCCTCAAGGGTTTTCTGAGTCACCGTCAATATTCAATCAGGTTCTAAAGAAAGATTTGGAAGAATTAGAATTGCCATTCGAGTCAACCTTAGTACAGTACATTGATGACTTACTGGTTGCATCAAAGACAGAAAGCAACTGCACAGCCGACACCATTGCTCTGTTGAATCATTTGGGAAGGAATGGACATAAAGTGTCCCCTTCCAAATTACAGTTTTGTCAGAAGAAAGTGAAATACTTGGGTCACCAAATAGAGAAAGGGTCACGGAGAATAATGAAGGAAAGAGTTACAAGTATACTCCAAATGAGTCCACCAAAGACAAGGAAGGAGGTGAGGAAGTTTTTGGGAATGGTGGGATATTGTCGCCAGTGGATTCCCAACTTTTCGTCTCTAGCGAAGCCCCTACTGAAATTGACCCAAAAGGATGCCTTGGATGAAATTGAGCTGAAAGGAGATGAGATGGATGCTTTTGTTGAACTGAAAGAATGCATGTGCAGGGCTCCAGCTTTAGGTATGCCTGACTACACGAAGCCTTTCACATTGTTTTGTCATGAACGTGATGCATGTTCTTTGTCTGTCTTGACCCAAGCCCATGGTGGCGTAAACAGACCAGTAGCGTATTTTTCAGCTACTTTGGATCCGGTCGCAGCAGCACTCCCAGGGTGTTTGCGCGCCGTAGCAGCAGTTGGTATCAGCCTCACCCAGAGTGAAGGAATAGTGATGGGACACCCAGTAACAGTCATGGTCCCTCACTCAGTTGAAATACTTTTGACCCGCTCCCGAACGCAACACATGACTGGAGCAAGACTCACAAGGTATGAAACGATTATTCTGGGCTCACCGAATGTGCAGCTGAAAAGGTGCACTACGTTGAATCCAGCTACCTTGCTTCCTGGAGAAAATGCTGAAATTGAGAACGCTGAAGACGTCGAGCATGACTGCCTTCAGGTGACTGAATTTTGCACAAAACCTCGACCGGACATCAAGGATACCAAACTTGATGAAAATGACCAAATCCTTTTTGTTGATGGTTCATGTCTAAGAGATGGGATGGGGATTTTGAAAGCAGGATATGCTGTATGTACTGTAACAGGGGTCTTGGAAGCGGGATGGCTTCAAGGAGTCTATTCTGCACAAGTAGCAGAACTTGTAGCTCTCACAAGAGCATGTCAATTGTCTGCATTGATGAAAGTCACCATTTACACTGATAGTCAATACGGGTTTGGGATTGTGCATGACTTTGGACAACTATGGTCACAGAGAGGTTTCCTGACTTCTTCAGGATCCCCAGTGAAGAACGGGGAAAGAATAAGGGAATTGTTACATGCCATTCAAGTACCAGCTGAAGTTGCAGTGGTAAAGTGCAGTGCTCACACGAAAGGACAGGACTATGGGGGTCATTCTAATTCTGGCGGGCGGCGGAGGCCGCCCGCCAGAATTCCGCCCCCATAATACCGCTCCGCGGTCAGAAGACCGCGGAGGGTATTATGAGTTTTTCCCTGGGCTGGCGGGCGGTCTCCAAAAGACCGCCCGCCAGCCCAGGGAAAAACTCCCTTCCCACGAGGATGCCGGCTCGTAATCGAGCCGGCGGAGTGGGAAGGTGCGACGGGTGCAGTAGCACCCGTTGCGTATTTCAGTGTCTGCAAGGCAGACACTGAAATACCTTGCGGGGCCCTCTTACGGGGGCCCCTGCCGTGCCCATGCCATTGGCATGGGCACGGCAGGGGCCCCCAGGGGCCCCGCGACCCCCCCTACCGCCATCCTGTTCATGGCGGCTTTCCCGCTATGAACAGGATGGCGGTAGGGGGGTCAGAATCCCCCATGGCGGCGCAGCAAGCTGCGCCGCCATGGGGGATTCTGAGGGCAGCGGTAAACCGGCGGGAGACCGCCGGTTTACCCTTTCTGACCGCGGCCAAAGCGCCGCGGTCAGAATGCCCTGCGGGGCACCGCCGGTCTGTCGGCGGTGCTCCCGCCGACCCTCGCCCCGGCGGTCAAAGACCGCCAGGGTTAGAATCAGGGCCTATGTGTCTCTGGGAAATGCATATGCGGATCAAGTCGCAAGATTTTGTGCTTTGAACTGTATATTGCTAAGGGATGATTGGAATACAATAAGTGAACCAGAACTCGAACCAGCTGAAGCATTTGCCTTGAAGGTCGTAGATACAATAGAGGAGCTAAAAGCACTACAGAATAATGTCAGGGAGGATGAAAGAGATTCCTGGATTAATTCACAATGTATAAAGAGACAGGACGAGTTATGGGTCTCGCACGAGGGAAAATATGTTTTGCCAAATAGTCTCTTATCACAGCTTGCACGGTTCTATCATGGGCAAGCTCACCTAGGGAGAGATGCCATGATAAGATTGTTCAAAACTGATTGGTTTAACCCCAGATTTCGCCAAGCTGCAGAAGCAGTTTGCCATCGATGTGTCACTTGCCAGCAGATGAACCCAGGGAAGGGAACAGTTGTGAGCGCGAGTCACATTGGTAGGGCAAGCGGTCCTTTTAGCCGTATGCAGATGGACTTCATTGAGATGCCTGTGCATGGGGGTCTGAAATATGTGTTGGTGATTGTGTGCATTTTTAGTCACTGGATTGAGGCATACCCTACACGTAGAAACGACAGTCTTACAGTTGCCAAGCTATTGTTGAGGGAGTTAATACCACGTTTCGGATTCCCGATCTCTTTAGAATCAGATAGGGGAAGTCACTTCAATAACGAGGTGATAAAATTACTTTGCGAAGCGCTGAACATTGAGCAAAAGCTGCACTGTAGCTATCGCCCTGAAGCATCAGGACTGGTGGAGCAGATGAATGGTACGCTGAAATCGAGAATGGCAAAAATATGTGCATCGACAAATTTGAAATGGCCTGACGCATTGCCCTTAGTGCTAATGTCAATGAGAAACACTCCTGATAGAAAAACTGGATTGTCTCCGCATGAAATTCTCATGGGCAGAGCTATGAGACTTCCTGCAGTTCCCGCAAACATGCTTTTGAATATTACAGATGATATGGTGTTAGACTACTGCAAAGGACTAGCTGACGTGGTTCGCTCTTTCTCTCAGCAGGTGGAAGCGACCACCTTGCCACCGATCCAAGGTCCAGGACACGCACTGAAAGCAGGTGACTGGGTCGTGGTAAAGAAGCACGTGAGAAAGTCGTGTCTGGAACCCCGTTGGAAAGGCCCTTTCCAAGTGATCCTGACGACAACTACCGCTGTGAAGTGTGCGGGGGTTCCCAACTGGATTCACGCCAGTCACACAAAGAAGGTGTTGTGTCCCACAGATGAGGAAGTGGAAGCGCTGAAACTACCAGTGCCTGATAAAGCAGTGCCGAGTACTGAGAAAGGACAGAAGCGAACTGAAAGCGAACAAGCAGAAGTAGGAGAGAAGGAAATATTATTGGAGGGTGAAGAGTCTGACTCACTTGGGGAAGACCAAGGAGAAGGTTCAGACAGCGACGAAGAAGCTGCAGGCGACAAAGAACCTGAAGCAGCTGAGGGTAGCAAAAAGCCTGAAGCAGCTGAAGGTGACAAGGAGCCTGAAGCAGCTGAAAGTGATAAAGAGCCTGAAGAAAGTAACGGTGACGAAGGGCTCGAAAAAGGTGAAAAGGCAGGAGAGCCTGATCAGAGGAAGGCTTTCCCAGAAGACGACACAGAAAAAGAAAAGGAGAACGTGATCGATTCCCCGGAAGAAGGGGATAAGGGAGAAAAGAACGAAAAGGTTCAAGCTTCCACAGAAAAGATCGCAGGTCCATCGAATGGACATGGTGCAAAGAGAAGACTAAGTATCTCACCGATAAAAGAAAAGGGTAAAGAAGGTTTGAACGAGGGCGGGAGACCAAAAGTGAAAGAGAAAAGAAAGGAAGTGAGTGTTGTGGAACAATCGTCAAGTGAAGAAAAAGACTTGACAAAAGAGGAGAGTACCAGCGAAGGAGAGTCGAAAAGAGAAGCAAAATTGAAAAGAAAAAGGATACCAAACAGGAGGTATTCCGGTCCTGAATGGGCGTATGCAGTAAATGATGATTGGACTGACGAGTTTGTATCTCTAAGCATCGAGAACGAAGAAGAAGAAGAGATACCAATAGAAAAGAAAAGTTTCATAGACTCTGTCGATTGAAAGAATAAATGATATTGCTTGCTACAAAATAACGTGAAAGAACAACCAGCTGAGACATTTTTAAACCGGATGAGACATTTGCTAAACCGATAAAGACTGAGTTATTGCCGAATTGAGACAAATGCTGCTAACCGATAAGTGACTGGCCTTTTGAAGAAGACGGTGTGAACATTGTGCTCGTTCAGCTTTGTAACTGAATTGCTAAATAGTTTTATTTATAGGTGCTTCTAGCTCTCTGATTCTATACAGATCATGACGCAAAACAATAGAAAGAAATATTGTAAATACGTGTGTATAGGCTTGGTAATAACATGTGTACTAATAATAATGGCAATTGTGTTTGGAATGCATGGAAAGGGTAAGAATGAGACTATTACTGCTTCTACTATTGCTTCTGTTACTGTCACTGAACTAACACCATTGAAAAGACTGGCATTGGATGAGAGGCTCTTGCACGATAAGAAAGAGCTTTCGTATAACGTTTTCTATCGCTTACTAACAGAGTATGTTGAAACTATGGATGCGAAAGATTGTTATGTGTGCACACAGATACCGACATCAGTAAAGGAAGGGGTAACATATCACCACATGCCTCTTACATATGGGATTACATGTAGTATAGTAATGTCTAGGTTTTATGGTCAATCTAACATACAGTATTTTTACTCGAATTATGATGTTACCTTTGCTTATGTTCCTATAATAGCGCAGCTAAGCCAGACTGCAAAATATTGGGATTACAAAATTATGAGGGATTTTTTCGAGCCAATGCAACCTTTTGAAACGGCTCATGCTCATAGGGAGAATCTTACTTGCTCAGTCTCTGCTGTAGAAATAAGCTTTTTAGATCGCACAGATGATAGAAGGGCACAAATGAAGGCGAAATTAGAAAAGGAGCTACATAAGAGGACTTCAGTAGATAATTATGATTTTGCTGCTATAAAGACGCAAGGGAAAATAGCTTTAGATGCTTGGCATGTAGGGAAATTTTGTATTTATCGAGGTGAATCTTATTATGACAATATTTTTGTAGGAGCGAGTGAATGCAAACATACGTTTATTTTTAAGGCCAAATGGACATTCATGATGAACGGACTTGACCCTGTCATTCCAGGTGTATATTACATTTGTGGGCATAATGCCTATTATCGTCTTCCAAAGGGATGGTGGGGGAGATGTTATTTGGGTATAGTGTTTCCAAAGGTTTATCAACTGGATGACGTATCGATGATTGAAAAGACATCTGGATCCCATCGTATCCAGAAAAGAGAGACCGCAGCTGCTGTGGTAGGTGATATATTTGGAGCCATGATTCCTTCATTGGGAGTTGTGTTGAATTCCATCAAGATACGAAAGTTGTCTACTATAGTGGATAACATGTTGACAAAGTTTTCAGGTGCTATAATCCTGATAGATGCTGAGCTTGCAGCGGAAAGAGCTATGACTCTTCAAAATAGGCTTGCTTTAGACATTCTTTTAGCAAAGGATGGAGGCGTTTGCAAAATGATTGGTGCACGTCACTGTTGCACCTATATACCGGATAATAGTGTGAAGATTAAAACTATGCTTGCTAATCTAACAAAAGAAAGTGCAGATTTGAAAGAACTGAAAGAACCAGGAGTGTGGGAGAAGGTTGGAAAGGGAATAGCTTCAGTGGGACATTGGATTGGGGGAATTTGGAATGGAATATTATTGAAAATAATAGAAGGAATATTAATAGTAATAATGTGTGTATTTGGAATTTGGGGAATAAAAAGGGGAATAATAATGATTATGGAAAGAATTAAAAGGAGAAAGGAGGAGAAAATTATGAAAAGAATGGCAGAAGAATACAAAGCGCAAACTAGGGGTATTAAAAGGAAAAGGGAACTGACAGAATTTTAATGGAATAAAATTTGTGGGCATGATTTGTGTGATGACTAGTAGTCATCAGAGGAAGGATTGATGAATCAGAAAATGAAGGTTTTGATTTATTAACGCTTAAACGTAGTGCTGAAATAATCATGTGTGACATTAACCGAACTAATAAAGATTGTACGGGGACAAAATGTGCCCTCAGAGTAGTTTGCCATCATTTATATGCGTGCTTTATATAACGTGGTGAATTAGAATTGCACTAATCCGACATAATCATAAACGTGTGCTACGATTTGCTTGTTTGAAATACTTTAGCTTAGCATTACTTTAGCGGAGGCTTTGGCCTAGTTGCCTGGTCTCACGGTTTAGATGCTCGTATTTTTCCACTGTGCTATTAAACGTGTATTCTTGCTTGAAGCTGTACTTTTCCACAGAAGCCGTTCACATGCTTATCTTAAAGTTAGTGCCAGCCTGGCATATTTTCTCTTTAATTCAAGGTCGACTTGCAGGTGCGGACAATGGAGGCTCTGAGAGTAAGCTAATTGGAAGACAATGTTGAGATTTGCGTACCCATCTCCAAGGATAATGTATGCTTAAGTAAAAGCTTGAGAACTGTCGTTTTTGATTGGTCAATTTGAAGCTAACCTATGAACCCTCCAATGGAGACCCTACACGACTTGTACTGTTGTCTATAAAAACCAGGTGCACGGGAGGAAAGCTCTCTCCATTTTGGACAACCTGCCATTTTGCAGACTTCGTAGCTATTATGGCCCACTTTGCTGCGACGCGATTTTGAGAGACTTTGATTCTTTCTCTAATCAAGAGAAAGAGACTTTAAATGATTCTTGCCCTAGAGACTGTAACTTTGATTTGATCCCTTTGCATGAAGTAGTAGTTTTACCTTGCCACCGTGAGGCATTTGCCCCGTTCACCCCTGCCCCTTTTTGTCCTGTCCCATGCTGATCGAGAAAAGGTACCCCTGATGACCGAAGAACGGTACCTGTGAGACGAAGACTTCCTTGTATGCTGATCGTAATTGGTAAATATGAAAAGAAATTGTAAAATTGCATTGTGTTTCTTTTAGGTAACCAACTGCTGATTTTTGGTAAGGTCCCTAGTTAGGAGTTTTTTCTAAATCAATGTTGCTAAATTGTTTTTGCATGAAGTCCCACATGCTGATGCTAATTCGAGGTTAGATGAGGATTCCACATGTCGCACGATGCAATTTGAGATCTTGTTATGCTGACTAAATGTACGCAATTAGTTCATTACAGATTATCGTATTAGTACTTTGCATTGCCATTATCGAATGTCTTGTGATTCAAATGCTTCATAGATTACACTTGTTTCGAAGTTATGGACAGCTATTAATGTTCATTTATGTTTATCATTTGGTGTTGAGACATATTTACATTGTGCTAGCTTTGTTAATATAGGGAAATAAATTCACTAACTTTGCAATAAACTGGTGTGGTTATTCCTGACTGAAAGGTCAAGGTTCACCGAAATGTATTCTGGGTTAATTGTAAAGTGTTATGTTGTTCAAGGGGTTGCTTATGTTCGTATTGATCATTGATTTTGATGAGATTGATCGATTAAGAGTACAGAGAGTTCCCACTTAGTCAAAAGATTCATCGACCTAAAGAGCGTCCAAACGCAGGTAAATTATTACCGCATTCCGCTCTATCACCGGTACTCTCCAATTGAAAGTATTACGTTTTTCTTGAGATGTGGCGGTACTCTACCTTTCAAAATAAAAAAGTGCCGGTACTCAGTACCGGAGAGTACCGGCCCATTTAAAGCACTTATAATCATGTAACACAACCAAAAAAAAAAAAAAAAGTGCTCCTGACTTAGCGGTGACTTCACGGAAAGAGGATTTGAGATGGTAGTTGCGATTTCGAGGAATCGCAACAAAGGGGATTCTTTTTCAGGTCTGGGATCCGATACATTTTTCCTTGGATTAAACAGAATATTTGCCATGCTGAGGACTACCGTTCTAAAGCCTGTACCGTAGGTAGCATCTGGTGCCTGGCGAGTCCCAGTTCATAGCATTCCCCGACTCAGAAGAAAGCGCAACGAAACATCGTCTGGATCCGGCTTAAGCTACAGGTGGCAAAGCAATTACAGGCGGCTGCCAGCCTGCAGGGAGGCCCGTCATACATTAATAAATGGATGAATGGGCCATTCAATGGAAGCGCCCGGTAGTCATGCCTAGGCAGCCTCCTGGCGCTAGCAGGTGTCACGTCGGTCCTCCGGCCAGCAGGGGTCAGCAGCGAGCGGAGAGGACTCTGCGGTATCTCACTGCTCTCAATGAATGCAGAGCCTGCAGGCAGAGGCTGAGGAGGAGGAGGAGGAGGAGGAAGAAGGGGGCAGCAGGGCTGGGACGTAGAGCCCGGGGAAGGCAGCGGCCAGTTGACAGGTACAGACTGGACTGGGCAGTGGGTAGGCGCTGCGGTAGTAATTATACTGTGTGGGGGGAAGAGGTGGGCTCTGTATACCCTCCTGCTCCTTCTATCATTGCCCCATGGGACATTGCCTCCACTGCCCCTCCGCAGCACCTACCTCCGAGGACACTCACCCCAGCACAGCTTCTGACCCCCACTCCCGCTACTCCCCCTCTCTCGGCCACTTCACAGCCCCCTCACGCCTGCCTCAGGCTCTTCACCGACCCCTATGCCCTTCTATCGCTGCTTTTACCTGTCACCCCATTATATTGCCATGCCCTCATACCGTCCTCTGGTGTCAGCTCCCGCCATACCTGCCCTCCTGCAGCTCCCGCCATACCTGCCCTCCTGCAGCTCCCGCTTACATCACTGCACACGTAGCCTCATTCCCCTACCTGACATGGGTACGCCCGCCCTTCTCTCCCACCTCGATCTAACACATCTGCTCAATACAAGTTGCTCAGGCCCCATCTGTCACCCGTTGCTAATACCCCATCCTATTAATGGAATGTCTCCATCTTTGGAACTGGGCTGTACCAAATATGCCTCTTATATCGGTATTTACCGCAGTCTCCCGTCTTCCCTTTCCCAGTTCGTCTTTGCTCGCCTATAACATTCTCCAATGTGTCCTCTCCCCCTCTGTCTTTTTGTTCTGCCTCTTCCAATTTACTCGTTTTCTCCGGTTTCCTTTTCTTGTCTCTTGTTCACTTGTGCTACGCACGTGTCTTCGTTTCTCATCTTCGTTGCCCTCGTTTCTCCTTCTCCTCCCATCTTCCTTTTCCCATTGACTTGTCTTCCCACCTCCAGATGCTCTAATGCTTTTGAGCCGGGCGCGTGGTCCCGGAGGTGGCGGCTCAGGTTCAGCACTCATGCAGTGCACTGTGGGGCTGAGGTGAGGATTAAAGGTCAGCAGGAAGGAGAGACCTGTTAGACAGTTGTATCTGATGACTTCTTAGTTTGTAAAGAAGGAGCTGTAGATGGTCGGGTATACAGTATATTAGGCGGATGTAGTTGCATTTATATAGCGCTTACTACCCCTTATGAGGCGCTGAGTTGTGATCATGCATCCCGGATGAGACTGTTAACGTAAGCCACACCTGGCACTTGCACAGTCTGCAGGTCCCATGTGTATACTTGAGGCACATCCCGAGCACTGTGCCCGAGTTCTGAGTGCTTCATCTGGAGCATTGTGCCCAGAGCCACAGCTGAAGTTTTGTTAGGTCTTTTGAAACTCCTGGAATATTGTGTTCCGTTCTGCAGGCCACATATCGAGAATGATCAAGGAGAAATCGAAGACTGAACTAACTTGAAAAGTTATACAGTTCAAACAATAATTCCTATGACCGGAGACTCAAAAACCAGCACCGGGACATAGACACCTCCGTTAAGGGTACAGTCACAGAGTAAGGGTGTCATTATGACGTTTTCAGTCCAGTGTCTCTGCTTTCTCAGTATTATGGTGCAGTTGGCTCCCCACACCTCGCCTCTACCAGTTAACGCCCCACCAGGCTCAGTCCTGTGTCCTCTCTTCTTCCCGCTCTGTATCCTGTTCCTTGGCCAGTCATCATCACTGCTGTAATCTTTCTGTACACACTCGGATCTCTATCTGTGAAACACGCGTCGGCCATTGACCGACTATCCGATCACTAAAGCTGAACTCATCCAAAACAGACATAATGTACTTTCCTGCCACATCAGCACCTGCCTCCCTCCCCTATTCACACCCCCTGATATTCTACATCCGCGGGCCATCAGCCAGAAGTCTTTTATGCAAATGTAAACATTCACAGCCCCATCAGCCATATTGAAATTTTGAACATTAACAAATCCCACCCACACATTTACACCCTCAGAGCCAAGACACTGACTGATATCTGTACTTAGCCTCAGAAAACGTAAATATTTACTAAGCCTTCTAGTGTGTCTCTCCCCGTGTTATTTATTTCACGCTATTAGGCAAGATATTCATTTTTGTTAAAAAGACCCTTCAAATAACCAACTCCTACTTCTCAGTGACCGCCACCAGCTCCGCACACTGTCTGCTAACACCAGGTTTAAGTTGGTTATTCTTCGGTCAGTTATATCCCAACTCGTAATCTACACTCAGTAAACCTTAATATGAAGGTCACTATTAAATCTCCATCTTCCAGATTCTGGTCCTTTTATTTACTGGGACCACTGCACTGGAACTTTCTCCGACTTAAAGTTGCATTTAGCACTCCCTCTTCTAGTCTCTTTCAAGACAGCGTTCAATGTTTACCTCGTATTGGATGAACCCTAATTGGTAACCACAGACCATACTTGCTTTGTACAGCGTTTGATATTGAACTGCTCGACTACAACCAATACATATATTGGACCTGGCACTTTACAGCAGTGTGGGATATGAGACCACACAAGGGGAACTGGCAGAATAATGATAGAGCAGTCTTGGAAAGTGTATTTTCTCAAGTGTGTTAAACACATGGAACAGTTATGTCATTGAAGTTGGTTACATAAATCAAGAAAGCCTGAAAATGACACTTCATGTATAAAAATATATATATATATATATATATATATATATATATATATATATATATATATATATATATATATACACACACAGAGACAGACAGACAATGAAAAATCTTCTTATTTCTGGGGCAAGCCCTAGATAGAGAGGAAAATCCACTGGTGGAATTTCTTCAACAGTGGCGATAGAATGGCAAAGGATATACCACTGAAGGATTTCTATCCTAATTTAGTAGTTTCTTCATTATTAGTGCACTGAGCCCTAGGTCTGACTCTATCGGGTGGTCTATTGTTTTTAAAGCAGATAGTAGCGGGCCAACAGAATGGCCCTTGTTTATTTCTAATTTCTACTCATCAATGTTTTGATTAGTATTATCCTTTCTTCCTCCTAATACTTCTTTGTTGGCTCCTCTTTGAAATCTTCCCATTTATTTTCCCTTGTTATTTCTATTAATGTTTTACGTGCTTTGTAATGTAGGTCTTTTGGCAATGATTTTTAGGGTAGCGTGTTCTACTACATTTTCCATTTCTCATTGTTTTTTTGCTGTTCTGTTGGGTGACAATATGGATATCCTTTGCTGGTCTAGCTGATTTCTATATTTCCAAAATCTGTATCCTTTCCCATACTTGGCCATCACAATTTTCCTTGGTTATTTTTGCTGTTAAATAGGATTTAGATGACTTCTCATCGTTATTGCCCACAAAGCTTCATGTCAATTATTTCTCCTGGAGCAGATTTAACAGGCTGACCCTCTTTTGTCAATGAGTAACATAACTCATTCTTAGTTTTCCCTCTCGGTTTATGCATTCAATAAAAGTATTTCCTACTGTCTTTAGGAGTTCTCAGTGAGCCCTGTGGCTGGTTGGAAACGTGTGTGCTCACATAGTTTAGAAAAGGGAAGTTGCTCCTTCAGGGATGGGATAACCATCTAGATGCTCCTGTCCACACGTACCGTTCTGTAGCTGGGTTCCTTGAACTGTGAAACATTTGCCTTTTTTTCTGAGCTGGAACTTGAAGCTTGTGGAGTAAATTGTTGTTTAATTGACCCTGGAGGGTGGAAGCCTGCAAGTGTTTCATTTGTTCGCAGACATGTTTTACTGTTTTCCATGCTTGTGAAAACAGAAGAAGGCTTTGGCGGTCCTCTTGATGTGGATGAGAAGGAAAGCAAATGTTTCGAGGGTGGTGAGATGAAGTCCCAGGAATTTGAATTGCTATTGGCTGCGGTATATGGAACGTTTAGAGTCAGAAGTATTGTCATATTGATCGTGGGACTTTGTATTTTCTTGATACTACTGAATGGCTCCTGGAGTGATATGATGCCTGGATGTGGAATGATGCATTGACCAATGCCCATTCATTGCAACTTTAGATTGATGGTGATCACTTGGATTTGACCTTAATTGAATACTTTGAATGATTGAGTGTCGTAGGATCCCTAAAAAAGGTTTGGTGGGTGCTGAGTTTTTTTTTAAGCATATTTAATATTTCTGTGACGTGAGGAACCTTGTGTTCACTGGGACTAAACCTGTTCTGTAAAACCTGATCTGTTCCCAGATCTTGGCAACGCGGGACAACCTGATGTGTTACACTATTGGCTATTCCTAGTCCTTGATAAAGGTTGCAGTCATGGGGTGTTTTTTAGGGGATTTGAAATTCACTGTCTTATCTTGTATAGCAGAATCTCCCTCAGTCAAGAAGTAAACACACTGTCAAAAAAGCAGAGACTTGCAAGAACAAGCACTGGCAAATTCAGTAGTTCTCATATTTGGGACCTGTTAGCTTTGCCAATGGTTTTTTGTGATGCTTTACAGCATGGTTAGGGAGGAGTAAAGGAAGCATGGTCAGTCAGGTCGTTTTTTAGGCATGCATGTACGTGGCTATAAAAGCACAAGCACCTTTTTTCCTTTCAAATTAGTGATAATAGTTTTTTGTTTTTTTAAAGCAGATGGGGGAATCAATACTTTAAGCAGTGCAAAAGGTGTTGGGGGAGCAAAACAGAACATAGATGGGGTGAAGCAAACGCGTAGAGCGCAATGTGGAGCGCAGGGGAGAAGAAAAGCATATGAGTGGGGGAAAGCAACAGGAAGCCGGGGAGAAGAAGCACATGGGCGCGAAGGCAACACAGGGCAAAGTACACAAGGGTAAGCCCATCATGGAGGAGTGCTTGAGAGAAGTACATAGGCATCATAGAGCAACACGGTGTGCGATGGAGGATGGGAGAGAAGTACAGGAAGACAGCTGGACAACCCACGCACACTCATAAAGTGCTTAGCCAAAAAGAACACAGTGCCTGAGAAGTGAGCGGTGGAAAGGTACAAGTATGGTGGTCATGCTCCAGGGGAGGGACAAACAGAAGAAGAGGAAGTAAAGCCCACACACGCTAACGAAGAAGCAAGCAAGCAAGCAAATTAAAGTGACAATAAAGCCAATCAATGGCAAGCAATGGGCAGGCTCCAGGCCCACACTAAGCTGACAAACGATCATTTTGCCAAGAGACAGCTTGCGCTCTCCGGTAGGTGAGACCTAAAAATTATTTGTGGACAACTTGGTCAGCAGTCTTCGGGTGACAAAGACAGAAAACAATGCTGAATGTCTTTTGATTCAATAGCAGAATTTTTGGAAAAAGTCAGTTAAAACCCTAATCCGTCTTTCTAAAGCAACTGAAAGGAGTTCACTAGTAAGAATCGATACCTGTTGTCTCTCCTTCGTGACGTCTTTGGATAGCAAGCGTGGTTTATGCTCCTCTAATGGAGTAAAATACCCCTTGATGAAAGGAGTCCTGATTTCATTTTTTATCAGATATGTCCAGTTAGGCCAGGATTTATCTGCTGAGGATCCCAAGTTTAAGGGTGTTTTGACTCCACTAATTAAATGATCCCATTATGTACATGCGAGGGTTATGGAGAACAGTTGGTTGATCTTGTTGTATCAGAGCTGTCTTCTGACCCCAACAGAATCTCACCACAGTTTAAGAACCTCTGCATTATATCCACCATTTGGGATTAATGGCATTGCATTAACTAGAAATTCAAACTTTTTTATTTTGTTTAGATAAGGTTTCGATTCAGACGCCTTACGTTTCATAGCAAACAGCTCCTAGCCGACTCACACCTACAACTCTTGTAAGCAAATGTTACTTGTGTATTTTTATTGTTACTTTTCATTTGTAGTCTTGCAGCGCTATAACTTTGTCAGATTAGTTTCAAACCGGAGCAATGGCGCGTTTTTCTTTTACAGAAAGAACAACACGTCCCCAGCAGTGAGTTGTCCTCTTCCGCCATTTCCTCCTGTAAAGTTGAATCATTTGGTCGGACGTTTACATGTTTAGGCTTTTTTGTCTGTGAGGGAGCTTGGAAAAGTAAAGGTGAAATTAAAAAAAAACAAAAAACTTCCCTTTCTCTGAGGGAAAGGGTATTAGAGGTTTCATACCACACAGACTTCATTTCCGCTGCTCTTACTACACATAAGTGTGTGTGTAATTCCAGTACATTTAAGCCCAAAGGAAAACATCAGTGTTTTTGTGCAGCTTTGCTGCTCATTACCCCACTTCCCAGGGTTTATTCACTTGCCATCTTACTTATGAATGTTTGGCCCACACGTTTCTGTCCTATGCTCCCAACCCTTTTCCACTTGAAATACAGATCCCTGCCCCTTAACTTTTTTTAGGCTGCATTTCACCTTCTTATTTTATACTTTAATACTCTGTAATTGGAGGAGCCGGGCGTTGCCAAGAACGTCTCATTGCTCTTTGTAACATTGCTCGGATCGCTGCTTGATTTATAGGTTCAGTTACGCGTTTTTCTTGTTTATTGTGAGCGGAGACTCGACTAGGGTAGGGTGCGGTGTGTACACCCAGATATGCTATGGGTCACAGTGCAAAGAAGGAACTGCCCCCCTCCCCCCGGCTTCTGTTTGATTTATAAAATACTGCAATAATCAGGGGTCGGTGGGCCCCGCTGCCACTGCGCCTGCTGCACCAACGGAAGCCACGCCCCTTTGTGTGGCTAGGTGAAGGAGTTTCTTCCTATGTGAGAAGGAGAGCTGTGTAGGGTCTGATTTTCAAAGTCACGTGGGCATCTTCATTTCAATTGGGTGCACAAGTGGCTTTATTTGCCTGTGTGAATCTGCGCTTGGGAATATCAAAACGTAGATGAATGTTCTTAATCCTATGTAAATAAATTCCATTGTACTTGCATCCATGCGGCATGTGTAAATCTTTTCTCAGAGGGCGGTCCTGCGCTGAGTGCCCCGGTAGGTTAATGCACATGTGCGATGCAAGTGTTGAGGGTTTTTGGCACACTTTTTTTTTTTTTTTTTAACCCATCATGGACACCTGTGGCCCAGCGGTGAGTCGAGGTTTGGGTCTGTGTGTGGTTTGCAGAGCTGCTGGTGCCTTATGCAAATCCTTGTAGCAGCCTAGGCAAATAACTGGCGGAGCTGGAGGGAGGGGGCAGTTTGTCATGGGAACGAAGGACGCCTGGACAACATGAAGGTTATTGTCAGCACTTGTCGAAGACAGCGAAGACTCACCTCCCACCTGTAGACGTGTCTTCTTCCTGTGTCTGGGTTTTGAAGGCAAGTCTCCGATTTCCTTTCTATGATGTCATTTAGTTTCATCTCTTGATTTCCTGAAAATGCTCTCCTTCCTGCTGCTGCTTCTTCCTTTTTTAATTCTCTTTTCTGAAAACTTAACTTAAATTTCTGAAAACTTCACTTTTCTGTTTCCACACTATTTCTTTCCTGTTAACACTTTCCGATTTTCCTAGACCTGAATATTCCTCGTCCCCACGATTTGAATGTTGACGTGTTTCATTGTTTCAAGAGCTTATCTCTAATTTCTACAGGGTTATATTTTTCTGACTTTTTTATCCACCTTGTTCTCGTCTGATATAAAAAAATAAAATAAAAAAAAATGGACTTCTGCCCTGCCCCCTTTTTTTTTTAAAGACTTCTCTTTTAGTCCCCACTTTTTAAGGATGTCTTTTTGTTGGCTTTGGTTTTGGAAGACCATTTTTGTCGATGTAAAATGTTGCAATAATTTTCCCTTTTTTCCCATGTCTCATTAAAGAGAAAAAACATGTTTTGGGTTGTCTCTTATTCCAGAAGAACGGTGTCATTCTGCTGATTGAAAATCCATCCTTTATCTCTCATCTTACAGGAGCCATTCCGGTTCTCTTTCTGATTCAAAAGACCCATCTCATCCCTACATGATTTCAGAACACTATTGGAATTGTTCATCTGATTTCTGAAGTATGTCTTCTGTTTTTCTAGACATGAACCTAACTTCAGAACACTTATTTTTCCAGCTGTGCAGTTCCACGCTTGTGTTAAGTACTCAGTCTATTTTCCCCCGAGTGCCCTCTGAAGGGCACACAAGACTAGATTTTGCTGGAGTAGGGAGTGCTCAATAAATACATCTCACGCTCTTGTACAAAGTGACTCCAGTACCCTTACTGGGAGATGGTTAAAAAATCGTAGTTGAAGATGGTTCATGACAATTCATGAACACAAATCTTTTTCTCTGTATCCCTGGCAATAGTGTCTACTGACCTTCTTGGGGACTGAGTCCTTCACTGAATGTGTGCTTCATAGTTATGTTCATGTGATGAGTGCATGAACGTGTGCTGAGCGAACTATCATTTTCAAGATGCTTACTGCAGCAGAAGATGGACGGTCTCTGTCTGGTTGCCCCGATGTTTCAGGAGTCTGCGACTCAGAAACTTCTATAGCTTTTTAGGAGGTTCAGAGGCAATCCACATACTTCCAAGCCGGAAATCTACCCAGTAACACCCCTCCTTTTCTATTGCTGGGTGGAGCAAGCCATTTCAATAGCATATTCACTTGACGAGATCCCCCTGCGGTCCTCTAATTCGTAGGTCACTGGTCGTTTGCTGTCCCCTCCTTGAGAATTACAATAAAGAAGCTTCATGCTGTAGCCAGCTGGGGAGCTGAAATTTGAATGTTACACTCTGTGTGGGCTCAGGTTACCCACAAGAGGCCCCAGTTTTGGACGCATACTATCCATCTGGCCCCAGTAACTTGTACTTATTTGGACTTTGTCAAGAAGTTCGTCCGCACCACCTGAGAGGGGTGCAACTAGATGCGAACTTCGGAGGGAGTCCGGGGTAGTACTTCAAGCTACAGTGGCGGGGCTGCCGCTTCACACAATGGGGCAGAGACTTCCTCCGAGCCAGTATGAAAACACACAATGCTCATATGTCTGCCTTTAATGTGCCAACACATCCAAACCGTGTTTTATGCATGCGTTTATTTTCATGCTTTAGCACATTGAAGCTAGATCTATTGGCTTTGCCAATAATTTCCACTGAGACACCAAGCACTGCTGGAGCTTTGAGGGACCAAGATATGGCCTGGTTCCGCAGATCCCTATTCCAAAGGTTGCCAGTGGGATCAAAGAGTTTCTCTGGCAAGGTTTGGGGTCCAACCTACTGGTGGGCCAAGGAGAGAGGGTCAACTGGTATTGGGGAGTGGCTTTTTCTCCTTGTCGAGTACTAAGTAGGGTGCCTAGTGGGAATCTGGGAGGTCTAAGTCAATTTTTCATGGGGATGGTGCTTAAAGGGCCGGCCTGGTGGTTAACCGTGAGTTTGAGAAATTCCAGACAGAAAATTGTAAATCTAGCCTTGCGTTTATAAGGATTTTAAATGTCCATGATAGAAATATTTTGAAATGTGTTAGTATCGAGAGGTTTTATTTATGTGTTCTTTGGAAAATAAATGACCTGACAAATGCTTAATTATCAAAAACAAGTTTGATGGTCTCAGTCTTCTTCATTACTTTGATGGGTTGGACATGTGGTTCGTTTGCTGTATTCACCTAGATGTCATCCCGACTCAACCTCGGTGGCTTCGTTGCCTGTGTAAAATAGGAACTCTTGATGCGTTTCAATTGAGGCTTTAGGTGTGTATGTGTCTTGGACTTGCAGTTGGGCACCCCTTACTCCATGTTTTCCAAGCACCAGCTGCCACTCACAGAGATGGTAGGGAGGCCCAAGAGGTAACCCACACAAGGGCCGAGCAGTCTAAGACACACCATAATGCTGCAGCAGAAAGATTTGGTGCTGTTCTTTCACTCTACCATACTGGTCCACTTTGTCAGTCTGTTACATTTGTTCTACCAAACAGCCAGGGAGAGTCACACACATCGTTCTGTGAGAGGGCAGCACCTAACAGTCCTCGACCAGGCACAGTAAAATGTTGCGCCTCGTGTGTCCCTGCTCATGTCCCACTCTATCCGGACTGAGCAACAGAGCAATCGTGAGGTAGAGGGGCAGAGTGATGGGTTCCCCACACCACTTCTTGTGTACCGACTGTTAGAGTAATTGTGTGACATAACGTTATTGTCAAGCCATCGCCCTGGCACCAGTACTGCCTGTCGGTTTCAAGATGAAGAGCTGGACTGCTCTGGTAGAGGGCTGCGCATGGCGGACAGGAATGTGGCCTTCTGAGGTCATTTGAACTCTCTTTAAGGGCCAGATGTATCATTATTCACAATAGCGATGACCTGATTGCGATTTTTAGCGAATCGTAATTAAGTAATCGCTATTGGAATGTATGAAACTCCAGGAGTTTCACACTGCGATTCGCAAGGGCCCGCAAATGGCCCTACCTCATCAATATTCATGAGGTAGGTCACAATTTGTGAGCCATTGCGAATGGCTACAATCGCAGGGATGGTGGCCTGCTGGGCTCTGCAGACCACCATGTCTGTGATTGCTTTTCAATAAAGCTATCTTTTTTTTTTTTTTTTTTAATGCAGCCCATTTGCGTTTTAAAAATGAAAAGGTTTTTTCTTTTCATTTTTTAAGAGTAGGCAGTGGTCCGTGGGACCCAGCCTGTTCCTAAAGAACGTTTCGCATGCATTCACAAAGGGGAAGGGTGCCCTTGAGGCCCCTTCCCCTATGTGAATGGGTTACCACCTACTTGGAGTAGGTGGTGACTGCGATTCAGTATTAGGAAGGGACGCCCTTGACACACCCCTTCCTAATACCGAATCGGTATGTAGTCGCAAATTCAATTTGCGATTCGGTAACAAGCCACTGAATCGCAAATTGGACTTGTTACATACCAAAACGCGTTTTTGCGATCGCAAACGGCTGTTGTTCCATTTGCGATCGTAAACATATTTGATACATCTGGCCCTAAGTCTTCTGTTAATAAGCGAGAAAGTAATGTTAAGGTTTTTCCTTAGCTGCCTGTCACTGTAGTCAGAGCTGTGCTGAGCTCTGAACTTTTTGTGCCATCTCCTTATGCACTGCATATCCCAAATCATGACACAGGCCTTTTTACCTGGACCACTGAGAATAGGGAGACGAGGATGCCTTTTTCTGTTGGTGGGCGCCACCTTGCCCAATGAGTGTGCCTTCTGTTCTGCAGGGGCACCCCTACTCCCCTTCACCCCGACACTGATTGTCTTAATCCTTGTCTGGCTGTAACATACTTGGGTAACTGCCACAAATACCCTGTATCCTAGCACCATACTCTGAACCTGTGCCCTTCTGGTCTCAAGGAACTGTAGCTGGTGTTCTCCTTGCCAGTGGAGAGCTAGATGGCCCCAGTTTACTAGAAAACTGCTGACTGCAAACTTTGTCTAGTTCTGTGTGCCAAGCAGTAGCACCATTTATGGGGACGGGGGTCCCGTTATGCTTTTGGTGTTTACGTTTTTTTGGGGTATACTACATGGCTGCAGTTTTAATTCGAACCCACTGAGCTATGTCCCCTGAGCCCTTCAAATGTGATTTACTAGGAACAATGCAAATTGGGACTGCTGTGCTGTTTTGTGGTGCCAGGCACCGCCTGTTCATTAAGGAGAGCATGACAACTTCGGAACAGTATGGAACGTTTTTGCAGTCATAAGCACTCGGATTCTGAGTTTGCGGCCGCATAACGTGTTTAACTATATACAAAACCCCATTTTAGAGGTTTGTAAATTGTTTCCAACTTATAAAATCGCTATATGACTGAATACCAATTCAGCATTTGGCAGTGGTGTGTTTTGGGCACCCCTTCTAAATACCTAATCGACACCATATGTATCGGTGGTTTGCAATCAGAATTCTGATGATCTTTGTGATTTGGGTAAGCGTTTCGAGGGAGTAGGTAGTAGTCCAGGTCATTGCTGTCAACATTCAGTAAAACTAAAAATAAAAAAACGTTTTTTTTATTTTTTAAAGAAGCTTTAAGAAAACGGGTCTGTTTTTAAAATATATGTATATACATATTTTATTATTATATTTAAAGCAGGCGTGGGCATTGTGGTCTGCTGACTCTTGCAAGCCACCATTTGTGTTAGTGACCAATCTGAGTGAGTCGAAATTTGTGACATACTTAAATATTACTTGGGCAGGTTGAATTGCGACTCACTTGGTTTTTCTTGTTATTAATACATGGGTCGGTTTGCAATATAAGTTTCTGGTCACAAAAATACTGGCCGCAAATTACGACTGTTTTTGGCAACTACAAGAATAATTGTCTTAGTACACTTGAAAACAAATCTGAACGGTTCAGGAGAATTCTAAACGTTTTACTACCTATGTGTTGACTAGAGAACTAATTAAATATAAATACCAAAATAGAAACCAGGATTTGCAAGAAGACGCGTTAAAGGGAAGAAACGTTACTCCAGAATAGGGAAATGAAAATGTAGTAGGAACCGAGTGATTAGCTGAACAGCTAATAACTGTAAAATGTTTCAGCTCGGTTTGCACTGATTTTCAATACCAACAAACACAACTTTCAAAAAACTCGTCTCAGAGAAGGACTTCGCTTCCGAGTCCCACTCCAGCAATGTGCGGCAACAACAGCCCATCAGATTGGGTTGGATGTTGGATGGCCCTTAGTCCAAGTGCCAGTGACCCCCATCTTTAGCTCAAATTGCTGGTTCCACTACTGCTTGGGGCCCAGAAGTGGGAGATGCGCTGGAGCACCAAATGGAAAACAAATTGGCTCTTAAAAATCTTAACGTTTTGTCATTGCAGAGAAGGGACTTGCGTTTCTTTGCACTATCTTGATGACCTAGATTGCCACACTAGCCTTTCAGGCAAATGCCAAAAGCTTGCCTGTGTAGGGTCAAACAAAGAAGAGTAGGAGCCTTAAAAGAAAACTGTCTGCGAAGGTTGTTCTCAATCCATTATGGTGAGAATGTAATGTTTTACAACATTTTGTACCTAAATTCGCCCTTTTCAGTTTGTGTCGGGCTTTATGGGAACACGGGTGCATTTTGGAACTTCTGTGTGTGATGGTTAACAAAATGGAGGTTGGAGTTAAGCATGCTCAGGTTCTTTCTTAATTGGGGAGAGGTCCTGGAGCATTTCGTAGGTTCCCTTTGAAGTTCGGCAGGCCATTGCAGCTTTCATTATATGTAATTTCTGAAGTGATGCTTTAACACATAATCCTGCAGTACAGCCCAAGCCACTCCACTACAATCCACCCCACTTTACCCCACACCAATCCACCCCACTTTACCCCACACCAATCCATTCCACTCCAACCCACCCCAGTCTAATCTGCCCCACTTTAATCCAAAGCAATCTGCCCCAATCTAGTCTGCCCGCTCCAATCCAAAACATTATGCTCCATTCCAATCCAAACTAATCTACCCCACTCCAATCTGCTCCAATACAAAACAATCTACCCACTGCAATCTGCTGCAATCCAAAACAATCTGTACCAGTCCAATATGCCCCACTGCAATCCAAAACAATCTGCCTCGCTCCACTCCAACCCAGAACAATCTGCCCCACTCCTGTCCACATCACTCCAATCTGCCCCACTTTAATCCAAAACAATGTACCCTCTGCAATCCACGCTCTCCAATCTGCCCCACTTTACTCCTAAACAATCTGCCCCAGTTCAGTCCAAAACAATCTGTCCACCCCAATACTCCCTACTCCAATCAAATCCAGTCCGCCCACTCCATCTCAATTCACCCCACTCCAACCCACCCCACTTCCATCCAGTCCACCTCATCCCAGTGCAATCCACCCCATCCCAATTCACCCCACTCCAATCCACCCCATTCAGTCCATCCTTATACAATCTGCCTCACTCCAATCCAAAACAATCTGCTCGTCTCCACTCCAAAATAATCTGTCCCACTTCAGTCTGCCCCATTCCAATCCAAAACAATCCTCCCCACTCCAATACAAAACAGTCTGCCTCACTCCAATCAAGAACAATAATAACAAAGTCATTTGTAGAGCACACTGCTACCTTGCAAGAGGCGTCCTGGCACTAGCGGTAAAGATCATCCAACATGGCATCCGCAGAGCGGCTACCAAAATAAATAAGAGCCAGAATAATAGAGTTTTTAAAGACTTTCTAAAAGATGTTTCAGAAGAACAGTTTCTCAGGGCTAAAGAAAGTGCATTCCACTGCTTGGAGGCCAAATAACTAAATGATCTTCCTCCTCTTCTAGCGTTATGGATAGGGGAATTTAAACAGTTTAAGATTATTTGAGCTCCGTGATCTCTCCTGAGCATAATGTTTGAATCAGTGTCTAAGATAGAGCAGGCGCTTGTGAATGTAAACTCTAAAAGCCAGAATAAGAGCTCTGAACTGGATCCTCTTGTTCACAGGAAGCTGACGAAGATGGCTAGACACTGAGCTCCAAAAGTGGATTTTGAGAATCAGTCCAGTAGCAGCATTCTGAACAAATTTGGAGATGCTGATCAGCAAAGCTGGGAGTCCCAAATACAAACTGTTAGTTTAGTCCAGTCTTGAAGTAATTAAAGCATGGACGATTGCCTTATGGTGTTCTACAGGAAAAGAATGCAACATCCTTCTCAAAGAACTAAGAATAAAGAAGTAGGAAGAGGATACAGCCCTACTTTTGGGCTCAAAAGTAAGGTCCGAATCAAATTTCCCTCTCTTCCTTCCCAGTCAGTAAGGAATCTTGGGGTGAACACCCATTTCCGCAGGCCACCAGACATCGGGTGAAAGGGTGGACTTAATGCCGAAAAAATAAGAAAAAAAAAAATCTCAGTCATGCCTGAGTTAAGTCTCAGACAATCCGTGCTCATCCAGTCCACCACCAATTTAAGACTGAGTTTGAAGGCATCAAAAGTTGTGGGAACATTTTCCTGGAATGCCAGGAGGAGGCAAGTGTCATCTGCGCAGGATATAACTCTCACTCCCCAAGACTAACCTAGCCAAAGGCTTCATATAAATATAAAAAGGGTAAGGCTAAGAACGGAGTCCTGCAGGACTCTGCCATCTAAGAGTTTCGCCTTTGAAGAGACAATAAATGATTTGAGTCAATCTGTTTAAATCCAAAACAACCTGCCCCACTCCAATCCCAACCTGCCACACTTCAATCCAAAACAATCTGCCCCACTCCAGTCTGCCTTTCCTCACCTCAGTCCAATCCACCCCACTCATCCCAATTCACCTCACTCCAAACCACCGACTACAGTCCAGTCCGACCCACACCAGTCCTATTTCCCCCCCCCCACTCTAGTCCGATTTCCCCCCCACTCTAATTCGATCCCCAACCCCCCCACTCTAGTCCGATCAAGTCCACCACTACCCAATTTACCTCACTCTTGTCTATTCCTCCTATGCTACCCCAGGCCATCCCACTCCAAAACAATTCACATAAATCTACCCTACTCCAAACCACCTTTATCTACCCCAGTCCAGTCCACCCTACTCCAATCCACCTCACCCTAATCCAATCCACCCCACCCCACCCCAGTCCAATACAATCCATCCCTATCCACCCTACCCCAGTATAGCCCACCCACCCTACTTCAGTCCACTCCACTGGACCCCAGTCCACCCCACCCCACCCCAGTTCAGTCCACCGCACACAAATCCACATAGCCTACCCCAATCCAGTTCAGTCCACCGCACACCAATCCACCTAGCCACCCCACTCCAATCTGCACCACTCCACTTCACCCCAATCCACCCTACCCCACCCCATCTCAGTTCAGTCCACTCCAACGCACTCCAATCCACCCCATCTTGGTGCAGTCTACCCCACTCCAATCCAGTTCAACACACCCCACCCCAATCCAGTCCTTTCCACCCGCTCCAATCCATCCCTCTGCAGCCCATCACCACACCCCAATCCACCCCAGTCAAATCCACCCCACCCCCTCACTCCAAATTCACCACTCTCTACTCCGGTCCACTCACTCTCTCCCAATCCAATCCACCCCATACCAGTTCAGTCCACCCCACTCTGATCCATCCAGCCCGCCCTACTCCAGTCTATCCCACTGCAATCCACTGCTCCCCACTCTACTCCAGCCCTATCCAACCCACTCCAGTCTAATCCACCCCACTCCGCCCCACTGCAATCAAATCCACCTCCCTGCAATCCAATCCACTCCACTCCATCGCTATCACTCCAAACCACTCTACCCTGTCCAATCCAGCCTTCTCTGCTCTGCGACGCTCCCTGCCACTGAACTCAACTTCCCTTTACTCAACTCTGATGCTCTACTCCTCCTACTCCACTCTGCGACATTCCAACAGATTCACTCTGACCCTCTACTCTCTCACTCCACACCCCTAACCTTTAGCCATGCTAAACAGAAGCCGCACTGGTAGCTAAACACATTGCCAAAGCCAATAGCTATTGTATAGGCGAGACCTGTTGGCTTTGCCAATGCTTGTTTAGATGTATTTCAGTACAGTATCTAACATTTGCTAATAAATTATCATTTGGAATCTGTTTGAGACTTTTATACTTTAAGGATTTTTCATGAATCTGGTTATACATTGACAAACCAAATTATGTGTAAATTGGATTTATTGAATTTAGATTAGCTCCAGCCCTCCACTCGCTTGGAGCCTACCCTCTTGCCAGCACAATTGTTCTATGTTCCTGTCGGTCGGGTCAGAGTGATTGTGCACCCCTCAAAGAGTGGGGACCATGGGCCACACAACACCAACACTGTATCGGAGGGAGAGCTGCCTACAAGTGGGTCTGGTGGTATTCTCCATGAGAACCTACCAGGGGCCTTAATGAGCACGATCTAGTAGCATTAAGGTCAAAGCTGGTGTCCAATCCTGTAGGCTTCTTCATTGTGAAATGCCGTTGTTACATGAAGTAGGCAGGGTTGCTTCACACTAGAAGACAATTAATTCAGCATGTAGATCCAAAATCAGACCATTTGACAACCTAATAATCAGCCTTCAGAAAATAGTGAGTAACTGGATATCCCCCAGGCCCCTCATACCTGTTCCATTGGTGATATACAGTCGGTGCCACTCCGAATTAAACTAATTCGCACCATGTAGGACCAACCGTTAAGTTTGTTTGCTTGTCCCTAACTGATTTTCTGTCTCTTTTTTTTCATGGTCTATGCTCTGTGTGCTGATTTCCCCCAGTCTTCGTTGATCCTCCTGCACCTCACCCAGATTGTCCTCGTTCTCAGTTTGTTGCTTTGCTGATGCAATACTGCTATAGTCACACTGCACTATCACAAATGGAAAAAACACTCAGTGTTACAAAAATAAAGGTACTTTATTATGGTAACACAAATAATTGAATACTGAATAGGCAGTCCCCCAACTGTAGGTAAGTAAACACACTATTATATACACATTAGCAATCAGTAAAGAGCATTAAAAGGAATAAGCATTGGCAAAACCAATGGAAAACAGTGTAGGCCGTAGGGGAGGGCCAAACCATATACTAAATAAGTGGAATGAGAGATACAGTCCCCACCAAAGGATGTGGAATCTTTAAAGGGGAGCTGGAGGAATTAGGAACCCCAGGAGGTGAGTTCCAGGGCGACCCCCAGCGACTAGGAGAGCATAGGTAAGAACCTGGTTTCCCCCAACCCAACAGGAGGACTTTGGAAAACGATTATACAACACCCAACCAAGACTGGAAGACCCCAAAGGTGGATCCTGACAGAAGAGGTCTTGCAAAGGAAGGGGGCCAAGTCCAGTTCGTGTTGGAGTGTCTGATTGTGGCAGGAGCCACTACCCACCATTCTGTGGATGCAGGACCAGGTTGTCAGTGGACGAAGAAGGTCAGCAGTGCAGCACTGGCGATGAAGAGTAGTCGCAGGAGTGATGCAAGTGGTGTCCCACGTCAGCGGTCAAGATGCAGTCGCTTGGTGGTGCTGGAAAACCACCAAAAAGCCTTGACAAATGCAAGGGACGGAGAAGACGTTTGCATGGCTGAAGACGACCAGCGGGTCCAGGTGATTGACCCAAGGAGGGGAGTCTGGGGTCACAGGAAGAGGAGGCAGGCCCCACGGGCAACCCACTGGCGGAAGGCACAGCAGTTGCAGTGAGGCCCACCTGAAGAGGAGTCCCACGTCTCTGGAGCAGCAGGCAGGAGGCTGTGTTTTGCAGGAAGGAGTCCTGGGGGCTGGGGCTACACGGAGCCTGAAGATCCCTTGGAGGAGGAGCAAACAAGCGGTGGCAGCTGCAAGAGTTGCAGTGCACAGGGATACTGTCCTACAAGGAGAGGCAAGGGCTTACCGTCTCCGAAGTTGGACAGCTGGTAGAATTGCCCAAGGGGACCACTCCAGACCACCACCTGTGATGCAGGATCCATGCAGTTCCGGAAGAGAGCATATCCATGCAGCCGGTCATCATTGCAGTTGGTGTCTGCAGATGCAGGGGAGTGACCCCTTCACTTCAAGGGAGATTCCTTCTTCTTGTGCAGGCTGAAGACTCGCCACCCTCAGAGGATGCACAGCTGGGAAAATGTTGCAGTTGTTGGAAGGCGCTGGAGAAACAATGTTGCAGAGTGCAGTCGTCGCTGAAGTTTCAGATTGTCGGTTCCTGGAGGGCCCAGTTGCAGTCCCAGTGGCCAGAATGTGACGTAAACTGTGCATAGGAGTCCTGCTGGAATCTTGCACGTTGAATCTGAGGACTCAGCCAAGAGGGATACCCTAAATAGCCCAGGAAGGGGGATTGGTCACTTAGCAGAGTGACTGTATATCAGGAGGGGGTTCTGACGTCACCTACCTGACCTGGGGCCATTCAGATGCTCTCAGGGTCCTCTGCCCACCTTGGATTCAAGATGGCAGAATGAAATGGCCACCTGAAGGAGCTCTGGGCACCACACCTAGGGAGGTTATGGACAGGGGAGTGCACACTCCCCTTTCCTTTGTCCAGTTTTGCGCCAGAGCAGGAAAGGGGGTCCCTGGACTGTTGCATACTGGTTTTTGCCAGGAGGGCACATAATGTGCCCTTCAAAGCATGCTGGTGGCTTGGGGACACTACCCCTCCCAAGCCACGTAACACCTATTTCCAAGGGAGTGGGTGTTACCTCCCTCTCCCACAGGAAATTCTTTGTTCTGCCTTTCTCTGCCTGAACTGGTCAAGCAGCAGGAGGGCAGAAACCTGTCTGAGGGATGGCAGCAGCGCGTGCTGCCTGGAAGACCCGAGGAGCAATGCTGGGGATCCTCTAAGGGGTCCCCAGAGTGCCTGGAATCATACCACCAATACTGGCAACAGTATTGGGGTATGATTCTGACATGTTTGATACCAAGCATGCCCAGGATCAAAGTTAACATTATGTGCTGGACAGAAGTAGTGACCTGTATCCAGTACACGGGTAAAATGGCTTCTCCGCACTTAAGAGTTCCAGTGCAATGGAGCTAGAGTTCATAGGGGCACCTCTGCTCACGCACACAGGTACCTGCACCCTGCCCTCTGGGCTAGGAGGGCCTACCATGATGGTGACCTGGTGCAGTGACCTGTAGTAAAAGGATGCATGCACCTTTTCATGCAGGTTGCAATGGCAGGCCTGCAGACACATTTTGCATGGGCTCTCATGGGTGGCATAATACATGCTGCAGCCCATGGGGAATCCCTGGTGCCCCAATGCCCTGGTTACTTGAGTACCGTATACTAGATACTTATATGGGGGCACCAGTATGCCAATTGTTCGGTGTGCAAAGCCCTAGGCAACCACATTTAGAGAGAGGGAGCACAATTACTGGGTTCCTGGTTAGCAGGATACCGGTGAAAACAGTCAAAGCATACTGGCAGCACGCAAAAAGTGTGGTGAACCAAGCCAAAAAGGGTACTTTCTTACAGTTGTCGTAAAGTTTTAGTCACTAGTCCATAATTCCTTCTGAAGTAACTCTTTTACCGCTCTGCCTAGCTACCTTGCGTGCCAGTTACTAAATGTGTACTTGCTTATATCTTTACAAAGTGTGCATCTCAGCCTCTTCTCCAAGCACCTCTTCAGAAGGCCATGGTCTTGTTCCCGGAGTGTCCTCTCTAGGCACGTCCATGTGCCCTAAATGTGTACTCTGAGCAGAATCCTTGACCGTGTTTCCTGAATGGTTGCTGCATTGGGACTCTGTTCTACTCAAGCTCTGTATTCTGGCTGGTTGTACAGGATAGTCAATGTATCTCTTGTTTCCTAAGATTTTCTGCTCCTGGGCAGAGTTCACAGCCAACAGAGATAGGTTCCGTCTGCACATCCTCCACACCTGTTTACCTTCTCACTTTTATTTCTCTGTATTTCCTTGTTCATGTTCGCCTTTCTCACGCTACCTGTTGTTTGTCTGTGGTTACAGATTTGTGCAGCAACCCACAAAGATTCAGTATTCTTTAGGGTTGTGTAGTGCATGTTTCGCAGTAATAGTTCACAGATAATTGATTGCACATTTAAACAAACCGTGCCAACAGATCCGGCTGGTCATTTATGTTGTATTGTATTACTTGCCAGGTTTGTTGAAAACAAATGTCGAAAGAGAACACACACTGGTTTTATGTTTTATTTATTTGTGCAATATTTTTTAATAACTTACAAATTTGAACAGAAGCATTACATTCTAATTGTAAGACTTTTAAAGGCAATGGAAAGCAAAAATAAGTTGTATATTATTAAATATTACATAGCATTCGTTTAACTTTATTATGTGCATTGTGTAACTGTGTTGAATTCTAAAGTAGAACGCTTAATGGAAGAGTTTAAGTAGAAACGCATTAGCTGTTTTTAGTATTTTAAAAGTATGTTTCAAGTGTTAGTATTTTAACTGACCGAACTGTGCTTTTATTTGTTTAGTGTTCATGTTTTTAGGTAGGTGTTGTTGGTCTGAGAGTATTGATGTGTTGTTAGTTTCAAGCTTTTAGTGTGTTTGGGGGGGGAGAGGTTAGTAGATTAGAATACTTAAGTAGGGTAAGTATGGTAGATTTGGTAGGTGTTTTAAATCGACAATGGTAGATCAGAGATGGTAGTTTAGGTATGATATGGTAGTTAGGTTATGGATGGAAGTTTAGGTACGGTACATTAGGTGTACTCGGTTATCTATGGTAGGGATGGGATGGTATGGTAAGAAAAGGAATGATAAAGTATGAGATGGTAGGATACGTGTAGGAGTAGTTATGAGACGCCGGTGAGGTACATGGGAGGTAAGTATGGAAGCTTAGATATGGTTGGTAAGTAAATATGGTAGGTCGAATATAGTTGTTATGCTGTAGGTCTAATGAGTGTTTAAAATGCCGTGGATAACTTAATGTATATTTTTGTGTACCTTAATAAAACAAATTAACAGAAACTAAACTGCGTGTTCGCATCCTCCTCCGTAATTTGCATTGAAGGAGATGATGCTTATAAATTACAGCAGTTTTTATTACACAGGCTGTGGAATAACCACACAATAGTTAAGACATCTTTTTCAGTGTATTATTACAGCTTGGTTCTTTAGTACAGTACTGTTGCTTTTTAAGGAATCAATTGTGCGTGCATGTCTTTACGTTGTGAGCAAAATTGTAGTGAATCCAACGACATCATAACAGCAAAAAAACGAATGAACATGCCAGCGTGATTAATGAATAGCGCTTTGTTTTTATGACAGGCCAAGACATCCACATAGTACCGTTTTCAAGTCACAAATTAAAATGTTAGCCTGTCAGCAAAATAAATATATCAGTTACTCCTATTGGTAATCAATTATCAAACTATACATTGCATTTTGCAGCTGCAGTCAAACAAAATGACCACTTGATGGGGACACCCATGGAGAATGTAACCACCCACAAAATGTCATAGCTTTGCAAAACAGCCCTCCGATGCAATGTCATACCATAAATTACACATGAGGCAATCGTTGAAAGGAGCTGAACCAAAGCCTATCCTCTCACTGTTCTTAATATGGATATGAAGTCAGCACAAAGCTGGAGGCTATAGGCAAACCTAGTTTAGGAATTGTGTTCCACGTTAGAATATTCTTTTAAGGCGAAAAAATGAAGATAAAAGAAAGTGTACTATTATCTATAAAATTGAACATAGTGTAATTAGTTCAATAACTTCAAAGGAATGTGAATCTCCATAAACATCCGTAACAAGGAGCATATTCAGATTGTACATACTGGTTAGCATAGGATATTGCATTCAACTGTATATGGGCCCTGTATGATGCGGTGTCATTCAGAAGCGCTTGATGTGATAATGTATCTCAGATCCCCTTCTAGTGCACACTGGGATAGTCTGTTTTACTATCCACCACCCGACCCCGTAAAATGTGGGATTGGCAGGTTCTGGACCCCATGCCTCTCCATCCCAAGCCTGTGATAGGATTATCTGGCTCGGAACCTGTTGAAGTTGGTGATAGAGTAGGGATGATGTGACTCAGACTTTCACAAAGCTAATGACTGGATGATGTGGTTGAGTTCTAATGATGTGTGATGGAATAGTTTGATTTGGGCTCTACCAAATATGTGTCATAGGGTAGTCTGCCTCAGACGCCCTGATGTACATAATGTGACTCTGACTAAGACCCCTTTTGAATGTGTGCTGGAGCAGTCCCTCCTTCCCACCTTCAAACCCTGATCACCCCCAGAATCTGAGATGGGAATGCCAATCTCCTTTCCCTCCCCCTGAAGTTTGTTATCCTGTTGTCTGGCGTTTATACCCCTTGGAATAACCTGGGAGTCTATGCAGTTTGAGGCACCTTGCAGCCTCTTCAGGAATATGAGCCACTTCATTAGTAGTACAACTGTGGTAGGGAGCGGGCTGACTGGAAACCACATGAAGAGTGTGTAATGGTGTAACACAGATTGTCTGAAGCATGTAACGTGTTATAAGGCATGGACTCCCTCCCCGCGACCCCAGAAGTATGTGACATGACATTCTGAATGACTGTGCTCTAGCCCACGGCTTGCCTTCGTTTCTGCAGTGGTTCCAAAGCCCAGTTTAACAAGAACTTTCTTCTCTTGCCTCCCCGTGAATGGCCTTCCTCTAACATGGCAATTCAACCGATCTCTTCAGCTGGCCAAACCCAAAACCTGCCCCGCTCCTGCAGCTTGGTCACGGACCAATAAAGAACCATCCGAGTCCGTGCTGCATGCTGTTCTGTGATGACACTGGTCACTTGCAGCCAGCAGCAGTGTGGAATGCAGTCACTTGTGGATGCACAACCTATGTAATACGAGTGTATAGCGTACCATCACGCCTCCTTTCACTACCATGATGTCATAGGGTTGGACCCATTGTTAACCAATCAATAAAAACCTCCTTTTTGGTGTTGAGGAGAGATGCAAAGAGTGGAAACTTGCATGTGGTACATACCACGTTTGCAGCCAATGGAAGCAGGAAGTCATGCAGTGGGTGCAAGGTTGGCACTTTATCTTCAATGCACCAAGTAAAGGACACTGTTGCAAAGGTGCATGTGCTGAAAAGAGCGTAGGGCATGTGGAGTAGCTGGGGTGTAATGCAATGGTGTGAGGTGGGTATGGTAGCTAACTAAGTTGGACAGATTGGTGAAGGCATGGGGAAGGTGAAGGATCTTAAGATGTGAGCTGGGTATAATGTTACACATGCACAGCTTTTCGGTGAGTCCACAAGGGGTGGCATCACCCCACTGTTTCGAGAGGTGGTGGCCCAGCCCTAGTAACATGTCTGGTAACATGGCTCTAGATTCCAGTGTGTTATCAACATGCTTGTCTGTTTGTCATCCTTTCATGCCTATCTGATTGCAGACATTACAGTAGGCGAGGCTGGTGAAGGTGTTCAATGTGCTTAAGGACTTTTGGGGACCATCAATGCATTTTGGGGTCATGACCGTTCTAGCGATAGTGAAGACGTTTGAGGTGGTGAAAACAATGCAAGTCTCTCCTCAGGATGTTTGGCCTGACACAGCTCTGATGTTGTGTTGCCGCCTCTGTTGGCTGCCATGTGCATCCAATTGTGGTGGTGTCCACAAGCAGCCTGTAGGATTTTGTCTTCCTTGGCTCGTCCAAACAGGACCTCAGCAGGTGCTCACTGAGTGTTTCAGTCCGGAGTTTGCCTGTAGGCCCCCAGCAATTCGGTTGTTGTCTTGTCCATGTCTCTATGCTGTTGGACCCCTAATTCTGATCACTTAGTTTTGTGTCCTCATCAGTCTTTCCGCTTCACCATTTGCTTGAGGCCATCGGGGTGTGATCTTCTGGTGACTTATGATCAGGGTTGACAGATACTCTCTGAAATCACTACCCTGGATTGGTGGACTATTGTCTTATTTTAATGTCTGAGGAAACCCAAACATGGCAAATACTTAGCCTAATTTCCTCTGGGTTTGTTTGAAATTAGTGTTTGTTATGGCCTCTACAGTTAGGTATTTTGAATGTGTCTGAGATCACTAATGTGTTGTCCATGAGGGAGAGAGCCCATGTCCGCACTTAGACCAGCTCCCACAGTGACCGAAGATCACAATGAAGGACCATGGCAAGATATGTCGGGTATGTTATTGGCTTGGCACCATTGACACTGGGTCACCACCTCATCTACCTTATTCTTCATTGCTGGGAACCAAACTATCCTTCTTAATCTGGCTTTGGTTTTACTCGCCCCTTGATGTTTGGCTTGTGCCAGTTGGTTAGCGTGTTGCTAAAAGATGTGAGGGGTTGCTATTGTCTGTCATTGAAAAAGGATACAATCTTCGGTGATGCCGAGTTCTCACCTTATTCTCCACAAGGCAGCCCGTTTGGTATTAGTGGTGGCATCACAGTTCCTTGTGTCACATAGTAAGTCCTTCCATTGGTTGGACCCAACTGTGGCACAAGCATAAGGACCGAGCTGAGCCCGACTGAGTGTGCGTCTATGATCAGCTCCATCTATTGTCCAGGGTCAAATTATGCTATGGTTGTATCTTGTAGCATGGTGACTTTGATCTGACAGATGCATCTTTCTACAACTTACTCTAAGTCCATATGCTTGATATCTTGGTGATTTATCACAGTGTGCAGCCATACTGGCGAGATTGGGGGTTGAATCTCCCACAGTAGGTTGTGAGCCTCAAGAAGCTTCTAACTTCCAATGGGAATTGTGGGGGTTTAGCCTCTTTGAGATCCTCCACCTTGCTTAGATTGACTCGGATTCCATTGCTGGAAGAATTATACCTATAGAACTCTACTTCTTGCTATAGGAGTTGGCACTTAATCTTGTAGAGGGCCAGCTCTCTGTCACTGAGGGCAGCCTCCAGCAGTTTCTGGTGCTCAGCGATGACCAGTTGGAGATAAGGATGTCGTCACTGATGTTGAGCACTCCTCCTAGGCCTGAGATGAACTTCCTTGATTGTGTTTTGGAAAACTTCTGCTGTTGCCCTGACAAAGTGGTTGGGGCACTGATAGTTAAAGCATACTTTGCCTCTGGCTAGCCAGTCTTGAAGTGGATGTTTGAGTCCACAGTAACTGCATGGCTGGATTACTTATGTTGAGCTTGGCCAGAGTCTCTCGCCATGATGGTTTTGGTTTAGATTAATTTGGGGTCATTGACTCTGTTTTCCGGGTTACTTTGGAACACAACAGTTCCATTTGTTTTGCTCGATCAATCAAGAGCTTGTGTGAGTGCGCTAGTGAGAGGACCTCCATGAGCTTTCTCTCAGGTTTTCTGAGGACAGGCTGTTTCAGGGCTGCTGACCTGCAACCTTGGATGAATTCTGCTCTTATCTCCTTTTGGGGGTATCCTCTTCTGTGCGGGTGCTCACTAGCTCCCAGAGTCTTGCCTAGTAGACGTCTATTGACTCCTCTTCCTGCTGTCAAGCTTGGTGAACTTAAATTATTCAAACTCAGAAGACATTTCAACTGCTAAATAAAACCTGGGAGCAAAAAACAGCGCTGTCATAATCTCTGATCTCATGTGGGGGAGGTTGCAGAAGACTAGGGGGGTCATTACAACCTTGGCGGCGGTCAGACTGCAAGGGTCGCGGTTGGCGGTCTGACCGCCGCCAAAGCTGTGGTACAACCACATTGGCAGCAATCTGATCGCCACATTACAACCGTGGTGGTAGGCTCACGGTCAGACTACCAGTTTTCCTCTGCAGGAGGGACAGGCGGTGCTGGCCATCCCGGTCCGCCAGGGCAGTGCTGCAAGCAGCGCTGCCCTGGGGATTACGACCCTCCTCTCCGGCAGCTTTTACATGGCTGTTACACTGCCATGTAAAGGCTGGCGGAGACGGGATTCATGGGGCTTCTGGGGGGCCCGTGCATTGTCCATGCACTTGGCATCAGTTATGAGTCGGCGTCAATGTTGTAGGCTGTTTCCTGCTGGGCCAGCTGATGGAAACACCATTTCTGCCCGCTGACCCAGCAGGAAGCTCCTTATGGGGCCCGCGGGAAGGCAGCCACACTGGGAAAAGGCCCATCCACCAAACTCCTAATGACCCCCCCCCCCCCCCCCCCCCCCTAAATCTCTCTTCTCCTGCATAGTGTAGCAGGAGTGAGTTTGCTTTTCCCATCTGTTTCTTTGTGGCTTCTAAGTAGTTATTGAGCCTGGAGACCCAAACTTGCAGTGAGTTTCTGCTGTGGCAGGATCGCTTGCTTAGCTCACTCAGTGGTGGTAAGGGGTTATTGGCTACACTGATTGGGTTTCATTGCCTGTGCCATAGATAGTTATATGTGGAATTTTTGCCCAGGACTGCTTCAGCATGGGTAGGTCCTGCAGCTGCGCAATTCCCCTGTTGTGCCTGACTCATTACTGGAATCATAAGCGGTATAGTGTTGTGGATTATTTTTATTTTGTGTGGTTCTTCCTCGCTTTTTTTCCAGGTATGTCGCTGCTTTATTACCTTTGGCTCTCAAGTTTGAGAGTAGGTGCGGTTGTGGTGTGCACGGGCCTGTAAGATGTTGTTTCCAACATGAAAGGTGCGTTTATGGTGCGATGCGCACTTCAGGACACTGTGGTGCTGCCCCCAAGCAGTGGAGAGATTGCTTCACCTGTCAAAAGTGCTCGCCCGTAGCGTCTTGGAGCTTCAGGCTGTGAGGGTCCGGTTTTGGTGTTCAGGGCAGTGTTTAACGCAGAGGGTGGAGGCGATTGACGGCAGCGTTGTTTGGTGGGCTGGGCTATGTCTGTAGGACCCTGACACCTCATGAGCCCTTGTGTGGTAGGCGGCTCGATCGCCCTTGCCTGATACCTTGCAGGAGCTTTGGTGGGCTGTGTTGCATCTTACATTAATCGTGTGAGAGCACCGATAAGGATGCTTGCTAGCGCTGTGATAAGGATGCTCCTCCTCTCGTGAATTCTGCAAGAAACTGAAGATGCGACTTCGAATAATTCATCTCCCTGCCCCAGAGCTAGTCTCTCACCCGTACAGGGCCAGGGTACCCTCGCAGGTGATAGTGTGCTTCAAATGCATGTGGGGAATGCGGCGCTGGCCATCCATGTATGTATATATGTCAGAGCCAATACTTTACTATCCCCTGACACTTCGCCCAGCGTCAGAATGCTTGTGTGCGTTTATACGTCATACCGACAGCGGGAGTAGCAAAGGGGGTAGCAGTTGCGACCATTCATTGAATTTCATGCTGACACACACTCAGGGTCCTTAACAAGTTGGCCTAGCGCCGTCAAAACCCGGAAACATCTCTTCTTACTCAAAACATGGTGTGTTCTTGCTCACACCAAAGTATAGTAAACAAGCTCTCGCGCGTCTCAGGGGAATCTCACCCGACTGGGTGAGCAGCCTCTTGGTGGATGGCCCTCAGATGCCCTGCAGGCCTCACTTGGAGGGTGCGAGGAGAGTGTGACCGAGTGAACTTGCCCCTGCTCACAGGCCGACGAAGTGTAGCTCTGTACCAAGGCGTGTTCGCAGGTTTGTCGCTGTGAGCTGAATCTGTAAGATGGCTTTGTAAAATTGTTATGGTCGCCTTCCATTAGGTGCCTACTCGTGTGCCCGTGACCAGGTGTCCGAATAACTGCTTTCAGATGTACCAGGGACGCAGCTGCCATTGCTACAGTAGATGCAGTATCACTTGGTCGGTGCCTGAGGGGCCCTCTGACCCTCGAATATTACTGATTGTATAGCCAGGGAGCCTGTTTTCTTCATCGCAGGGCCCATGACACACTGGCCACGCTGGTATATTGTTTCTTGAGCGGGTTAATGTGTGCCACTGATTATCTCTAAAATTATGTTTCATTAGCCATCGATGGTCCGATTCCCAAACTTTAGAAAAAAATGTAATTATGATACTAAATGTTACATTATGATTGACAGTAGTGCTTAAAATACAGCTGCATCGCATATTGCACTGTCGTAAATTAAAGATGAATGAGTGTGTTTCGGGGCATGGGTGCAAGCTGTGTATACTCTAACTTCTAAGTTTGTGGGTACTCCCAAATATTTTGAAGTTTAGTGGCTGGCCCTGGAAATGAACCGAGCCCCATTCCTATGAAAGGCAGGCGTAATTTGGACTGTGTAGAAGGGGTTATATGAGTTTCTCAAAAGATTACAATACTTTCTGCATGGATATAAAAAAGTTATCTGTGCAAATGCACATCTCACATAATTTGCATGTGCAAGTTTTTGTTTTACCGGGAGGAACTTGCCTCGCATGCATGAATACTAACGGAAATCTACACTGTTTTACATTTTTTTTTTAAAAGGCGACTCAGTGAACCCCCTCAAAATGCTAGAAATCTAAAATGAACGCAGAAATAAATCATTAGACTTCCGAATCATTAAAGCTGTGCCTTGTGATGTACTCCGTCATACTTTCATACATTTGCCACTTATTTCGCCTGTGGTTAATTTAATAATTGTGACAATGTGGGCTACTACCAGATGTTTGTAAATGTGTGTAACTCACATTTGGTTTTGAAAACGCATGTTTCCCTTTAATTGTGATGTAAATTTTGCAAAGACTTGCTTAAGAGGTTCTCCGCTTTTTGGGCTTGTTGCTAGAGCAGAGTTTCCTAAAGGCCTGAGGGAGGAAGGTGTTCGAGCGCGCGCACAAACCCCGCACTTGTGTACACGTGGAATGTCTTCGCTGGTTTGGGCGGAGGCCGTCGCGAGAGGAGGAAAGGCTGAGCGCCGAGTTGCCCTTTCAGTAGCGCGGGTCCCTTTGTGAGCCCTGTAATAAAGAATAGCAAAGCTATGAATCACCAGAGAGGCTGTGACCGAGGAGTCAGGCACAGCCGAGCCGCTTAATAGCCGTCCAATTAAAGTAAAGTGTTGTCCAACCTCTGTGGAAACCTCTACAGATCAATTTTTGTGAAAACAATCCTCAGTAACGCAATGGTCAGAAGGCAGCTGCTCGTTGAAGGGAGTTTACGTGTACCCGTGTTTGTGAGTGGGTTCTTACAGGGGGGAGTGGATAGATGTGCACCAGAAAATGTTCCTTAACATCTGAATCAACTAAACGTCGGCCTCTTGAAGCTGCTCGCTAGGTTTTGGTTAACGGAGAGCCATGTTTTTTTGTTTTGTTCGTAATGCGATTCGAGGTACATTAGGTAATTGGGCATTTGTGCTCACTTCAGAGATCACTGGCAGACTCCAGGCTAGTGGTGCGAATCCCAGCGACTAAATAAATGATCACGGTTTACTTAGCTCTTAGTTGCTCGGTTTATTGATAGCGCAACCAAGCAACAAGGCTGGTAGCTATGGTCGATGTACTTAATAGCTTTTTTTCTGTTGTGTTTGGAGATATTACAGTATTAAAACTACCATCTTCTGACAATGTGTATGATAGTAATTGTGTGTCTTGTGTGCATCCCTAAATATCTGGAACTCGCTGCCCCTCTCCTCTAGGAATGTTCGTACTTTCTACATCTTTAACGTTGAACTTACATTTTTCTCATCAAAGAACATTTCACAAAAGAACAGGTAAACTCTATAAACCAATTCTCTCCAGAAGCTCCAACCCTATTACATCTATTTTAACAGTCAGTTGTGAAGGCTTGTTTTGGACAATACCAACACTCGCAGTGGGCTTTGGGCCAGCCTGTTGCTTACCATTAGTTGGCTTTTATGTCACTCATTTGCTTGAATCTTGTTCAGTGACATTCCTTTCTCTTGTGTTTGGCCTCTCCTGTGAAATAGTTTCTTTTTCTATTCTTTTCATTGTATGACTGGGATTATTTCACTGCTCACATTGAAGGAATTGCGTTTTAAAACAGCTTGAGCTGTCTCCCCAGACTGTTTTTTCTAAATATACATAATGTAAGTACATTGAAGGAATTTTGGTCATCAGGCTTCATCCATTGGTTTGTTAAATTGTCACCAGCATTTTGCTTCCATCCATCACACCATACAGCATGGGACAGTAGATCAGCACACTTTAGCCATTGGCTGTCTTCGTTTAGAGTGACTGCACAAAGCCTGTTCACATTGTTCGATTCTGCCTAAAAATAGTTACTTTCTCTTCAGTGCCAAAAATGGTTCAAAGTAAACTTTTTATAAAAATCTTATTAAGTATATTAACTGTCAATACCTGTTGTTTACCTTGTCTGCACGTCTGGTACCCAGTTTGATGGTGATTTATTTTCAGCCTTGTTTTTAAAGAAGCTTTTCGAAATCTATAAATTACATACAACATTGCAGCTGTCTGCAAGTTGATTGTTTAGTTAGAACGTCATAATAAAAAATAATTAATGTCATAAATAAAAGGATTGTTATTTAAAAAATATGTTTAGTAAAACAGCCGCATCAGACAAATGTGGTATGTTAAACTAACCCTTTATGTGTGGTTTATCAGCTTTATTTTACCGACCTGGGATGCTAAATTTTGCATTGTTTTGCACAGTAAGTCGACACATGATATGTGAAGTGTGTACTTTTACTGCGCTAGTACTTTAATGCTTATAAAACCTTGTTCCATGGTACAGAACTAGGCCTGACTACTAATCATGCACAAACAAGGTGATAATTGAATGCTTGAATTAATCTCAGCCACTGGCAATTGCTCGGGGGCGCATCCCATTTTATCTTTTTTTTTTTTTTTTGCCACCATATCACCTCCATTTGGATCCAGCCATATGCAAATCAGTTTTGACCCGGCTCCTCTTGGGAACAGTCCAGCCCAAACTGTCAGGCCAGGTCCTCCCTGAACCGGAACCCAAGTGACCTAGGACCAGTTTTGCCCTAGTTAGGGGACTTCAGCGTGTCTTCTTCAGCCAGGTAGAGTTTGGTTCCAGTGGCACAGTGAGCCCGGGACAAACGTCTGGGCATGGTTGGAGGTCAGAAGGACACTTGGTGAGGGTGTGTGAAGTGTTGGTGGTGTTCCTCTTACTTAGGACATGACAAATAAAAACCTTACCTACCTAACAACTTCTGGAGTCGCACCTTCATTTTATTGGTGATTAGTGGGTGCTGGATTATAGTTTGTGGCCAGCTTTCCGTGATAGCTATCTTTGTGCTGGGAGCTGCGTACCATTATACACTTGGGGTGGTGTGCCTATCAGCGGAATTGTCAAAGGAGAACCTTGCCATACTGCATCGGAATGGATGTGAAGGGGGATCTGCGGCATCGGAGGCGAAGTCCCTCCTACACAGATTGTGGATGACCAGCATGACGCTGTGGCGTACATACTTTCTGTGCCGCCTAGACCCTATGTAATACAAGCTGCGAAGCAGGCATTATTCACAAGTTTGTACCCTTTCATCCTGCGCTGCTCGCACATATGTGGAGTCAGCAGGCCCTGTAAAGGCCAAAATACATAGTTTGGTGCTCTGCATCATCGCGTCTCACATTTTCTAAAGTGAAACCGCTGTATCCTGTGCTGCCCACACATAAATGGAGTCAGCAGGCCCTGCGTAGGCCGGACTACGCAGTCAGTCGCACCGTGTCATCGCATCCACTATTTTCTGTAGTAAAGCTGATCTCAACCGCCATTTTAATTTGGGAAGCATTGTCACACAGGGGGTTACACAATGTGATCTGCCATATTGGATTTGGCATCAGACAACTTAACTGGAAAATGATCACAATTGTCTTACATTAATTTCAAAGTTTGGCTTAAATTTTAACCATTTTTATCCATCTTCTCAACCATTTCCAGCATTTTCTTACTCGTTTTTCTCCATTTCATCCTTTTTGATGAAGTCAATTCTGCAAGAAATCCTTTTAGTCCGAAATCTCCATACATCATGGAAAGGGTCAAGGCACCTCTTGCCCTTGGGTTTGTGCCAGGAACTCAACCATTAGGTTCGATTCATGAGAAGGAAGCATTTGAGGCTTACTCAGGTGCCATAGATGGAGAAATATTCACTGACAAAAAGAAAGCGTTATTTATAAATAGTTTAAGTCTAGAAGGGTGTTCTGTATTTAAAAGTTACCTGTGCAAGAAGTGAGAGTACAACAAGAAGATGCATCTGGTGAAGTATCTGCCATAGATGTAATGGACCAGTGTGCCTCTGTTAATAAGACATTGAATAGGAGGTTTACTCTCACAAGGAATGTAGTCTTGGAAAGACACATTTCTGCAAAGAGCACAACAACAAGGTGAATCGATCAATGATTTTGTCGTCCTTGTCAGCGGTCACGTGCAATTACATGGAATTCAAAGACAAAATTATTTGTGACCAATTGATTGAAAAAAGCTCATAACAAAAAGATTCAAGAAAGATTACTTTCTATTGAAGACCTAAGTTTGGAGGTTACAGTCACCATTGCTAAGGTGGTCAAGAATTCTGATGCGCACTGCAAGGAACTGTCAGGCCATAGTGATGCAGGCACTTCCAAAATGGTGAATGCTCTACAAAGTAAGGATGCATGCAAGGATGAGATGATTCATTTATTCTTAAAGCAAAAGGAAGAAAGCTAGTGATGTCAATGTGTGTCAGGTGTGGAAGTTACAACCTGTGACATCATCCAAGAGTTGCCATGCCATATCTATGACTTGTTTTAAGTGTAATCGTGAGGGCCATTTTGCAAGGGTTTGTTGCAGCATGCGTAAACCTGTGGTATTATTGATTGAAGAGAGCACACTGGTCAGTGATCACAATGACATGATTCTGACGCTTACCATTGGTGATGGAAGTGGAAGCGTGACAGCTGCTGAGGGTAATTAGAAAGGGGAGTTAAAACTGCTCCTCAAGAAGCCATCTTTGTGCAACGTTGTGATAAATGGTGTGGATTTGTGTTTGATGGCAGATTAAGGTTCACCATTTACGTTGATTGATCTTGATATCTTTTTGAAATTCAAATCCAAGGAGCTTCAGCCATCAAGTGTGAAAATGTGTGTTTATGGAGGAAAGAAGATTGAACTGGAAGGTCAATTTGATGGACTATTGGAGTTTGATGGGAAATTGGCCTGGGGGGTGTATGTGGCAAAAGAGGATTCTAATTTGTTGGGTTGGCAAGAGCAAGGGGAGTTTGATCTTATTTTAGTTCCTAACCATCCAGATTGTGTGATCTCACATTCTATGTTGATGCTTTCGTGTATGCGTCTTTCCCCTGCAGGTCAATGGGTGGATTGTTTTCCCAGAGTATTTACTGAACATTTAGGTAAACTAAAAGGATTCCAGGACAAGATTGTGCTGATAACTGATTCCACTCCTGTGCGCATAAGGTTCGGAGGGTGGCTTTTTCCTTAAGAAGGGACCTATGCATTGAGTTAGATAAGCTTTGTGATCTGGATGTTTTTAAACCTATTGAAAGCTCTGAGTGGCTTCCACTGGTGGTTTTGGCACAAAAGAGTGACAATTCCTTGCGGTTATGCGTAGACTTACGTGATTGCAACAATAGCATTTGGGTGGATAGGGAACTCCTACCCAACATCGGTGAAATGTTAACTACCTTGGAGGGTGCTGCTGTGTTTACCACTCTTCATGTCAGTGGCATATAAACAGGTAGTCTTGTGTGAAGAGTCATTTGTAATTCCAGAGGGAACATTCAATTTCAAGCAAATGCCCTTTGAACTGGCATCTGCGTTCTCAGTGTTTCAAAGGCTCATGGAGGAGTTTTTATATTTTCAGGATGACATAATAATTTTTTACCAGGATCTCCATCAGCACTATAGGCGTTTTTAGTGCGGTTTTACATATTTTACGAGATAAAGGGATAACTCTGCGTGGCGATTAATACAAATTTAAAGTATCAGGATTGGACTATTTAGGGCATCATATATCTAAAGATGGTATTACCCCCAAGGTAAAATTGTTAAAGGACATTGAAGAAGCCCCTATCCCCACTTTGCTGACAAAACTACCCACCTTCTAGACCTAATAAAACAAGCCCTGACAAAGCCAATAGATCACAGAGCTATTACAGTTGTCAATGGAACTGTTTTTATCCATGCTGAATAGCAGCATGGCTGCTGTTAGACATGGCAGAAAGTCATGTTAAAATCCTAAGCATATAGAGGCCACTTCACATGCACACACACGTCACATATGAATGATGTTAACCTCAAACATAGACACGCTGTACAAATGTTGAAGGTATGCAGATGCAGATACAGATAACTTGGCAGATATGGTCCAGGTGGGACATTATGAAGCATTTCTTTTAGGTAAAACTTTAGACCGATGAACTGAGATTGATATTAACCTCCCTCCTCATCCCCCAATAGATATTTGGCCTTGTGCAGCTGGCTGTGAATTATCTGCTGCGATTTCGATTCCAGGTGCAGCAGCTTTCTCCCCAAGTTATTTGTGGTTTCAAAAACTTTGCAGCTAACTAGATGGACTGTAACTGCTTTCAAATGTTGTTGGAAAGAGTGCTACAAGGCTGCGTCTTCTACACCCTGAGTCGAACACACACACACAGGGAAATTGCAGAGTTGGATTTAGCGGAGCAAACAAGACATCACCACCCTTCCAAACGTGCACGGCAAAAGTCGGGCATCGCCACAATCAACTAGCAAATGTTCAGTGTTGTGCCCACTGATCAGGGCACCAAAAAGAGTACTCAGGCACATATATGACATCGGTGTGCGATGCAGTTGAGGGAATGGTCTGCTGTGTTGTCTTTTCTGCTGACTACGAGGGGCATAAAACTGTAGTCAAATGGTAGTTAGGGGGCTACTCACATCTTAAATAGAGGCAGCATCAGTTAGAACAGCAGGCTGCTTAACCAATTTGCTTGTGGATTGAAAAAAAGGAATGAACTATACCAACACGGCCGAGGGCCATTCCACAGAGTGGTCAGTGATTGGGTCTGAGGTTAGGCACAAGTTAAAGGCTGAACACTGTAGCTTGATTTACATATTGGGAGTCCTGAGCTAATATCGGTTTTGATGGTGAAACCCAAAAATTTTAAATTAATAGGATGCACTTTTACAATTTAATTTTTAATACATTGCTGTTGAATTGTAAAAAGAATAACATGAAATAATTATTTAATTCTCTGCTAGTTACTAAGTACCTGAAATCAAGAAGTGTGAATTGATAGTTTGTAGAGTGGAGGGAGCTCATCACAGAGTGCATCTATCACTGGGGGTGATGGGAGACGGAGCTGGTGAAAGCATGAGCACTGAAGTAGAGTGCTGAAAAACTAAGAAAAAAGTAGGCCCTAAAACAGGTTTAAAAAAAACGGACCAGTGGAGGGATACTAGTACTTGTTCCATGCTCTTGGGAGGGATAAACACTGGAAGAGGCATGACTCATGCATGCCATGGAAAATTGATGAGAGCAAATAGGAGAGTGAAAATGGAGCCAGCAAATGTTAAGTCTGTGGGCGGGCTGAAGCCCACAAAATAGTTAAAGCACGTCTCTTTGAGACAGTGCATGCGCTGTCTAGAGCTGAGATCTAAAATTTGTGTGGAAGGAACAGTGCCAGGTTGCTTTTGACAAGATGCATTCCGACATAATACTGGCAGGTTCTTTAAAGTTACTTGATCCCAGAGATGGTAATCTCATAGAGACAGATGCCATCAGCTTTGAATTAGGTGCTGCTATCATTCACAATAGGAGCAGCAAGTGGAAAAAGGAGATGGTTGCTTTTGCAGTTACAAAATAATTCTGTTCTCCATGATGTGATGATGTGGGTTGAAAGAGGATGGCCTAGTTCCAAGACAATGGGCAAGGAATTTATTCCATATGTACAAGTGGCTGCTGAGTTGACTACGAGGATGGACTCCAACGAAAATTGGGGCAGTTGGTTGCACCTGCTAGTATGAGTCCAGGATTTTGGATTTGGCACTGAGAGCCACTTCCGAATAAGGGCAATGGAACCCAGAGTGCATGAAGATTTCCGGTGGCCAGGTGTGGGCTAGTCTGTGGAGTGCTTTGTGAGAGATTGTGGTCCATGTGTCATGACTGATAAGACCCAGGTGACTCAACCCATGCTGGTTAAATCTGTGTGTTCGCCTTTGGCACCTTGGGAAAAGTTAGCTTTGGATATTGCTGGCCCAAAAAAAATCTTGGTGGAGACTTTCAAATTTACCATTGTCTTAATGAAGTATATATCCAAATGGCCAGAAGCCGGGTTTGCGAACAGCCTGAGTTCTACTTCAGTCATTCAGTTTTTACTCAGTGTTTGTAGGAAAAGGATACCCCTCAGATTTTCACTGATAATGGCACATTGTTGTTATCGGACTAGATGAAATAATTCTTTGATTCCTATGGTATCTAACACGTCAGGCCCTCCTTGTACCACCCAAGGAGTCATGGGTTGTTAGAACTGTTTAATTGCACATTGAAGGATCAATTGCAACTATTGATGGTTAACAACCATAATTGAAAGAGTGGTGGAAGACGTGTTGTGGCCCTACAAGAAAACACCCAATGTTTCTAGTGGTGTGCCCCTTTTGTTCTGTTGCAAGGTAAGGTTCCGGGTTCTAAACCCAATCGAGGATGGCTGGGACGGCACCACATAATACTGCACGATTTTGTGTACACTCATTCTGGAGAGAAATGAGATCAGGTGTGTATGAGGGAGCCATGTGCAATAGTCAAGGGATGTAAGTTATTAACCTGCTTGGCACAAGGATTATATTGTTGGATGCCTTTCAACCAAATGTTTTATGTAAAATGTTTTACCTTCTGCATTACACAGGGATTATATTGTTGAATGTTATTCAATCAAATGGTCATGTAAACTTTTGTATCTTCTCCTTCATTTACTTGTCAGGAATATTTGGTTGTTCATATGTGTTTTTGTAGTTTCAATGTGTTTCTTACATTTTGTTAATAATACGGGGACAGGAAATGAGTTGGGTTTGTCTCGATTAGAACTGAGGGGAGCATAGAATGTAGAAGGTTGAGGGTCCTGGGTTTCTAGGGTGGTGGTTGGAAGGTGAGAAGGACACTTCTTGACTCTGTGCGATGTGCTGGTGGTGTTCCTATTACTTAGGTAAGGTCTTTTTCCCCCCATGTCCTATCTAACATCATTTGGTGTTGCACCTTCATTTTAGTTTCATATTTGTTTAGAGGTGTGCCATATTTGATTTTGTCTGGCATGGTTGGGGCAAACTATTGTATTGTTCAGTAATATATTATATTAGGTAGTAGCCAGCTAAAGCCGGTTATGGATTTATGGTGAGTATTCCGTGCTAGATGTGTTTTCAGTTGGTTTTTGGTCTGCTGGGGTGCACAGTTGTCCATTTCTTGGCTGTTACGTCTGGTGGCATTAATGACGTGTAACTGTGATATATTTATTTAAGTAAACTTCAAGGTAGTTGCTGAATGGATTGATGAAACTTTATGGATGGGTTGTCGAGTTGCCAAATGTTTTTGTAGTTTAGTATATGTCCTTAAGTAAGAAAGTGTGTGTGGCCGTGGCCATGTGTGATTGATCAGTGTTATTCACACCCCTTTGTTTTTAATCCTGTCCATCAGCAGCCCTCCTCTGGACTGGTTGGGGAATGGTTGTGTAGGAGCCAGAGATTAAACACTTCTTCCTTTCTCAGCGCATCAAATGGAAGTGATGAGGAAGAGACCAGTAGACTGATGTCGACTAGGTAGTCCACTCTCCTTTCCCACGTTGCCTTGCCTGTAGCTTTTAGCTAAGTCAAAAGCAGAAAAGCAAGGGTGTGGGAAAAGGACATTCGTTTTGAGGTTTCTTTCTCCACAATATTCCTTACTTCTTTCTAGAGGTGGCAGGAGATGTCCATGAGGCAGAGATCTGTCCTGTGGCATGGCGGAGAACTTCAGCCATCCAGCATCTTCTGGTCTGAGCTGAGGTTTGAGGAGATTGCTTGCAATGTGATGCTCCTTACTCCGACCCTATTGCCTTCTGCCCAAAGCAAAAAGAAGGGGTCTCATCTCATCCTGCTGTTTTCTAACCCCCCATGCACCCATCACCTCTACCAGTCAACGTGATGGTAGCCATTGAGACAAGTGTAGAGGTAGAGTCTTTACCCTTGAGTGTGGCTGCACCTGTAGTCATTAATTATACAACAGCTGTTGGACATATAATGGTCGTACCCAGACAAATCAGGATGCACCTTTTGTTTGGTAGTATCTAAAAATACAAGCCTTTACGTTGCAAGTGATAAGTGCAGGTAGTTCTGTATTATAGCTTGTTTTGTCCGTGTCTTGGCCCTTTGAAGCTTCACATTAATTATGGTACCAGTCATGGGAGGCTGAAGCTTGCAAACGAGCTGTGGCTGGGCATGTAATGAATACCCAGGCACATGAGAATGTGTTTGTATGTAATTTAATGGAAATACCATGTCTAAGAAACCTGGTGACCACACTTGATCCTAATTTTCAGGATGAATGGCATTTACCTTTTGGTGTAAAAGAATACATAGAATGTTTTCTTCCTCTGAAAACGACTTTACTTACCTTTACAAATTGGACATTCTATTAATATTGGAACTCCATGTTTCTTCCCATTACCTCCACTTATTTCTCATGTCCTGTCACTCAATGACTTTTTAGGTTAAGCATAGCAGCGCTGCTTTTCCAAGTGTTGGTATGTAGCTGGGCTTTTAACCACACCCACCGCACCCCCATCACTATCGCTCGTTCATCGGCTTGCCCTTCAAAAATCTTTTGTTTTCGTTGGTAACTGCTTTGTTTGTCCCTCCTTAGGGCAGTTTTATCGCCTTGGCCATCAACTCTGTTACATGGATAAATGCACTTTTGCCGATAACTTTGACTGCAAGTGAACTTCTTTTTTTCTTTTGTGTCTCTCCTTCGCTCTCACGGCTAATTTTTGAATCTGCTTGCTTATGTCAACTGTTTTACTTTTTATTTTCTGTTTGTGTGGCAAGAAAAGTCCAGTTAGGAAATTACAACGCTAATAGCTCTAACTCCAGCAAACGCGAGACCCATTGCATTGCAAATGCTTGTTACTTTTTTTAATTGCTTTTCCGGTGTCCTATACCTGTACCGTCTTGCTACTGTTACCCCTGCATTTCATTTCCATCTCTCCGTTTTACCCCTGACCCCTTGTTTTTGGTGGGGGGTGCATACTCTTAACCCCACTCCTTCATACATTTTTTAATTAATTTAATGTCCAAAGCTCTCATGCTCCCCTTTTTCCACTTTTTGTATGGCCACCTGGTGCTTAAACTCATTCCCCCTGCTCCGCTCCCCCTGACTTTGATTTCTTTACTCATTTTTGCGAATTAATATTCCAGTTATGCTCCTTAACCGGGATCCACTAATCTCTGCAATTAACTTTTTTTTAATGTTTAACTAAATTAAAATGTATTTTTGCTAACTGTTCTTGATTTATTTTTATTTTTTTTCTTCTATTTTGGAACAAATAGCATTTCTATTAGTTTTTACAATGAATCGTTTGAATTAGTTGAGTTCTTTCAGTTCTATCATCTTGATTTTATATGAATTCCCTTACTACAGATCGTTGTGTCTGGGAATGTGAGACTGTAAGTAGCTTCTGACGGTTTTTCTCCAGCATTATCAGTCTGCACATAACATGTGATGTCTGCACCAAACCTGCCCTGTCAGCATCTAGGCATGTGAAGCTGGACCAAGCCTGTACCTAACATTTGAGGGAGTAGCTGGCCCTATGATGTTTGTGCGTAGGCACACAAGGCCGCTCTAATTCAGGCAATACGTGTGCATCTGGTGGCGGTCCGAGAGCATATGATGGCGATACCTGACAATGTGATGGCAGAGCCTGAGCCTCTGATGGCAGTACCAGACGATGTGACATTGGTGCCTGGGCATATGATGGCACTAGCGGACAATACGATGGCGCTAACTTAAATTATGATGTCAGTACAGCATATAATGGCTGTACCTGACAATGCAATGGCTACATCAAACGCTTCTGTATCCTTTTAGGAGGGGAAATCCGGTTATTTGATGAAATGTAGAAGCTTTATTAAAATCATTTTTTAAGCACACCACTTCAAGAACAAAAAAGTAATTTAGTAGTAGAGTAGGATGCTGGAGACTGGGATAAATCATTTTTCCAACTTTAAGAACCTAATGGAGAACATAACAAGCAATCTGGTTTGCCATTGCTAGCCTAGGCACAGAGGGAGGCAAGAGTCCAGAACCAGCCAGCCTATGAATACTTCTGACGTTTCATGGCTAGAAGCATTACTTTTTTACTCCACTCATCCCTATGAGGTGAGAATATGTGCTAGTGTGTAATGAGAGAACGGCCTCGGTGTTCCTTGGCTTCGAAAGCGTAGATAGTGAGTGTCACACCCGGGCTCAGAAGCAAGGGTCTGCTCTTCAGGGGTCGAGGCCTGCCCCTTGTGTTCTCACTGGTACACACTGATCCCTCACACTGGCTCACGGGTCACCTCCTACCTTCTTTGCGTGGCTCGGTGAGGTGAACGGACCCTTCTTTGGGGGAGGCAGTACTTCTTCTCAGCTGCGAGAGGTCATCCTGATGGCGCAGTCCCCCCACACCATGTATGTGGTGGTCATCCAGCGCTGCCCCAGCCGAAAGCAGCGCCGTACCCAGAGTGAATGCAATACCCACCGTGAACGGCCTGTTCATCCGTTGCACTGATCCATGTCACCATTTCAGTCCCTTTCCTTCACGAGTCCACAGGGCGCCCATGCGGGGGCATCACAGTATCGGGGATAGAGTGTGTAAGAATAAAGACACCGAGGACGGCACCGCTGTGCGCGTGTTTCTTTCATCCTGACGATGATTCGTGGCTCAGCTGTATCATCGAAGTCCCTTAGTTCGGATTTATTGCTAGGGTTCCGAGATGATATATTGGCGGTAACCCACCCACCCGCATCCCTCCCATCCGTCGGCCGTGGGTAGCTTGTAGCCCTCTCCGGTACTGTGTGGTTGCAGTTCCTGTCCCGAGTATCCACGATCCGTGGACAAGCACTGAAGAGTGAAGTTACAGTCTGATGAATTATTTGGTGTCCTGGTGCCTCTCTTTGGTAGTATTCAGTGTCCAAATTAGTTTCAATAAATGATTCTCTGCAAGTAGCTTTTTAACTGATTGTAGCTGGTCATGTAAGGACACAAATGGCTCAACCCACAGATATACCCATTGACTTTGCAGTGCTTGATCATTATAGTTCGTGTCTAATGTGGCTGTTCGCGTGAGCACTTCTTGTTGACTGCACACATCTTGTTTTTCTTTAATGATTTGTAGGTGAGCAGAAAGAGCATTACTGATTTTCGCAGTCAGCTGGCTGTGACAGGAAACACATCTGTGATCGAAACTTCATGTAATTCTGAATTCATTGTTGGTTTTTAACAGGCTCTACTTTCTTGATGAGGTCGAATAAGGCCGAAACATGTCGGGGGTTTCCTTGCTGATTCAGAGTATGTCATCGGGCTGGCCTGTTCTGTGTGCACCGAGATGACGAAAACATACCTATGTGTTTCGATGACAGAATAAGGTAGGTTGATAAGTGCTGAATCTTTGTAACTAACGAACCGTCGAATAAGATGGTTCGGCCCCGTCGGTCATAGATTAATAAACATTCCCAATTATCCTTCCCTGGTCGACTCACCAACCTTTATCTAATCTGGGGCTTGCAGGAGTAGATCTCACAGTCTCATTAAAGTGGTCTGCATTTTTTTTAGATCTGTAAGTCTTCCTAATTTTTTCTTACATTGCTCCCTTCACCATACACCTTCACCCCCCATACGTATGGGAAATGTGGCAATAGAAGTGAAGTTAGTGGCCTTGTCAAACATGAAGAAGTCGTGGGGAGTAAACGTTAATAAATGATTAAAATATGCATAACAAACTAAACCACTAAGAAATAACGTAATTATTTTTATATCGCCAATAGGAAAATAATAACATCCATTGATAATAGTTAATAATACATCACCAGTTGAAGTATATGTATTCATCAGTATACACAAAATTACTCCAAAGAATTATTAAGACTCAAAATAGATCCCAGTTTCTATGCAGATTCATAGTTTTCCCAATGTGTTCGTCCAAAACATTGCTAAGGCTAAAAAAACGACTACTTTCTATGTGCAATTATATTTTCATAAACATCCCAGTGAATTGATGCCTTGATAATGTGATGATGCTCATTCTTAGCACTGAAGTAGCCTTGTCTAACATGTTATTTTCACTTATTTTCATTCATGTAATAGGTTGCGATATTTACTTGTGTGTAATCACAGCAGATAGCTACTAAAGAGATATATTTTTTATTTATTTTGGGTAAATGCTACTTATGATTTCAGTTTGTTGTTTCGAGATTCTTAGAGGTTAGTGTTCTGCTGGCTTTCCTCATTCCAGTCAGGTGTCCTCGACCTATGGAAACGTCCTTGAATGATATCTGTAAAAACACATGGCTTGTGTTCCTATTACCATATTACTTATTCCGCTTCCCCTTGGTGCCAGGGCTGCACTATAATCAAACCCAAATGGTAATTTTTCTGCACACACCCTGAGTTTTTACGCTGCTCAAATACACTGTGAAACTGAAAGGCATAGACTGTTCTTTTACATGTGTCCACTGTTTCACACAGCTCCACCCACTTGCCTGCTTCACGCCTCTACCTCTGTGCAGTGCATAACGTAACTGTGAATACAAGTAAGATGTATGCTCCGCTTGACTTTCTTAGGTGGCAGTGCTCCTAGCATGGTTGTGGGAGCGACTGCCCAATGCTCAGTTAGCTACAGGTGGATGGTCTGCTTGGGCATGATATAGTTGCTGGTTGCTAAGGAGATGACTTGACGCCCAGCCAACAAGGCCAGCGAAGGACTTGGTTTGGGCACTGCTAAAGGCTACTTATTGGCTCTTTCAGCTTTTAACGGTTACCGGATCAGCCTTCTTTGTTTAAAGTACCTTTTGTGATGAGATTCCTCAAAGGTTTGCACATTTTTTTTGCTGCCAAAGCCTGTTATGCCACAGTGAGACTTAATGCTAGTCCGCACCTTCCTTATGTGATCCCTTTTGAGCCGATGCTCAGTTATCCACTGAATTTTTAACATTAAAAACGTCTTTATTTTATTTCCTTAATATCAGCTCACTGTGAGTGAACTTCAGGCACTCTGTCCACACTCCTTAAACACCATTTTTCCTGACAAACTGGTTTTGAGGACATGATTGGCATTCCTTCCTAAAATGGTAACGCCCTTTTATGCTAGCCAGGCTGTTCTCCTTCTGGCATTCTCTGCCCTGCCTTAACCCTGGAAAGAAGATGAGAGTGCTTCACTTGGATCCTAAGAGAGCCCTCGGTTTTTATATTGATTATCCCAGAGACTACTGACCGGGTGATCAGCTCTTTTTGGGTTTCTACGAAGCAAAGAATGGCAAGGCACTGTAGAAAAGAATTGTCTAGATGGATAGTACGCTGCATTAAAATGTGCAAGCTTGTTCCATTCTAGGTTAGGCTGCTGTTACTGCGTTGGCATGCTGGGTACCTGTCCTGGATATCTTTCAAGCTGCTGTGTGGCTTTCAAAGCATATATTCATGAAGTACTACTGCCTTGACAATCAAGTCTGCAGGGATGGACATTTTGCCTGTTTGATACTGCAGAACTTTTTGATCTGAACCAATCCACAGACCCACCAGCAAGGGAAGGTATGGCTTTGGTGTTTATTCACAAGGGGAGGAATGTGCTGTTAGAAGTATCCCTCAGAAGAAAAAGTTACTTGCTTTCGGTAATGCTCTTTCTGGTGGATATTCTATGTAACCACAGATTTCACACTGCCCTCCCACCTGCCCATTGTGGAATGGACTCCTTTCTTGTAAAAAAATAAAATAAAAATAAAATAAAAAGTCCCAAACTAGAGATCTGCATACTAATGAAGCCACTTTTTCAAATGGGTTCTGAGTCTGATGGTGCGTACAAGCCTTCGAAAACAACTGATGTCGGTGCACTTGGTTGGCGTTTGTATGTGGCCTGCTTGTCATTCTGGAGTGGAATGACATAGGTGCAGGTCTGCACACTCCACTTGCTGGCATGCAGGAGTACTGCTTTTGAGTTTCCAGATCCAGTCTAACGCCTGGGGAATATTCACAAGGTAAGGAATCTGCAGTTAGATAAAGTATCCACCAGAAAGAGCATTACCGAAGATAAGTAACTTTTTCTGTGGCAGTCTCGAAATTAGATATAAATTACGGTTTAGTTTTGACACACTTGATTTCATTGTGGAATGGAAATAGAGCATTTAGGGCCAGATGCAGCAAAGGTTTTTTCCCATTCTGTGTCAATGGGAAAATGTGTTCGTACATATGGCCCTAAGTTCTGTAATTACTCAGTTGGTGTTGCTGTTAAACTTTTCATCCTTGGCGTGATCTCCCTTAACTTTTTGCTTCTGTTTCCCAGGTTGTTGATGTGTGCTGGACTCTGATTTTACCGTTTTTGTTACTCGGGGCACTGTACCACTGCTAACCAGTGCTAGAGTGCAAGTGCTCCTTTACAAACTGTGTATGTAATTGGCTTATCCATGATTAGCATATTTGATTTATTTGTAATTCCCTAGTACAGTGCACTAGAGGTGCCCAGGGCCTGTAAATCAAATGCTACTAGTGGGCCTGCAGCACTGGGTGTGCCACCCACATAAGTAGCTCTGTAATCATGTCAGACCTGCCAACTGCAGTGTCCGTGTGTGCAGTTTTAACTGTAAATTCGACTTGGCAAACCCTCCTTTTTCTTACATGTCAGACACCCCTAAGGTAGGCCCTAAGTAGCCCCAAGGGCAGGATGCAGTATATGGTTAAGATAGGACATATAGTAATGTGTTTTACATGTCCTGACAGTGAAATATTGCTAAAATTTTTTCACTGTTGCAAGGCCTGTTCCTCTCATAGGTTAACATGGGGGCTACCTTTAAATCTGATTAAAGTGTAGATTCCCTTTGAGAGCGGATATACATGTGGAGTTTGGGGTCTCTGAGCTCACAATTTAAAAATACATCTTTTAGTAAAGTTGATTTTAGGATTGTGTGTTTGAAAATGACACTTTTAGAAAGTGAGCATTTGCTTGCTTATACCATTTCTGTGACTCTGCCTTTTTGTGGATTCCCTGTCTGGGTCAGTTTGACAGTTGGGCTGGTTGCACCTCACACTAGACAGTGACACAAAGGGAGCTGGGGTGTAGTCTGCATTCCCTGATGAGCCATCTGTGCTAGGAAGGAGGGGAGGAATGGTCACTTACACCTGAATGGGCTGTGCCTGTCCTCACACAATGCAGTCTCCAGCCCCTTGGTGAATGTCTGGGGTCTGGCCTGGGCAAGGCAGGATTTCACATTCAAAAGAGACTTTACTTTGAAGTAGGCCTACTTCAAAGGAGAAATTGGGTATAAGAAGGGCACCCAAAACCACAGACTTTAGAACACTTCTGGAAACCAAGAGGAACCTCTGCCTGGAGAAGAGCTGAGGAAGAAGAGCTGCCCTGCCTGTGACTGTGCTTTGTGGAGCTATCCTGCAGTTGCTGCTTCTGCCAGAGTAAGAGGGCAAAGACTGGACTTTGTGTGCCTTCCATCTTGAGAAGATCTCCAAGGGCTTGATTTAGAGCTTGCCTCCTGCTGTTTGAAGTCTCAGGGACAGCAAAGACTTCTTTCTGGGAGTACCTGGAGTCTCTGTAGAGACTCCTACTCTGCCCTGTGGTGTCCATCCAGTTCCTGGGACCCTGAAAGGAGAAGCTGCCAGCCTAAGAGGAAGAAATCCATGCACAGAGCGCCGTGCCGGGAAAAGATTGACGCAACTCCGATCTGCGGCTGAAGAAGCGACGCGCCGCCGGCTCCGTGGCTGAAAATGCACTAGCCAGAAACGCAACCGAAGAATCGACACACGGATCTGGAGAAACGACACGCAGCATCGGTGACGGAAGCTGGGAAATCGCAACCCGCGCTGCGTGGTTTTTGGATCATGGTGCTGCTGTATTTCTGACGCAAATACCGCTGGGCGTGTAAAAACAACGCAAGGCCTGCCCGGACCTGAGAGTTCTGACCGGATCGGCGCATCGCTCTCCTGTGGAGGGAAGAAACGTCGCACCCGACCCGGCGAAAGGAGAAATGACCCAAGGTGTCGCTCGTGAGTGAAATCGAGGCATCGCAAGCCCTTTTTGACGCACACTAGCCCGTGCGGGGTTATTTTTGACGCACCCAAGGTACATTTTTACGCTAACCGAGTTAATGTGTGTTTTAAACTACAGAAATATTCTTTTTGCTTTTTAATTGATAACTTGACTGGTGTATTGTGGATGTTTGTCGTTTTGGTCTTGTTTTGTTTAGATAAATATTTCCTATTTTTCTAAACCTGTGTTGTCATTTTGTAGTGTTTTCATTGAGTTACTGTGTGTGTTGGTACAAGTACTTTACACCTAGCACTCTGAAGTTAAGCCTACTGCTCTGCCAAGCTACCAATGGGGTAAGCAGGGGTTAGCTGAGGGTGATTCTCTTTTACCTTGACTAGAGTGAGGGTGCTTGCTTGAACAAGGGGTAACCTGACTGTCAACCAAAGACCCAATTTTTAACAGTTGCCTTGATACTCCTCATTGCAGTTGCCTTCAGAAGTGTTAACCAACAGACATTTTCTATTAGCCTGATCCTTCTCCTTACGAAGTGCAGTTTTAAAAGCCCCTAGACATGGTTACTTTTTGACAACCCATCTGACCGTTCTGCTGGTAATGGATTTGAATGCTCCTGTAACCTACAATCTCTTATGATTATACATCAAGCAGTCATTTTAAATGCAAATTCCAAGCTTCCAGCGAATGGTAAGGAAGGTAAAGAGCATTGAGGAGCATAGTTTTAGGACCAGCTGGCCTGGATACCATTTACAGTATTATCAAATGTTTCCTCACTATGAACGTTCCAGAGAAAAATGTGCCTGAATCAGGAAGTTGCGGTCCAAACCGCTGAGCCTGCCCTGAACATAACTGATGAAATTCCCAGAAGTGGGGTGTGCCAGCTCAGAGGCTTGTCTTTGATGCTGCAGCTGGCATTAATTGGCCTGGAGCGTCACGCAACAGCTGGAAAAAAATGGTGAGAGGTTAATCGCGACCTGCCACATCCTTATCCGGCGTAATAGCAGTGGGAAAAATCCTGTCCCCAAAACAATCTAAGAAAGTCAACTGGCCACAATCTACAAAGTTAACGTAGCAAATTAGAATAGTACTAAGCTAGCCCAGTGCAACTACGTAAAAAAGGAGACTGTCTCAAAAAAAAATTTTAAAAACAAAATCTCTTCAGTGTGAAAATAGGCACCATTTTACTTCTTGTGACTGATGAGGGACCACTACTTCTTGTCACATAAACCCATGTACGCCATAAGACCTCTGTCTTTTGCAAAATTGGTACATTGTATTCATACGTATTCTACTTACACATGCACCCATGCCCTATTCATTCAGTACACCCCTCCCCAGAGCTGGTTGACGTACACAAGGCAGGAAGGATCACAGTTATGAATCTCAGAAAACAGGAAGCTATGTTTGTGGTGTTCGAGCTTCCCACATTTTCTCAGCTCATTGTTTTGTCACCTCTGTGGTGGTAGAAGCTGCGTAAATGTGCCCAGCCCTACCCTCTGAGTTGTGGTTCTGGAAGCTGTAAAAGCGTTACTAATAAAAGCATTTTTTAACATGAATTGCGCTACTTGGGTAGCAGATCATTTTTTGAATTGGAAATATATTAAGAAGATGATCTTCCCAAGACTTGAAAGGTAGAGAAGATACCTAATTTGAGAGTGGTGAGAAAACTAGAGAGGAACATATGGGTTTTTGAGGCTGTTTGGAATGCTAGTATAAAGGGGGTGCAAGCATATTTCTTCCAGGGCAGAGTTTGATACACTTCCAGAACCATGAGAACAATGTATTTAATGATTTTGTTCCTGTAATTCTGTGACCCACCAGTAGTGTTAAATATATTTTGAAGTTGTAAGGCTGACTGAGGTGTTGTGCTTTTGTGTATAATTCAACATCTTTTTGAAGGTGAGTCCTCATCTGATGAAAACCAATAGCGGCTCATGAGCAAAGAAGTGGCTTGATGACTTCAGCAGCTTTGGCCTTTTTGGTATTGTGATTTTTTTTAAATCAGTAAATGTCATTGAGTTTTTTTGAATGGTGGACTAGAATTGTGGAGATGTTAGGAGGAGAGAAATGTCCACACCAGAGAGGGTGGTTGGGGAGATAATTTTGGAAAATAAGTAGAAACTCCATCTTGTCAGGGTTTAGTCTGAGGAAACCGAGATCATCCAGCTTTGAAGGGCGTCATGGTATTCTGTTTGATTCCTGACATCCGAGGCACCTGGGACTCTAAGTGAGAAATAGTGTTGTTCACATATGGTTGAATGATGATGTTCGTGTGTGGCGGTATGTGTGTACAAGTACTTACAAACGGCAAACCTAGCAAAGACCACTGTATATTGCAACATCAGGATACAGGAAGTAAGAGGGGAATGATTGAAGATCATATCTCTTGGTCAGGAAAAGGAGCTGTCATCATGTCACACATGGGCAAGGGTGAAGGGGGACTTTCATTGGTTGTTTAGATGCTTCTGCAAGACACAATCTCCAGATCATTCCTGAACTGCAAGGCCATGGGATTGGGCTTTAAGTCTGGTGTGTGGGTTGATGCTTGCCCATTATCTGGATTTGTAGAGAAAAAAAAGTGTGAACATGCTTTGTATCTGTTTTGTGTAGCTTTTATTTTCAAACTCATGATGGCTTCTTGTGCCGCATTGACCACAAGAGTAATTTTCTGTCTTCCAGGTGGCAGGGTGGAGTGTGCTGTTATTTACGTTTCTGTAAATGATGCAGCATGCTTTGAACATGGCATGGTCTGACATGGCAGTCAGTATATATCTTTCAGGGTAGGTGATAGGTGGTAGAATTATGTTGAACGGCTTGATCAGGCATTCAGCTGCAAGCATTATGCATTCAGCTAGTTTTCTAGACTTCTCCTAGTAATCAGCATATGTGTAAATGTGCACCCCAATGAATGAAGAGTGTACGCCAAAGGGACCATATACATATTGAACAGTAATGGAGAAAGCAATGGTCCTTGCAGGACTCCATACTTAATCTGTTGTTTCAGTTGATTTCATGGAGGAAGGAAAACAACCTGAGATTCTTCATATAGAAGACTCTCACCATTAAAGTTCAAGGATGTTAATGCTGAAAGCCTGTAATCTGTTGAGCAGGAGACTATGGTTGATATTGCCAGTCTCATCACCTAGATACCACCCTGGCTGAGAAGTCTTGTTTTACAAATTCCATGATTGATGATTGATTGATTGTCAAATACAACTGACCCTGAGAAGTCTTGCTTTACAAATTTTCATGGTTGATTGATTGTCAAATACAGCTGAAAGGTCTAATAAAATGGTGCCTCACCATCCACCAATCTGCGGAGATCACCCTGGGCATAGGATAGCACCAGCTGTTTGTAATGTCCTGCCTAAACCTATCTTGGAAAGGATGTAATACACCTTTGTATTCAATGAAGGAAATCAGACGCAAATTCCTTGGCTCCTCAAGTAAGAGGGTGAATTTCTTCAGTAGAAGTTTTCCTATGCTGCCTTCCATTCTTTAGGTACAGTGCCTTATTTAAGGGAGAGCTTGAATAGAATTGAATAGAAAGGTTAGATTCTCAACTAACCTGGGGCTTAAGGTTTCATTGTTTTTGTAGGACAAATAGCATGTTGGTCTGCTGCTGGTTATAATGTCTATTATTTGTGTGCAAATACATTATCTATCGATTGCAATAACTCTTTAGAGATATTAAATGCTTGCAGAATAAGTGCTGCATAGAATGTTTGTTTTGCTGTGCACATCTGCTCTTTGAAGTGCAGGAGTGATGTATTATGTATTGTAATTTAATTGATTTAATGTATATAATTGCAACCCCTCTGTTGTTTTTATTCGGCTGGTGAGTGGATAGATCCTTGAATGGAATCCAAATGACAATCACAAACTTAGGGTTTGCAGGTGTGCTGTCTGGCTAAGAAAACAAGGATAGGAGAACCATTAGAACCCATTTTGGGGGGGTTCTCTTGTGTATTAAGCTGCAGAGTTGGTTTTCAGTAATGTAAAAGGTTGCAAAGATTTCTCGCAGGATAAGGGGGCAAGGGCCACCATTTATCCTTTGTGAGGATGAAGTTTATAGTTTGGTTAGTGGCAATTAGTGTTGAAGCGAGGAATAACATCCCACTAGTAGTTGTGTAAGAAGTGGTTTGTGCCCGTATGTTTTAGTAGTTGATAGCTGCCTTTTTATGAGCTTTTATGGGGCAGGTAGGTGAGGGGTAGATAGTTGGTTGAATTGTTGAGGGTAAAGGAGGGATTTCTTTTTATGAGGTATGAATAACCAGAATAGATGTATGAAGGGAACCTGAGAAGATGCCTTGTACGAGCAAGGTATTGATTATTTTACAGAGAGTGCAAGTGGTAAATGCTCCAGTAGATGGGGGGCGAATATTATCTTCAGAGGAGGTTGATTAGTGGTCTAAGGATGGCTTTCATATTGGCGAATCAAGAACGTGTGGAATGTCTTCCTGGCAGCAATAAGTGGGGGAGCTAGGTTACCAGGGGTGGTTGTTTTTCATGTAATCTGTGATCTCTTGTCTTGTTGATCGTTTTTATGAAGACGTTCTCAATGGCATTTTATTGTGTTTTGAATGGTATATTTGAATGGGGTATGGGTAATCTGATTGTGTGGATGCTGTCCTACACCTTTGAAGAGGGATTTGTTTGTTTGGTTTTCCTTTAGTTGATCACTTTTGGCCAGGTCCCATTGTGAATACATCTTCTTCCCTTTATTTGTTTTGTTTGCAGACTGTGTGTTCCCTGTTCAGTATTTCTTTAGTATACCAATGGCTGAGGATTTTACTATTGTGGTGGCGTTTTTCGCAGTATGTTTTGCAATATGTAAATGTTTATGTTGGCCTTAGTGACAAGGGTGCTAGTCAATAAATTAACTTTGCCTTGTGGTTGAGTGGTGGATGTGAGAATGTTTAGACTTTCCTTGAGAAGGTGGGAAGGTCTTTAAACAGACGTACTGTTACTTACACGGTTTGGATTAACTTTGATGAGTGGTTGATTTATGTTTGAAGAAGGATTGGTTGGCATAGTGATCTGGCCTTTTCTTATAGATTTTAAGGGAGGGATGACATTTGATGGTGGACCTGGAGGTAATGGCAAACGTAAGGGTGTTGTCTAGTTTGTGACCATATTCTGAAATATATTGAGTGCCAAAAATCAAGGAGTTCGTTTTTCATTTGTTTTGTGGGTGAATCCTCTGGTAGGTTGATGTTCCTTGCTTAGATACTGATGTGATTGACAGACGTTTTGGTGGTGAGGTTGGTACATTCTTGTCGAAGTGGTGGTTGTTTTTGGGGTGACAGATGAGGTTGAAATTGATGGTTTGTGATGTGAAGATGAAAGTGGCAGATGAGTCATTTCATTTGAATCTTTGAAAGCCATAAGGGCTTGTGGATGACAGTGAAGCCTCCACCTGTCCTGAGCATGTGGAAAATGTGTGATGTTCTCTCGTCTGGAAGGACGAGTATTTCCAGATACGAGTGGAAGTGGTGCTGAGTTATGTCTTTTTTTTTTTTTTTAATCTTTTTCATTTTTAACTACTATACATCTTATAATGGCATGTTAACCATTGGCGAGTGACATACTTTTCAGATGTTATCAGCACAGGCAACCTGAAGTCGGGGTTCACCGCCGGTAGTTCTACACTGCCCTCCCCCATCATAGGCTACCCCAGCCACTCCTCTACTTGCAAGAATTGGTAGGGGGGCCCCCAAGTATCCTTCGGGCAGTTGCGGGCCAGCATTAGGTCATGATAAGCATCTGACTGAGTGTTGCAATATGCCATGTCAGTGTACCACTCCTGCAGTGTTGGAAGAGCACCCTTCACCCATCGCTATCCTGCACCTTGCAAGCAGTAATCAAAGGACTACTAAGCTCCTAGAGGTCTTTGGGACATCCCTATAGTAGCCCCACAGCATTAGTAAGGGGAGCAATGCAATGGGCTGAGCTACAACTTGTAATGAAAATAATGTCCAGGTTGTTTGCTATGTCGGTTGCGTGATGGAGACCTAAATAAACATGTATCAGCATGAGATGCAATGTTCTGGTTTCTGGAGCTTTGGTTGGGTTACAAGTGATATGTGGGTGAGTTTTCTGAAGTGTAATGTGGGTGGTGGGGCTGCTTTGGATATTGTGATTTGTGTGCTTGGAATCATACATGTAATGATAGCTTACCTGCCATGTAAAATACTTTTTTAATTTTTTATTTTTATTTTTATTTTATTCCTGGCCCACACATTAAGGTTCTAGGAGCACCTAACAGGAGTTGCCCTTTTCTTAATCCATGTTTTCGTGTTAGATGCCTAAGCAATTACGCAGTGGATGTGCTTTTTTTGTGCCGAAAAATAAACATCCTCAGTCCTAAATAGTTTGTAGTTGCTTCATGTTAAGGTTGAAGAGTAAGAATAAGGCTGTATCCCTGAGCCTGTCTACAAGTCATAGAAAGATGCCAGATAAGATTTATTCTATTTTTATGAGCTGAGAGTGGCAAGACGAAAAAAAGGTTAGAATGACTATACGTTTGCGACTGAAAAGTATGCACAAGGAAAAAGCTTAAAGTGTTGTCTTGTGGTTGGTGGTGCCAGAGGATATTGGAAGGTTAAGTAGCACAAGCTGATGGGCATCACCTGGGACATGAAGGCCATTATTCAGCACCTCAAACTAATGCCTTCTGAAGAGGTTATGTTGTAGCATGTGTGTGTACCCCAGCTGCAGCTTGCTCCAAGAGCTTCTCCAGAAAATTAAGCTATGAGACAACATGGAGATTAAATTAAAATGGGATAACATAGAGTGCTCATAGGTTTGTGGTGCTAATGAAAGAAAACAAAGTGAAACCAGCTGAGCATTAAAGGTGTATTGCATTCACTGGGCAGGGTGATGATAACACCTACAAGTAATTCTGTAAGATAATATTACAATTTAAGAGTAAAAACCTCTATAGAAAGCTAAAAAGACAAGAAGTATTCAGACACCAGGGACCGAGTTATTGTTCTGAATCATGTCATGAAAGGTTTCCTGTAACCTTGAATGGATATTTCCATGAGAAGTAACAGAGGCAAGTAGTTCCAGACTTTAACCACTTCAATTAAGAAAGCCTCATCACCAAAAGTGATAGTGTTGGTCTTAAGGCACATGAAGTAAGGCCAAATAGGTGGATCTGGGTACTCCTCCCGGGTTATGTCAACTACAAGTTGCAGCAACGAAGCTGAAGCACTAGTGATGGACCCATCAAGTGGTTAAGGGGGAGATTGAAGGACTTCACCGTGTTGATGGGAAGCTTGGTCTTTGAAGGGTTAGGTTAAAGAAAATGAACTACCATTCACCAGCTGGTTTTGGAAAGGCATTTGAATAAAGATGGATGGATGGATTCACACTGGTTCCAGCTTTACGTCTAGCCCAAATATCAGTTATCAGCATACATATGAATCTTGGCTCTATGCTGATTCAGGTGGATGACCTAGGGTTGCATACATCAATTCAACAATAAGGGCGACACAATGGAGCCTGCATAATGCCACAAGTGATAACCCTGGACACTGTATAGGGTAGTGCAACCAACCCGCATCTACATGTCAGAAAAGAGTGAATCCCGCCAATTAGGCCTGCCACTCACAGTTTGACAAGTCTTGAGATGAGGAAGGCATGGTCTGTGTTGTCCAAAGTAAGTTAAGGTATAAATAACACCAAAGCTCCAACATCACCTTTATTGATCATCCTTCTCAAGTCATCAAGAGCCAACAATACAAATAGCTCTGTGTGTCTGCCAGTATGTTTGTATCTAGCATCTTCCTTAGGTGTGGCAGGAGTCAGATGGGGCGGAAGTTGTTTGGGTCATCAATGCTTAGCCTTGGTCTCTTCTGCTGTGTGGCAGACGTCTGGAACCAGCAAGTGTTTAAAGAAACCAGCAAGTTATTAAAGAAAGTAGCTTCTGTGTCAAATGTAGGGCAAGCAAGATGAATTAGGCCAAGGTTTCAACTAACTGGTCCTCTAAGATGAGCGCAGAAAGTTTTATTGGAGCGCGTCAGGTGTGGCAAGCTGGATCAGTATGGTCTTGAGTTTTGAAGAGAGACTATCCAGTGTGAGAACTATCACTGAATGATAGTTCTTTGCAGAGGTGTATGGATGAGGAAACATTGGATTGGATGGCTGAGGGAGACTGGATCTGTGGAATATTTCTGGTACCTGAATCCATCAATGTTTAGCCTAACCAAACTGCGAACAAAGAGTTAAAAAAAGACTAGAAACATGACTGAGGCCAAAGCATCCTTTTTTGGTATATAGATAAACCTTTGTGAAGAACAGTCCTAAAAACCTGTTTGATTTTGTCAAATAATCTCCCACCTTCTTGCCTGATAACAACCCAGACATAAAGTATGAAAACTTCACCATTTCTTTACTGAGAAAGTGGTGAAGATTGAAATAATCCATTGACTTGACCTACTACCCTGGTAGTCATAGAAACGGCTGTGAAATTCAAGTCTTCCTGTACTCGGAGCAATCGCACAATCAAATCTACTCAAACCACTGCACATGTAAGACCCTTAACTCATTTCAGTGATCCATTTATGCATCTGTCATCAAAGAAATCTGCCCTTCCCTCCTAAAATTAGGATTCACCTTGATCAGTGCATCTTTTCATAGAGCTGTGTCTCATGTAGCCATAAAGCAGGCCAAGTAAGTCCACTTCTGAAAAAATAGCTACAGATTCCAAATTCATTGCTGGGAGCCATCTTGCTGATAACTTCCAGTCAGATGTCAGGGCTACAGTGCTTCTGACTGTTTATGGTGAAGTCACCATTGATAAAGGGGGACGTCTGTCTTCTCACTTTCCTTGACCTGCAGCATTTGATACGGTTGATCTTCACACACTTCTAATGAAGCTGAATGAGAGAGTGGGAACCAAGGAGATAAAAATCTCATGCTTATGCTCCAATTCTTCACCTTTCCAACAGGGTCTACCTAAGAGTTCTATACTTTTGCACACCCTCTGCAACCTTTACATGGAACACCTTGGTGTTTTTCTTAAATTTTTTTTAAAAAAATTAAAAAACTCCTCCTGTCCAATCTCTTTGTGGATGACACAGAGCTTTACTTGAAGGTCACCTCTTGGAAGATATTACCTTCCTTTCACAGACAGGTAAAATACAGTAATGAATGACACATCAACATCTCATACTAATCCCTTTGAAAACAGAGTTCCTACTGACTTAGCTCCCAACTTCTCAATTTTAGTTCAATTCTAGTTGAATGCTTTCAACATCGTACATTGTTGCCCTTCTGTCATTATCTGTGCCAAAACATTAGGGTTCATCGTTGATGAAATTCCAGTCCCACTTTAGCTCACGAGCTAACAAACTGCAATTGCAAATCAGGCTGCTACTTGCAATCAAACTCTTCCTACCTGACGAAGATTTTAAACAAATGGTCTAGTCTCCAATACTAGTGAAGAATGCGCAGCAGGAACAAAATGCTCACTGAATTTCCAAAGCTGGATCTTGCTCCCTTGAAACCAATACTCCATACTGCAGCCTGGTTGGTTTCGGGTACTGGGAAGTTTGACCATATAACACCAATCTTCATCTCTCTGAATTGGCTGCAGATTGAAACCCGAAACACCCTTAGATGCTCCTACATCATCCATTAAACTCTGTACTCTGCCACTCCATGCTATCTTACAAATGAAGCAATTGCTTCGAGGGGGCAGTGGCTAGATCCCTTCTGCCCAAACTCCTGATCTACAGAAAGAGGAGGACCCTTAAACAGTCCTAGAATTGTAGTGGACTGAAACTGTGAAACTAAATCCCACCAGCCATTAGAACAAACCTTTCCCATGAAATCTTCGAAACTGAAATGAAAAAGCTTAATGCTTTAGCAGTTATTTTCTAAAGCGCTCTACTACCAGGCTGGAAGCCGTTAGGATATATTTCACAAATAAACAAGCCTAGAGTGGTCTCCTTTGGAATTATACTCACTAACTAGCTACCTCCATGTTTGAGGCCTTGAACAGTCATGGATCGTATTCTTAATTTGTGCTGACAAAAAGTTCCTGTTGCTTATTGTACAGATATTAACAATGGTATCACTGGTTATGGTGTTGGATCCAGTTATGACTGATATAACCAGCAGACAACCTACAAAATAACCCATCTACTGTCTCCATTCAGACTGAGGTTCATTCTCTATCTGCATCCTCATGGAGAGCAGGACTTTGCATGTACTGTATATTCATTGGTAGTTGAGTCAATAAATTGTCTATTTTTAATCCATCAAATATTTTATTGAAAATGGTGTTCATATTTAAATTGTGAACGTGGTTCTCATTTATGAAAACTCTTCTGCTCGCAGGTTTTTTGCTTGTGACCAATCTCATGAAACTTCTCAGCCGCCCTTTGGGTCTCCTCTTTGCTATACAAAACCACAAATATCTCATTTTATACCCTCCACAGGAAGGGGACTAGCTGAGATGTGAACCCCATTGTCCATTGGCTATCCACAGCAACTCTCCCGCAAACTGCTGTGCAGGTTCTGGGCATGGGAAGTCACGAGAAGTCACCCCTGTCACCTAAGAAGATTGTGGGCCCCTCTCGTTCCAGCAGTACTTCTTCCAAGCAGACAACAGTTCAACAGGTGAGGTATCTCCAATTCATCTTCACTTATATTTGCACCATCACTCCTCACATACACTACTCCCTGTCTGTTATTGTTTCTAGTTTCTGAAGATTTGGGAGAGCACCTAGGAGTTGCAAATGAGATGCTACCAGTTTCTTCTACAGGCCATGAAACTAGGCAGCAGATCTGTAGTGGCCCTGATGGCACCTTGGCATCCTTCATTCCCCATTGGTTGCTGGGGGTACAGCAGTTGAAGTTAGTGCACTGGGGATAATGTGAAGGTTAATATTAAGAACAATTTAAGAGTGATGTAAAGACAAAGGGCGATTTTCCAGGTAGAGGTATTAACTTTCAAAAAGGAATCTACATTTTAATGCACATTAGAATAGCAGTACAGCAACTAGTAGGTACTACAGGGAAAAATAGAATGTCCACCACAAACCTTTCCAGACGTACTATACTGTTTTAGAGCAAAAGCAAGGCTGACTGCTCCCTTACAATTGAGTAACCCCAGGTTATCTAGTGAGGTAATGTTAATATGTTGCAATATTAGTCATGTCTTCCTCAGGTCACTTAGAATGGAATGGCCTGATATTGTCCTGTAGGCTTCAAGCTCTATGGATAGGTTTGGAGCTGTCCATGATACTGCTAGTTTACAAAGAAAACTGTGCAAGGATGCTGAGGGCATAAAAATGTTGGTTCTTGTGGGATGGTGTATGTATTTATAGTCCCATGCCAGTTCTTGCTGCCACAAATTCCACTTAAGGATCTTTGAATTCAGTTACAATATTTATGTTGGCCTGAAGGTCCTGCAGCAGAATATAGACTGCTGTTATGTTTAGAGGCTACAAAGGAGCTGCACAGTCCTATACCTTGGTGCTATCAGAGTCAGAATACTTTAGGACCATCCATGATTTCTGGAAGTTCTTCTACTTTGTGAATAGGGGCCACCAGAAGATAAAACCGGCCCATATCATGGTTAGAGTTGCACCCAGAAAGTTTTGGTTTCCTGAGTTATTGCAAGCTTATGGTTGTGAGCCCTTGTAAAACAGCATGTTTGTTCTTAATGACTGTGGTCTTGGCTTTGTGCTCATCTGGCACTTTGTGGTGATGGACCACTGGAAAACAAAAGAGGCCCATACAGTCTCTGCCAGAAACCCGTGGTTCCCTAAGCTATTGTAAGCTTGCCAAAATATAGGTGAGCCCTGATGGCTTAGTTGTATGTTGGTGCTTGTCTTTCACGTATCTCGCGTGGCTGGTTAGACTGGTCCTGATCTAGGCTGGATGGCATCCACCTTGTCTCCAGCTGTAAAAGAAAGCAAGCACCACCTCCGGCTCAACATTTGGAGGTGTAGCCTGGTCCTTCAAGAGTGTTAAACTTTCTGGATTGACAACAATGGTGCTTATACAGGTTAGTGGTAATATGGACGGCCAAAGATTTTAATTCTATAGGAGCATTGTTCAGAAGGCATTGACCAGTCGAGCAGAGTGCATTTACATTGGCTACTTTATTGGAGGGAGCTAACTTGGCTTTGTGGCCATAATATGTTTTCAAGCCTCCATGCTCCAAATGGAAGAAATGATCTCCTTAATTCCACATTGTAAATCCGTATGTCCAAGAAGAGGATTGTTTGGAAAGGAAATGAGGCCTCCTGTACGAAGCCCTTTTGGACGGCAAACCTTGCGATTTACAAGATCAGAGTTTGCAATAACCAAAGGGCTTTTCTCCATATCCAAAAGTCCTTTTGAGTCAGAAAATTATTTTTGATTCGTTAAATGGCTGTTGCAGCCTTGTCTGAATTGCAAATAAAAGGGTGTGTGAAAACAGTGTCCCCCCCCTCCTCTTTATGGCTCACAGAAGACTGTATGAGTGGTTTGCAACTGCATTTGTGGTGTCAATCCATTGAAAAGATACCAACACCTCAAAGAGGTGGGGTCTGATTTACAAACCGGAAGGGGCCCCTTTTGGACACATTTTATTTTGTGAATCTTGACATGTTTTAGGGAGAGCGTCAGCAGACCACCATATCTGTGATTGTGTTTAATTAAATAATGTTTGAATGTAGCCCATTTTTCTTGGAGGAAACAGGACTTCGTTTGGGGGGGAACAAAACTTTCACTGAGAACTGGCAGTGGTCCCGGGGACCACAGACAACTCTCCCTGCATTCGCACATGGAGTTGTTAGCTCTTAATGAAGACTCACTGTGCGTCACCCACTTACTGCCTACTCAAGGAATTGGCGGGTCTGACAAGTGTTCTTCATGCCATGTAGGTGTGTGCTAACTAACGTACTGTATCTGAAAACCTTCCTTGGTCTAGCAGAGTTACACCTGCAAGTGATGATGAGTCTCTGCTGCCCAGGAAAAGCAAGGCAGGACAGTGACCCATTAACAATGCTGACAAACTTCATGCCTTGTTCCTTGGCTTTCAGTGTGCTCCCAGCTTTTGGAAATATCTGCACCCAGTCAGCCAGTCTGACCATAGCAACTACTGTCACTCATATTAATTCTGATTACATTACCAGTCGTTGAATAATTCTCAGTTTCTGTAGGAGATGCAATGTTGGCTTCTGCCTAGTACTCCAAGCTTGTGGCTCTCTTTGTGCTCAGCACAATGCACGTGCTGCATTCAGCCCAGCTTCCAACATTCACAAATACCTGTAGAGTAGATGGGTCAACACTTATGTAGAAATGCTTGATGGTCAGAAAGCTGTACTGCCAAAGTGTTAAACTAGCACTAAGCAGACAATCCTCCCTTTGGGAGCAGAGGGACTCTTTGATCATCCCCGTGCCCCCCAGCCAACAGCAGCCTTTGACTTTACTTGCACACTGTAGAGATGGCACCCTGGTGCCCTTCAGGAATCCAGGTCAAACTGAGGATTCTCTGGAGGAAAATTCAAAAAAATAGATCTGAGTTTACTGCTGGTCACTTGCTGTACCCCTAAACCTCTATACATATGCAGACACCACATACACACCCAGACCAAAAATCAACTACTATCCCACACTTGCGTTCAATACACCCCGCAGCCTCTTATGTTACGCCCAACCTAACTTAATCAGACTACCTCTCCCTTCCTCACCACATACACACCCAGCCAAAAAATCAACTACTATCCCAAACTCGCTTTCAATACACCCCGCAGCCTCTTATGTAACGCCCAACCTAACTTAAACAGCCTACCTCTCCCTTCCCCACGTATATACTCCACTCAGATACATGAGCCATAGATGCTACAACCCCTTCCAACCTGACTTACCCTGGCACAAGCATCTCCTTTCTCACACACCAACCCACAAGCGCAAAAACACACGCACTACCACAAGCACATACATGTGCACCCAGGCCACCCACTCCAAAGCCTCACACATACTAACACCCCCACACCATATGTCTCCTCTCATGTATCACCCTTAGCCCTCACATTGTCCACAAGGCCCCTGAGTATCTATTTGCGCCCCATTTCACCTCCCTTTCCTAATGCAAGGCTCACTAAGTCTACATCAACATGAGTGACTCCTATCACAAAGGCACATGGGACAGAGCATAATTGGTTACATTTGACATCAAAGTTACATCTGTTGTTCTTAGGCTGATAATGAAACATCTACATAGTAAAAGATTGGATTTTAAAAACAGGTCCACAGGAAAAACATTTCCATTGGTCTCATTTACACTAGCACACACACTCACCTTACCACACACACTCACCACCCACTCCCAAACGATCAAACTACTCGCACAGTTCACATCATGTTTTGTTCCCTATTCACTTCTTCGTCAGTCACCTATAACTCCTATTTGGTGTGTGCGCACCTTCGCGCGCACACTCACACTCTCACACACGCACTCACACACACACACACTCACACACACACACACTCACACACACACACACTCACACACAAACACTCGCACACACTCACGCACACACTCACACACTCACACACACACACACTCACACTCACACACACACTCACACACACACTCACACACACACACACACACTCACACACAGATTCACACACACACTCTCTCACTCTCTCGCCATCAGTCTTTCATAATTGCACACCACGCTCCTGTTTCAGGTAACTGTAATGCTTGTCGACCACATGACAATCCCAACCTCCAAAGTGACCCTGGCACACTACCCCTTCACTCATTTGAGCCCAAAGAAATACCCCATTGCTTGTCATCATCATCATAACCACCACACACAGTCCCTTTATACATCTCCATCCTGTGTAATCCTCTTCTCCACAGCAAGCCATCCTTTGCTGGGTCGAGACCTGTAGGATCGGTGACTGGGAGTGTAGCAGATACAGGTTCTTAGTATAGATAATGTATTGACAACATACAGTCGTGCAATATCCAATTTCAGACATAGGATAGGTTATAAGCTAAAGGGTGAGAGATGAGTAATAAGCAGGAGTTCTGTTAATCCCGCAGTCATGCATTTTGATTAAGAGGAATTAAGATGATAGCAGGTAATGCAGGAGAAAAAAGGTAATGAGAGCGAACTTTTATATAAATAAGTCAAAGATTACTTCTAGTGTTATGAAGAGTTTTAGGCTACATTGGCAAAAGAGGCTTGCAAAAGAGGCTTGCCAAGACTGTGTGTTGCACAGAAGAGAAATAAAAGAAGACATGGAAATTACATTTATATAGTACCTACTAACCCCCCCCCCCCGTGCAAGGTCTTGAAGTGCTTGCGTGTACGGATAGCATGCTACACCACAACCGGTGTGTGACGGGACGGGTGTTGTCTTTGTTTTAATTCTATGTATATACGTTTCCATGTTGTGCGTGATGACCATAGTGATGTTATGTTATGGAATGCAGCGCCATATAACCGACGAGTATGTGCGGTAGTGACCACCATTGCTGGCGGTCTGTAGTAGATCTCTTCGTCATTCCATCCCTGTTCAATTTGCATACTCTGTCTGGCAGCACTCTAGAGAAACAGCTGCCACACTCGAAATGGCAGCACTCTAGAGAGACAGCAATCTATTACTGTATCTGGTAGCCCTATAAAATGTCAGTACTGTACTGTCTGTGGCAGCACTCGAGAGTGGCAACCACCTATCACTGTACTCTGTGCCACATGAAGGCCTTGCAGAGACCACTGGGGGCCTGAGCTGCGATGAAGCACTCTGGTGGGATCATAAAATCACTGCAGGGTTGCCCATATACATGTAAGCACTGCACTTGTGATAATTCAAGCTTTTTGACTGAACAACTTATTTTTAGTGTTCTCCCATTATATATTTGACAACTGGAGTTATATTTTCAATAGCAGAGTTTCTGCACCAAAATTATAAATGATATCTTATACACCAGCCTTCTTCGTTCTGTATTATGTAAAGATGTTGGACATGTATTTCTTGAATAATAGTTCAACAATCAAGATAACAAAACTCTTGGAAAATAATAGAAAAAATAACCTGTGCGAGATTAGAATCTAATTCGAGCTCTTTGTCAGCCAGTGTGAGGGTGGTGCCACGTTAATGATCAACTATCATATTTGTTTTGGTATGCAAATCATTAGTTGTAGGGACCCTCTACTGTATCAGTACTCCCTGTCGTCCCTTTTCTCTTTCAGAGCACAGAGTACAGGAAATGCAGTCAATTCCTCATCCCACAGATTTGCAAAATGTTTTTCCTCTAGTGCAACACTGTTGCTGTTTGCCCACTTTAGAACTGCTGAATGCCATCTACCAACCAATAGAGGACAGGAGGGTTAAAGAGAGCTGGGGACTGGTGCAGACTTTCACGCCATGGAGATGACTTTCTTGCCAAATCAGTGTGTGGATACAGGATAGTTAACACGGGCTCACAATTCAAAATATGCGCAACAGCAGCATGAAAAAAAAAGAGAAGTATTTTATTTCTGCCGCTAACCAACACAAAGCAACAATACAACATTCACAAACAATCACACAGTCTCCCTGAGTTGTGGGGGCTCTAGTGTTTCCATGGGGATTCCCTGTCCGCTCTTTCATTGCTCTAGCGATAGTAGGTATTCCCCTTTCACTATTGGTAACATCCGGGGTATGCCCCATTAACAGTCGGTCTCAGGAATTCACTTTGACTCTGCTTAAAATCAACATTGTTCCAGTGTTGCAGCGCCAACTAGCAACAAGTTCCCCCTGTGCCAAGAGGCCTGAGATACGTCTTAAGTTCCTGGGCGTGCCCTGTCAGCAGGTGCTTGAAGCACCCGAGTTCAGGTGCGTCTGCCACAGGCAGCCCAGGCGACTGCACTCAGCAGATGCAGAGTCCCTCACCTGTGGTTGTGCTCTCGAAGCAACCTGCGGTTCATTCTTTGGGGCTAAGTGTCCAGTTTGTCTTCCTGGGGGCTGATACTGTTGTGGATCCCTCGCCCTGATAGTGGTGCTCAGGTGCTCGTTTCTCCAGTGAGGGGATGCAGATCGGGCCTCCGTTCTTAATGCTCCCAGTGACCACCTCTGGCAAACAAGGCCACTGTACCTCATTGTACGTGGGTACCCACCAAATCGGCATGGTAAAGTCCTCTGAGGCGGTCCCTCCTAACATTGGGGTTGCAGCCTGCTACTGCACAAGGCTATGGCACGTACAGCACAGCAGTCTTTTTCACTGGCACTTCTCAGGCATATGGGGTTGCTGACTCTGCACTGTGCATGGGCTTCAGCCTGATCAGCGCAGCACACAGCTTACTTCATGGCAGCCCTCCCCCAGCATAGGTGGGATCTCCGGCTCTGTTCTGCACATCAGCAATGACACGATCGGTGCAGCATCAGTTCCTTCGCATCTCGTAGACGGAGTGCACTCGATAGGGCTTCCCACTGGACCTTTCTTCCTCCAGTACTCTCCTCTTCCTCACGGGGCACACTGGTCTTGGAAACTAGGCTGGCACTGGTGCTCCAGGGCAGGTGATCTTGGATTCCCGGGATAATCTCCCTTTACCCAGCAGGAAGACTAGCAGTCTTTGGCCTCCAGTCACAAGCAGAAGTCTTGCAGAGCTGCCCCCTCCTCACACAGCCTGCCTGGCTGCTTGGCAGATGACAAACTCCCCTTCCTATAGTCCATTTCCAGGCAACAAAGGTGATTTAGGATCCGAGTCTTTGAAGTTTTATGGTGGGGGTCTGTTTTTGAAGTGTTCATTACTCTGCTCTCTCTTCCTCTTGGAAAGCAGTCTGTCAGAGCAGAAGCAACTCTGAAGATGATAGGAGTGATTAGAGTTCACACCTGGATATCAGCCACAGTGATATGTACATCAAACATTAGCCCAGGTCCCCCATTCCTACTCTTTATGATTCTCTTATCAGCCCCTATCTCCTTTCTCAGACCCTTGTGGCCTATCAGAGAACTGAAGAGCACCCTTTAAAGTGTGCAGTGGAAGCATGGCTGTACCATCTCCAGCGCGTCTAAAATGGATCCCAGCTCCCTCCACAAATTGCACCATTAACAGGCACACATATAACCAGTGCATGTATACAAGCTACACACACAGGTCTGTATCCTTTATGTATTGTTCCATTTATAGGCTCACATACACTGCACAGCACTGCATCCTTCATGTATTGTACCACTCATAGGCGCACATACATCCAGCACATGCACTCACCATGCACACACTGCACAGCACCAAATTTTCCCTTTATTGTACCCTTCCCAGGCGCGCGCACACACACCCAGTGCAGAAACACTGCTCTTGTACTGTGTAGCAGTTCACAGCAAACTGACATAGGTCAAAGGTGAGTTAAGCACACAGCAGCAGAACCTTTACAATGAGTGAGCCTGTAGGCCTCACTCCAGTGACGCAGTTTAGAAAAGGACTTATTCACTCCTACTGTGCACTACACGGTATGCCGCCACTGTGCTCGTGCTTTTTAAGTCCTGGTAGCCTTCCACCACTATGTGGGTAGCGTTTTGGGCACCCCCTTTCAGTCCAACAAGACCTAAATCCGTGAGACAGACCTATGTCATGACGCATATGCATGATTTGTGTTTGCCTATGACAACAAAAATTTGCATTAGTGATCCAGACATCAGTACTGTTGGGCACTTGGGGCAGGAGTGCATGTCCATTACTATGCAGAGGACATTTCCGTCCCAAAAGCGAATAGTTCCCTCCATCCAAAATTTTGCCTGTAGGGGCCACCTCCGTACCATTTTGAAGTACACTATGTCTACCTGCTGACATCTAAGGCAGTGAGCTGTTGTCATGTTACATATTCTGTTCATTCTCTTAGGTGTCATATTTTGTGTACATAATTGAATTGAATGTTTTAAATTGTGCATGCATAGAGACCTCCTGTGTATACTGAAGCAATTTTCTTTTTGTCATTCTGTGTCTTTTAGCTCCCTCCCTAAGGTAAGTTTTAAATCCCTTCTGGGACATTCTAGTATATTTTAAAATAGAGGAGCACTCTATGAAGCCAAATTAGTGATTTTCACCCCTCTCCCATCATAAAGAGGAGTTGCATAACTTTGTGCTTTTGAGATTCCATATCTGTATTACCCCAGTGTTCCAAAAATGTACCTACGATGGAGCCATTGCAGTATTTGATGCTCGGAGGCCATAAGCTGCAGCAAGGTTTGTTAGAGCATTACTTTGTACTATGAGTAACAGTCACCTATCGTCACTAAGCACACCTGTATCCAAGCCCCCAACTGTGTGGTCCCAAAATGCCCATGTTATTTTGGGAGACCCACCAATAGTAACGCTCAAATGTAGGACTAGGGAGAGTTAGTTTTCTGCAAACACCTCTTCCAGTATTTGAAAGTGACTCGTCGCAAAACAAGAGTGATCACTGTACACTGGTCCTCTTTTCATGATCAGGGCAGCTATGGATCCCACTTCCTGTCGGTCTACAGGCCTCCCTGCGTCTTGCATATCTAATCCATCCAGCCATCTGGTAACCCACTGAAACTGTGCTACTTTGAAACATAATTCAAAGTTGAGGGTTCTCAGTCCACCCTATATTATTGCAATCTTTCATCTGTCTGATGCCACCCAGTGTCTTCCCACCCAGACCACATATCGGGTCCATCAGCATGGTCTTCGAAAGACTCTTGAGCCGGCAGGTTGACAAAGAAGTAAAGTAGTCTTAGAAGTCCTACCATCTTTACAAGGCTATCCAGCCTATAACTGATAAAGAGGTTGTTTTCCAGAAAGCTGTGGAGCCCTTTTCTCTTAAACTCTGCAGGTGGCAGGGGGCTCTTACCTGTAGCCTTTGTAGCCAGCTGCTTGTGAGGAACCTTCCCTCCAGTAGGCTTAGGGACGGCTGCTTGGTACGGGCCATAGTAAGAGCATGGCCTTTCTTGCACTCATTATCATACTCCAGATGCACATCAAAGTCCTTCAGTGTGAAACTTGATATTAAATGATATCTGGGCAGGAAGAAAGAAAAGAGAGGAGAAAATAACCAACATGGGAAGAAAAAATCCAATGTGGGCTAAAAAAATGTATAGGAGTCATAGGGCAATAGATGTCATAAAAGGGCAATGAAATCATAAAAACAGTAGGGTGCAGGAACATATACGTAGAAAGTGGCAGTGTGTATTTACGCTAACAATAGTATGAGATAAGCCAATATTATATAGTGAGATAAGTGTTCTAATAAGTATTATAACATGTATAGAGACAGACTACCCCACAGCCTTGCACGCATTCCTTAAAGATACCAGCAGTTCCACAATACAACTCTTGTGGTTAGAACCTGCAGAAACCGGGGCTCATTAGAATTTCATATGTCCTATAATTGACCGATATAATTGTAATTCTGCAGTCGTATTCTCAACATGTATATTAATTAACTTCTTGGGTTTATACAGATTTACATCCTTTGATGATCCTCTATTTATAATGCACGAACTTCTGTTGGTATATAATATGGACCCACCCTTATGTTATTAATTTGTGCCATGCCAGTGGTATCTGTACTTTTGACTTGTGAAGCATATCTATACTTTGCACCTAAGTATTAGGATTATTTCATAGTTGTTTGAGCGACAAGCGTGGCTTTCTCTCTCCAATGAAATTCCATGTAGATTCTCTGTCTTTTATACATGTTCTATTTTTTTATGAAAAACTTTTTTCTCAGTGTATATTTGTTAAACTATCGTTATTATAGGGACGAGCATGCCTCAAATAATATTTACACCACAGGTTCCTAGTAATCCCTAGGGTTTCCCTTATACCACATTATGAAAGTGGCAGTAAGGGCATAGAAACACTCTGGGTAGAAAAAAGGCAGCAAAAAACATTAAGGGTGGGAAAACAAGCACAGCAGAAAAAGTGCATTGAATACAGGAAAAAACAAAAGACTTGTCAACAACGAAAATTCAGAGTCTGCATGAGGTAGGAAAATACAGACATTAACTGGAATGATCGCATACTTGGGCGGGAACCATCTCATTCAATGCCAATAGACTAATTGAGTTGTGTGTCTTAAAGCCACGTTTGTCAACAAGTATGAGAATATACTAGCACTAACTTAAAAAATGGCTTTGGAAAATAGAAATCGGTAACGTTAGCCAGATTTGCATAAATAAAATAAATACTCGTGTGGGTTCCGGGTCGTTTTAAAATCCCGTTACAGTACAAGATAGCTCTTAGCTAATTAATATACATCACACTAAATTGTCTTATCAAGCTTTTCAAAAGCACCACAAGGGAAATTGATAATGAAGCCAAGTATACCACACTCCTCATCACAAGTTAATGAAAATTATTTCAAATGTAAATTAGAGGGACTACTTGAGTTGATTCGTTGAAAATGTTAAAAATAAATATGTACGTAATTTTCTGCCTTTCTTAATTAAAGTATCTCCAAAGTTGAGTGTGACATGCAGGCGAAAATTACAGGCACCATTCTCAATAGCACGTTGCACATTACAGGCAGGCCCCCAAGGTGGTGGACAGGAAGTGATGTCTGACCACTCAGTTTCCTGCCTCCTTGGCAGGACAACCACCATTTTATTTCTGTAGATCCAATTCACTGAAGCCCACCCTCATGGTAAATGTAGAGTTTGCACTGTGTTGCGGGGACCACACATGCTTAGACCGCACACTGGGGGATGGCGCAATAAATGCAGACACACTGTATGATGGTATCGCTGAGTGACCACGACTGATCACCCAGCCTTTATTTATACCATCGTGCCACGCCCGTCCATCTGGCTGTATGCTTGTTACAATGTATCATAAAGGACGGGTGGCACTTTACATTCCTCCCAACTTTTATTAATGTGAAAATAATGAGCTATAATAAGAAAGGCATCATGATGCTGATGTGCAGCGGACATAGTCTCTGGCTGGGTGCCGGGTTTGGCCAGAGTCCATACTTCTGGCTGCAACCATTCGTGTCTTGGCTGATAGTGTCCATCGATGTTATTTGTTTCAGTTGTCGCCGATTGGCTTGGGGCGACAAGTGATCCAGCTGGCGAGGTATCTTGGCTGGTGTTGGGACCAGGGTTTTCGGCAATGGCATCATCACCCATGTGGTTGTGATTTTCATTTTGTTCAGGTTCCTCTGATCTGGCTTTTTTGAACCATGACACGTTCTTGGATATTTCATATTCTCCCTTTTGAACAGTTATTATTGTACCTTGCAATATGGTGACCTCCCAAACCTCCTTCTCAAAAGGGAGGCAAAACTTCCATCCGGATGGCGATCCTTCATAATCACTCTGTCACCTATACAGATGTCAGGTTCCACTGTTCTGGGAGCTTTGCTGGCTCTCTCGTTTGTAGCCTGGCACTTCTCTTGAGTAGCTTGTACATCAATGACTGACTTCTTCCTTTTTGGCCCTGCTGGAATGATGTCTCGGCACACCTCTGCATTAGCAGATCGCTTGAAGCGCACCTCGTTGTGCTGTGGAGTGTCTGCCAGTACTCTCAGATACTGGTGTAGGCAACACTCTGCATCCTTGCCCCTTTCAACTCCAATCTTGCGTGCATGGTTGAGTGTACGCATAAACCACTCTACTTCTCCGTTTGTCTGGGGCCATTGGGTGGTGACATTCCAGTTTTGTATGTTGAGACTGCTTAGGTATGTCGGGAACACCTGTCATTGGAATGGCATGCTGTTATCAGGTTGACTTCATCAGGGAGTCCCAGCATCACAAATAGTTTTTTCTAGTGCAGGCTTGACCCATCCGAATGCTGTCATACCAAATATCCTGCAGTGGAGCTAGTGAGGTTGACTGTCAATGACAATGAGTCTCCCATCCGGAAAACGTACGAAATCCATAATGACAGATGACCAAGGGTGTAGGCTCGCCTCCTCAGTAATCAGCAGGGCAGCTGGTGGGTCTCCACTCGTGGTGGCGTATGAGTGACAGTATTTCACTTTTTCCTCAACCCACTGATCCATGCCAAGGAACCACACCTTGTCTCAAAGGTGGGCTTTGGTCTTGGTGATGCCCTGGTGGGCGAGTTCAACAACTTAGGCCCATAGAATTGTTGGATAACAATTTGGAGACCTTGCAGCAACATCCCTCCATGACTCACGCTGAGCTCATTGCAAATTTGTCAGGTCTGAGTCATGCCTGCTTATTCTTCGGCAGTGAGAGCTCGTGCTCTGCCGAAGAAGTTGCATTACTTTTGTCTCTGGAGTGCCACTTTAGCTTTTGATAAGCACGTGTCAGTTGGTGTTTCCTCTTGGATTTCGGCTGAGGACAGTGCTCATGGACACGCATCCTCAATGATCATCTTCATAAAGCCTTCTGCACCTTCACTCTCCTCCTTGCCTTGGATCACATCAGGTGCGATGGGGTGTAGGGAGAGGTAATCTGCAGGGTTGTTTACCCCAGGTCAGTATATTACTTCAAAGGAGTACTGTTTGAGTTGGACCACCCATCTCTTGATCCGCAACTGCCCATTCCTTGCAGTGCCGGGAAACAAAAGGGCCAGTGGCTTGTGGTCAGTCAGGCTTAAAACTTTTGCCCGCAGAGATAAAGGTGAAAATGCCAACATGCCCACTGGATCACTAGGGCTTCACGTTCAATCTGGGCGTATCAGGTCTCGAACTCAGTGAGTGCTCTACTTGCATATGGAATGGGGACCGATGACCCCTCGCATTTCTCCTGGATCAGGACCTTGCCTAGACCCACAAACTTGCATCTACTACTAGTTCAGTTCGGCGATTGGGGTTGAAGTATGCAATTATAGTGCCATGCAGGAGTGCACTCTTCACCTAATTGCTATCCCAGTTCCATTGGCAGTCATACTTGGTCAGAGCGTGCAACAGTTCTGACAGGGTGACCAGGTTGAGGTTAAAGCGTCCATAGTAGTTGGCTATTCCCAGGAAGCTGCATACTTCAGATGTGTCCTGTGGTACTGCAGCTGACTTGATTTCCACTTTCTTGGGGGCAACTTATAGGCCCTCACTTGAGAAGTGATAGTCAGAAGTACTCCACAGCGTTGGTGTAGAAAGAACACTTTTGTCTATGTCGTGTTAGTCCACAGTCAGCTAGGTGTTTGAGGGTGGCTCTCAATCTCACATGATGTTCTTCCAAGGTGTTAGAGAAGATGAGGATATCATCACTTACATTGATCACTCCCATCAGCCCCGACAGCATCTCACAAATTGCCCCCTGAAAGACTTTGGCAGCCGAAGATATTCTGAAATTGAGACGCCGATATAGGCGGAGGCCCACATGGGTCAACACGGTTCTGTATATACCTTCTCGCTCATCAAGCAGTAGGTGGTGGTATCTGGAGTGTAGATCAATTTTAGAGAACCACCGGGCTCTATTCAGGTCTGGTAAATCTCATAAGTTTTTGGGGTGATGTGCCGTACACAGCAAATGGCTTTGTTAGGCAGCCTCATGTCTACACAACCTCTTATGGCCCCTGGTTGTTTGGGCTTGGGGGCTATCACAAGAGGTGATACCCACGGTGTTAAGGCCCCTGGTTGTTTGCGCTTGGGGGCTATCGCAAGGGGTGATACCCACGGCATTGGTCCTGTTAATTTTTCAATAATGCCTCGCTGCTCCAGCTCTTTTTCAACTAGCGGGTGTGGGTGAAACTAACTATTCTGTGTCCAGGGGCTACTAGCTTTGCTCTTGTCTATCTGGAACTTGACCGTCACTCATTTCAGGCAGCCAGGGCCTTTGAATAATTCTAAGAAGTCAGCCACGATGTTGTTGGCGTGAGACTGATGTACTTGTTGGCAGAAGAAGACCAGTCCTAAGTCCTCTGCTGTGTTGCACTGTAACAGAGTGCCGATGTCCTTTTGTTATGTGGAGCCTGGCTTGCGTTTTCATGCTTCCTTTTTCAACTACCACTTCGATCACCCCTCTCAAGGGTATTGGGTCTGGGCCTCCGTAAGCGTAGATCCTGGCTTTCTTAAGTGTGATGTTGGGCCGTGCAACCACTGCGGAACTGTGTTGTAGCTATGACATTTACGGACGCACCAGTGTCAATGAGGGCAGTGATCAGGACTCCACCAATTTCCACATTGCACATGGGCGGTGGCCTCTTGCGATAATCTTCTCTGCCTTGTGAACACTTCTTCGTCATTATCATCCTCAGGGCGACTCACAGTTGCACTACATTGGTTGGTTTGTCTGTCTTTCCTCGCTATCTTCAATGGACAGATGGTGGAGAGTCGTCCGCCTTCACCCATTGCTGCTGGAGCTGGACTACAGCTGTGGTAGACTTTGGCAAAATAGTCTGTGTGACTACATTTCAGACAGGACTTCCCTTGTGCTGGGCACACTTTTGGCATGCAGTGTACCGTGCTGCAGTTTCCTCAGACTTCCTTGCTTTGTTTGGGGGCTGTCGTCGTGCGGGCCATGCAGGATGTTGCTGTATAGTGTCTATTTGTTCTTCTTTGACTTTCACAGCTTTTAGCATCGCCGGTGTGTTCGTGCCATGTGCAAAAGCTACCTCCATGTCTTTAGCCCGGCTGTCTCCTAACTCACAGAACTGAGACAGGATTAATATATTGTCTAGCCTGATGCGTAGTTGGCGCAGGATGAGCTTACTTGGGTTGGACGACTGGCACCCTTTGATAACCTAGGCTCTGATTTTGTCTGGCCGGTAGATGTTCAGGCATGTACTTGCCATTTTGTGGAGACGCTCATAGAATGTCTGCCGATTCACCTTAAGTCTGTCAGGCCTGCCGCAGATTGAACTTTTCATAGAATTCAATTGTGGATCAAAGTGCTGGTTTAAGGCAGCCACCGCAGCATCAAAGTCACCTCCCGTGTTGGGTAGATTTTCAAATAAGTTGTATAACTCTGCACCATCCATGAGAAGCATCATGGACCTTTTGACTGTGCTGCCTGTCTCACGTGTGGTGCCATAGTAATGCTCAATGCGTCCAATCCCCTGGTGCCATTGAGGGGCATCATTCGCAGTGTCCACCAACTGGCTTGAATGGTGGAAGCGCTGTGACCTGGCGCATGTGCGCAGTGTTGAGTCGCAGGAGGTTCTTGCCCTTGCAGTGGGGCAGACTTGCTGTTACTGTAGACGTGCTGCTCAAATGTATCATCTTCAAAATCTCACACGTGACGATGTGGTCCCTGCCGTTGGGTGTGTTGGTGCCTTCTCACCCCAGGCACGCAGTGACTGCGTCTGACAATGGGCATTTTGCACCGTGCTCTCCCAGATTTCCTCTTGCCTTCTGCCATGTTCTGCCACTGGAAGCACGTGTTGGCACACTCTGCTGCACTCTTTGCCTCTTCTACCATCTAGTGTGCATAATAGTGGCAACTTGTCAACTGGTCCTGACAGGCAGCCATCTCGTGCTGCAGCGTGAGATGCCACACTTCTTCGCTCGTGTGAGCACTGGGCAGCTCAAAGCTGGGGGAGCAGTGCAGTGTCAGTAGGGCCAATGTCACAGGTCCTCTCCCGCCGGTAGGATGGACAGCCTCCTCCTTCTGGACATGGCCCTGAGAACAGCACCGCGCAGCTCTCCGTACACTCGCCATAGAGTTAGGCACTTTCGCACACGGGGGAGGACACACTGGTTTTGTCACCGGTGTAGATTTTGCACTGTGTAGCGCCAGCCACACGTGCTTAGGCCACAAACTGGGGGATGATGCAATAAATGCAGACACACTAGATGGTGGTATCGCTGAGTGACCATGAGCGATCACCCAGCCTTTCTTTACACCATTGGCCCGTGTCCGGCCCTCTGGATGTATGCTAGTTACAATGTATCGTAGATGCTGGATGGCACTTTACAGTACAGGACTGTACAGATAGGACTACTAAATCTGTTAATCATTCATAGGGCTTTTTTAGGACTATTGTTTAGTGATCAAGTTTCTTACCTACTGTAATGCTCTTTCTGGCAGATACTGTATCTAACCCCATACTCCTCAATATCTGAATCATCCCAGTGCCAATCTGGATTCTGAAACCCTTAAATAGCACCCCGTACCAGCAGGCTACACTGCTGGAATCCCCACCGCATCCTAAAGTGACAAAACGCGTCAACCTGGTGCACTGAGAATAGACCATATCTTAATATTCAGTGTCCTCGGATGCGGAGTGACTGACAATAGCAAAACTAGTGTGCCATATCTAATTTGGGTCCTTTTTTAATTGTTATAGCATTTATATATAATCCTGGTGGGGCACGGAGGCTCTTTACGGATTGGTAGTACTCTACTCTGTGGATTACTTGGCATCTATTAGAAACTTTGTCGTGCATATCGAGTTCAGAATTGTCTTGCTGTTTTTCACACAGGTTTCACAAAGTTTTTTTTTCTTTGAAGTAATCTATGATATAAAGTCGCACTTGTGAATTTGTGGGTATTCCTGGATTTTGTAGGCAGGTGTACTACATTTTTTTATGTCGTTGGCCAAATGTATACCTTTATAGTGTAAAGTTTGCAGTTCTCATGCGCTGCTCGAGTCTCAACTGGGATTTTTTTTTACTGCAGTGCAGAGTTAAATCAATCAATCAATCAAGGCATTTATAGAGCGCGCTACTCACCCGTGAGGGTCTCAAGGCGCTGGGGGGGTGGTGTGTGGAGGGGGGGTACTGCTGCTCAAAGAGCCAAGTCTTGAGGCTCCTCCTGAAGACGAGGTGGTCCTGGGTGGTTCTTAGGTGAACGGGGAGGGAGTTCCATGTCTTGGCTGCCAGGTAGGAGAAGGATTTACCTCCAGCGGTGGATCTGCGGATACGAGGGATGGTGGCAAGAGCGAGGCTGGCTGAGCGAAGTTGACGGGTGGGCGTGTAGAATGAGAGGCGTCTGTGATATTCGGGGCCCTTTTTGTGGAGAGCTTTGTGTGCGTGGGTGAGGAGCCTGAAGGTGATTCTTTTGTTGACGGGGAGCCAGTGCAGGTGTTTCAGGTGGGCGGATATGTGGCTGTGGCGCGGTATGTTGAGGATGAGGCGAGCGGTGGCGTTTTGTATGCGCTGAAGACGATTCTGTAGCTTAGCGGTGGTGCCTGCGTATAGGGTGTTTCCGTAGTCCAAGCGGCTTGTGACGAGGGCGTGGGTAACAGTTTTTCTAGTTTCGGCGGGGATCCAGCGGAAGATTTTTCGGAGCATGCGGAGGGTGTGGAAGCAGGAAGACGAGACGGCGTTGACTTGCTTGGTCATGGTGAGGAGGGGATCCCGGATGAATCAGAGGTTGCGTGCGTGGTCTGAAGGGGTAGGTGCGGTGCCCAGGGCAGTGGGCCATCAAGAGTCGTTCCAGGTGGACGGGGAGTGTCCGAGGATGAGAACCTCCGTCTTGTCAGAGTTCAGCTTTAGGCGGCTGAGCTTCATCCATTCTGCGACGTCTCTCATTCCATCCTGCAGGTTGGCTTTGGCGGTGGCTGGGTCATTGGTGAGGGAGAGTATCAGCTGGGTGTCGTCGGCGTAGGAGATGATGTTGATGTTGTGTTCGTGAGAGATGTTGGTGAGGGGGCTCATGTAGATATTGAAGAGGGTGGGGCTGAGCGAAGAGCCTTGTGGAACGCCGCAGATGATCTCGGTGGGTTCTGAGCGGAAGGGCGGTAGGTAGACTCTTTGGGTTCGGTCAGAGAGGAATGAGATGATCCAGTTCAGGGCCTGTCCTAGGATTCCAGTGGTGCGGAGGCGGGTTTTTAGGGTGCGGTGGCACACGGTGTTGAAGGCGGCCAAGAGGTCCAGGAGGATGAGGGCGGTAGTTTCTCCGTTGTCCATTAGGGTTCTGATGTCGTCGGTGACTGCGATGAGGGCGGTTTTTGTGCTGTGGTTGGCCCGAAAGCCAGATTGGGAGGGGTAGAGCAGGTTGTTATCTTCAAGGAAGGTGGTCAGTTTCTTGTTGGCGGCCTTCTCGATGACCTTGGCCGGGAAGGGGAGAAGAGACATGGGGCGGAAGTTCTTCAGGTTGTTGGGGTCAGCCATGGGTTTTTTCAGGAGAGCGTTGACTTCCGCGTGTTTCCAGTTCTCAGGGAAGGTGGCCGATGCAAACGAGCTGTTGATGATGCTCTGGAGATAGGGGGCGATGATGGCGTCGGCTTTGTTGAAGATGTGGTGGGGGCACGGGTCCGAGGGGGAGCCAAAGTGGATGGTGGTCATGGTGATTCTGGTCTCTTCGAAGCTGATGGGGGTCCAGGCGTTGAGGGTAGCCGCTGGGGCTGTAGGTTCAGTGGTGGGCGGCGGGGTTTGGTGTCCAAAGCTGTTGTGTAGGTCGGTGATCTTTCGATGGAAGAAAGAAGCCAGGGAGTTGCAGAGTTCTTGTGATGGCGTGATGGTGTTGGAGCTGGCGTTTGGGTTGGAGAGCTCTTTGACGATGTTTAAGAGTTCTTTGCTGTTATGGGTATTGTTGTCAAGTCTCTTTGAAAGATGCCCTTTTGGTGGAGCGGATCAGCTGGTGGTGTTTACGGGTGGCGATCTTGAGGGCTGACATGTTTTCTGCGGTGTGTTCTTTGCGCCAGGTTTTTTCAAGGGTACGGCAGGATTTCTTGGATTCTTTGTGGGCGTCCGTGAACAACGAGGGTTTCCTGATGTTGGTCTCTCTTGGGTGGCTTCTGAGAGGGGCGAGGATGTCGGCACTGTTGGTGATCCACTGTGTGAGGCTGAGGGCAGCGTTGTTGGCGTCGGTGGTGATGGCAGGTTGGTTATGGATTAGAGTTGAGAGTAGCTGCTCTGTGGAGATTTTGTTCCAGGGTCTGTGAGGGATTTGTTGTGTGCGAAGGTGGTGGGTCTCACGTTTGAAGGTGAAGTGGACACATCTGTGGTCGGTCCAGTGAAGCTCAGAGGTGTGGCTGAAGGATATATGGTTGCTGGCGGAGAAGATGGGGTCGAGCGTGTGGCCGGCGGTGTGGGTGGGGGTGTCCGCCAGTTGCTTGAGACCGAGGTTGTCGAGCAGGGTGGTGGTGTTGGTGTCGTTGTTTTTCTCCAGGTGGAAATTCAGGTCCCTGAGGAGGATATAGTCTGGCGAGGCTAGGGCGTGCGAGGAGATGAAGTCAGTGATGGATTCGCTGAATAGGGCGCGTGGGCCAGGGGGCCTGTAGACGAGAGTACCTCTGAGGGTGGTCCTGGGGTCGGTGTGGATCTGGAAGTGCATGTGTTCGGCGGCGAGGGGGGTGTCTTCGGTGGAGGTCGTGATGTTGATGGAGTTCTTGTAGATGATGGCGATTCCTCCTCCGATTTTGTTGGCGCCGTCTTTCCGGGCGATCTTGTAGCCTTCGGGGATGGCTATGGCGATGTCCGGAGCCGATGAGGCGTTCATGCAGGTCTCTGTGATGAAGGCGACGTCAGGTGCTGTGGTGTCCAGGAGGTCCCATAATTCGATGGTGTGCTTGTGGACGGAGCGTGTTGAGGAGGATGCACTTGAGGTGGTTATTGGTGCGTGGGCCGGTGGAAGGACTGCAGGCCCGGTGGAAGGTGTGCTTGCAGGCTTGACAGGTGAAGGGTCCATGAGTGCGTTTGGGGCTGGCTTGGTAGCAGTTGGCAGTTTGTCCGGGGTTGAGTGCGTTGAGGGAGGCGGCGGCGTATCTGAGATGGGGGTTTTGGGTGTGGTGGTGGCCAGGGGTTCTGGCGCTGGGCGCGGTCCAGGCGCGGACAGGAGCAGACGGGCTTGCCTTTGGCGAGGTTTCCACTCACTTCTGGCTTCTGGATTTCCTTTTTCAATTAAGTCAGTCAAACTAGTTTGGGCCCCTCGTGGTCTGGAGATCACTCAACTGCTTGTGATTCATGTACTTTGTGTGTTGAACGCTGCTATGACCACTGGGTGAATCGTGGGGGGGTAGATGATGTCTCGATACAATATTTCAAAACTGTGAAACTTGAACTCAGATTGGTTCTTGAGTCATTTTCTTTACCATAAACTTTACATCCTATATCTCCTTTCAAGTATCCGGAATCACTTATTGGTTGGCCATATTGAATCCGAATCTACTTTCCATTGTTCCTCCTTAGCGCTATTATACTGATTATTAATATTATGAATAGTATTATCATTGTATTTCTTAACATCAATTGCATGGTGACAATACGCGATATAATATATGGCCCATTTTATCTCCATAATTCACATTTCTGTTGTTTACGACTAACATTTGGAACAAAGAGCAAGAAGGGACTGGAAACAGCCGCTGTCTTCTGAGCTGTGTCCAGTGGCTGCTGGTTTGTATTTACAGCAGGGGGGTACAATAATAATTAAGAAATAAAGGCACTTACCTGACGGCATCCTCCTCTCCTCTCGTCGTGCTCCTGGAAGCTCCAACACAGAACCAAGAAACTGCAGTAACAAATCCTGAAGAGTCAGGATTGGAGGGAGCGGCCTCTCTTAGCACTCACAAGAGCACTGGAGGCCTGTGCTTTCTCTAACCCAGCCCTCGTTAGATAGCTAAGTTAGAGAAGTTTAAAGTGCCGGCAAAAGGGACATGCGCACTTCAAACTAAAATGCACAGCTCCTTGCTGCTGTCACTCAGCAGCAATTGCCCCGCCCTGTCCTGACGCTGTATTCAGGGCGCGGTGCTGAAAAATAAAATGGTAATAAACTTTATTACCAGTTTATTTTTCAGTTCTGGGGTCTTTTTTTTGTGGGGCAACCCTCCTCTGCTCTCATGGAGGGGACGCTCCTGGCTTTGCCCTGTGCCTTTAGACAGTCGGTGCCCACTCTAAGCATGATTGGCACAATCCAGCGACCCCATCCCACCCCGCAAGAGCAGGGGAGGTCAGCACGTGTCAAGGAGGTTACAGAGGACCATTAATCAGTAAATCTGGCTGCGGCAGCTGCAATTTCAGTTTAGCAGCTGCCGAAGTTCAGTGAGTGCTGGAGGACTTAAGTGTCCACCCTGTAGAGTACAGTGATATCTTGTCTCACCCGAGCTGAAAAGTGCACTTGCATCGTCCGGCGCCAGCCACAATAGAGACAAGTATGGCTTGTGAAACCATGATGTCTGGGGCTGCTGCAGCCGGTGGGCCCAGAGACAGCAGCCCGCGATTTATGGTGGCAGAAACAGAATCTGCTCAGCATGTGCAGGACCCAGCAAACGGGTCCCAGAGGCTGAGTCCGACCGGCCACAACAGATTTGTTTATTTCAAACCTACGATGGCCATTGCAAAAAGATTTATCAGAAAGACCTTTCAATAAGTTACCATAAAAACGTCTCCACGATCCCCCTGAGGCTAGCAGGTGTGAGAGTTGAGTGCAGCTAAATAAATTGCCTAAGGCAGGCTGCGGCACAGCAAGCGCCTGAAGCAATTTTGTTGTTTAATTGTGCAGCATCTCATTGCACATTCAGGTCAGGTAGATAAAAATGCGTGACTAATGCATTTTATGGCAGTGATGCGGACACTCGCAATAACATGAGTCAGTCTAACTCCTAATGTGTGGTACTTGGCAGGACTGCATGAATCCCATCGCTTGTCCAAATCCATTAATGTTGCATTAAATACTGAGATGTCTCCAGTAATCACATCCCTTTCCGTCCAGTTGTACACCTTTATGCCCATTGTACCTAAAGGGTGCAACCTGTTTTTTTATTTCGTTTAGCTGAAATACTATTATCCTCATTAATAGCAGGTTAGTCATTTTTAAAAATACATTTTCCACTGCTCCATCACATACAAGGTGTGTCCCCTGTAAAGCAAACAGCGTGTGGTGGGCTTATGCTAAAATTCTGAATAGGCATGGTTCCTTTGAAACACAGTTGTAGATAAAGTCACAAGGTGCAGTAAAATCATAATAACTGACTGGAAGCTGGGCGAAATACTCACTGGTAAAGTCACTTTAAATGCGCTCAGTTTTCTTTGTACAATATCACCTTAGGAAGCTTGACACAATAAAGTCCAAATCAGTTCCTCCAAAAGTTGCATGGTAGCGTGTGCAATTCTTCTCAGAAACAAAGAAAAATCAACATCCAGACATTAAAATGTGCAGCCTAACTTGTGTTTCAGGTGTCACAATTCTGACAAGATGACAATATAATGTCATGGTGCGTGACCTTCAGCAATATACATGCAATAAAATGTACGTTCCAACCTTTGCGTTCCAGACGTCCGTTAGCACACGGAGGAATGACGTAACTCACCGCCATGCACGTGCTCCAGCACGCATGAAAGTTTTACATGCGAGCAAGGTCAGTAATCACGATGTAGTACATAGACAATAAGTTCACAAAAATATCCAAATAACGATAGGCATTAAAATACCAGAATACTTCCTGCTGCCGCATTACAGGCAGGCGCGTTTTAATTGGAGTTGGAAATTAAATGGTGCATTGTAATCCATCTATTAATCCTTTCATCACCATTTGTCATAGGTTCTAAATTCCGCACTCCACTCCTAAACCAATCTTATCTCCAAATTTGTTGTCTTACTTTCCAAGTGGACACACAGGTTCACAGTAAAAGTCTTCAAGTTTATTGCATATAGGGGCAGAGCCCTTGTGCTATCTTCACGCAAACCAACCATCTCCGACTGCTTTACATTGGGTGACAAGGTACAGCACAGACCACTGACAAATCTTTGGTGTGTGCAAAAGGCCACTTTTATTGAAACAGGTGCACATCATGTATTTCCTGGGCACGCCGCATTACAAAACTTAAACCCCACTATACAAACATTTGTCACCAATGTTTGCATACCCCCACCCCTAAATGTCGAACAATAACATTCGCTAAACCCATGCAAACTTTGCCACCAACCAAAACTGAATAGAATACACAATGAGGGGCCCCTAAACAAACACCAGGAACATTAAGATGTATAATTGACAAAGAAAATAGTTGCATAAATCAATCCAAATTGCACCATGTAGGTTATAGAGTCAAATACGGTCACTTGATCAGTCCAAAGTTTATTCAAAAATGTGTTTTCACATTGAACAGTCTGCAGTCCAAGGAAATTTGTACTTCCAGCTTTCCAGCCAACACGTGTTTCGTCTTTAGGAATAGTTTACATCCCTTACGACTTCTTCAGGGCTAGAAATCATAAATAATACAAACGAGTTAAGACCAAAATGCTCAATCGTCAAACTGGTAATAAGTATGTGTCAAAGCCCAAAGGGAGGTGAATTGCGAAAAATTAAGTCACCTTAAACTAGATGAGAGGGAAATAGAACACCAATTGACAATTGCTCAAAAAACTCCAAATAAATACCCACAACCACTACGAGAGTAAAAGCCAACAGCATGCTACAGATATGTGATAGTTTACTTACAAACTAAGTCTCAACTAACATCGTGCAACCCATAGTGCCGTAATCAAAACACACATATTAAATAACGCAATACCTTACAAGTCCATTATACACTTAAGTAGTACCCAGTAATGACGGTTAATCCCAAACCGATATGCTCCAATGTATAAATTGACCGAGTAGAATTTCAATGAACTGTCAAGAAAGAACACATATCTTTCAAAGAACTGCAGTTCACACATTTATATCAACAAAAGTGGTAATATATGCACTCTATGCATAGATAGTAAAACATACAAGAGTGGTGACTAGTAATATCTCTGTAAAAAGAACCATAATTCTAAAGTGCCTAAAACCGTTACATATATCGCAAGCATCAGAAAACTAATGTAGTCTTGTTCGAGTACATAGTGCAGGTCACAAACAAACTATTCAACTCAACATTCAAGACTCACCCCAATAATCCGCAAATATCGTCTCCGTGTAAACTTGTCGGCGTCTTAGTGTCAGATCACCTAGCGAGTGCGCTAGCAGTACGCACAAGAACTCGGAAGTTAAATATACTTCCGGGTTCCCTCTCAAACCTGAGGGCAGCAAAATCAAGGACGGACAACCGATCGGCCACATCTAAAAATCACCGCTTAGTACACAAAAAAAAAAAACGTCCGTTCCTAACAGTAACGTGAGATAAATAATATCCTAGCATTCCTCAAAAAAATATCCGAAAGGAAGAACTTACTTCGCTGTTCCAGGGAAATCTTCGTAACAGTTAGAATAACCCAAATAAGAAAATTGCACTTGACAATCTGTCACTAATAGTTAAAACGTTTCAAGGAGAACACCACGCTGCCACAGATTATCAAAAACATTTTTCTTAATCGTTCATTGTCATGAATTATATCACTAAAAATATGTTACCAAACAGACCACTGAATCAAAGCTGTTAGCTGGGGGTCGCGTAACTAAGTATCTCAATGTACAAGTATAAAGAACCCGAATAAATCTTGCCAAAAAACAATGTGAATGAATTGAGGCCGAGTGCATATTCCGAGAGGAACAACGGGGGGTGGGAAAAAAGGGGATTTCCTTTTACGGACTAGGTGGTCTCACACACTATATAGTGTCATGCTTCATCATTTGACCACCTAGACCCACCCAGGTAGGACAGTGCCACCTGGGCGGACTCAACCTCACTGTTAAAGGAACAGGAGGGAGTGCGTAAATAAACTTGTTTCTGGAAAGATCGGGATCCAGCTAATCTACTGAAAAAACTAAAAACACCTAAGCAGACACCTATGAAGAGCAACAAATTTAATGGTGGTGTCTGACTGGTGTAGTTAAAAAGGGGGGGTTGGGACACCTCTGTGAGGACAAGGACTCACAGGGTCACCTAACTAATTACTAGCTAGGCTAGTAATTAGTTAGGTGACCCTGTGAGTGTTTTTAGTTTTTTCCCACCCCCCGTTGTTCCTCTCGGAATATGCACTCGGCAATTTCCAACTGACATTCCACTGACTTTACCCTTCCAAATAGGAATACATACAACCCAGGGCTACGCCAATATCCGCGACGTCCTCTTTTAGAGAACCCCGTACTTTCGTGTGTATTTTGAATTATAGGGAGCTAAGTACGAAGTGTTCCTCCATATTTATCCCCCCTACTCCCTCTTCCTCTTTCCATGTGTAATAATGAATTGAGGCCCCCATATTGATTATAATTATGACGTTTGAGAATCTTGGCATACAACTCGTGAATATAGATATAACTCGAATACTTGAACAGTAATATTAAGGCACAACATTTACATGTACAACTGCACAGTTAACAATTGAGGCCCGTATTGATTAAACTTATGACGTTTGAGAATCTTGGCCTACAACTCATGAAAACAGATATATCTTGAAAACTTGAACAGTACTATTCAGGCAAAACATTTACATGTACATTTGCACAGTTAACATTATCAATGTGGTCAATGAAAACATCCTGAATCACAGATATTCCGAAATTAGTCCCCCAGGAAAAATTCTAATTCTCTATCGGAATTCAAGCCTGATTCTACAGCTCTTAGTCTCATGATCCATAATGCTTCTTTTCTGCGTAAACGTAATTCTCTGTTACCACCCCTAGGGTCACGGGGGATATGTTCAAGTCCAAAGAATTCAAAACTTTTATGTAATGGCTGTGCATCACAGGAAATCATGTGTGCCACCAAGGGATATCTCACATCTACATTCTTGAGTACCCGCACGTGCTCTCCTATTCTAATTTTGAGTGGTCGTATAGTGCTTCCGACATAAATTCTAGAACACTTACAGCGTATTATATATACAACAAAATTAGAATTGCAATCCATAGTGGAGCAGATTACAAATGATTTGCCATCATGAAAAAATTCTTTAACCTTATGACAAGCCCAGCGGCAGACTCCACAAAAACCACATTTGAAAAAACCTTTCCCTCTTTGGGATAACCAGGTTTTGTTGGGGGAGATGGTGGTAAAGCTAGGACTTAATATATTTCTAAGGGTTCTACCTCTACGAAATGATGTAACTAATGATTTAGGCACCACATCCTTGAGTGATTCATCCTGCAATAATAGATTCCAGTGCTTCATTACAAATTTCTTCAGGATAAAGGACGCATCATTGTGATCTGTTATGAACCTTACCAAATTTGATGCCTCCTTAGTCTCATTCCGTTCTTTCAGTTTCAAAGTTACATTCCTATCTAAATACCTTGCTTTATGTCGAGCTTTCTTTAAAATCTTTTTGGAGTAACCACGGGCTGCAAATCTCATTTCCATATCATTAATTTGAACAAAAAATTCATCATCTATACTACAATTACGTTGTGCCCTCATAAACTCTCCAAATGGAATAGATGCCACCTGATGTCTGGGATGAGCACTTTTGGCATGCAGAATAGAACTGCAAGCGGTTGTTTTGCGGAAAAGTCTACTATGGATCTTGTCATCAATGATAAACAGTTCAACATCAAGAAATTCAATCTTAACAGCACTAAATTGATATGTAAATCTGACATTCATATGGTTAGAGTTTAAGAAGTTACAAAATTCAACAAGTTTCTCTTGACCCCCAGTCCAAATCATGAAACAGTCGTCTATGTAGCGACCCCAAAATAATATATATGTTTGCCAAACAACAGCACCTGGACCCCAGATCCATGTATGTTCAAACCACCCCATGAATAAGTTCGCATAGGATGGAGAGAACTTAGAGCCCATGGCTACCCCTTGTTTCTGTCGAAACCACATGTTATTGAACAAAAAGAAATTATTTGTGGTAATCATGTTAACCATATCCAATATCATCTTGGTGTGATCCCACAAATTTGCTGATCTTTTATTTAAGAAATATTTTAAGGCTTCTAAGCCTAGATCATGATTGATACAAGTGTACAGTGATACCACGTCTAAAGTCACCAAAAGCATGTTACTCTCCCACTCCACATCACTCAAAATACTAAGAATGTATGTGGTGTCCCTAATGTAGGAAGGAAGATTATGCACCAGTGGTTGTAGGAAACAGTCCACAAACTCTGAAAGCCTCTCCGTGGGACCAAGTATACCCGAAACAATGGGTCTCCCCGGTGGGAAAGGTAACCCCTTATGTATCTTAGGTAGAGTATAGATACACGGATACCGAGGATGGTGCACCTTCAAATAAAAGTATTCATCTTTGTTGAGTAACCCCTGTTGTTGCCACACCGTTAATCTATTGTTGATCATAAGTGTAAGGTATGGGATGGGATTATGTGAAATCTTCTCATAACAAAACACATCATTGAGTTGTGACATAATCTCATTATCATAGTCAACCTTATTCATAATAACCACATTTCAGCCTTTGTCTGCTTGACTGATAACAATATCTTTATTGAGTTTCAATTCTTCTAAAGCAACTTTTTCTTGTGTGTTTAAAATCATTGAAGATTGTCAAAATTTATTCTTAGCTAGATAGTTGTCATAATCTTGGCATACCACATCAAAAAACTTATCAAAAGAGTTAGTGCCTAAAGATCTCGGAATCCACTTTGATTTTATTTTTAGACCACTTGACACACTCCTGTTAGAGATTACATCTAGATCATTTAAAATTCTAGATGTGATATCAGGATCCTCATCTCGTTCAGCTAGAGATAATAGGACAGCTGTATCGTGAACATCCTCAATAGATAAAGTGCTAAATAAAGAGTCACTAGTCTCAGAATGCATGACACTGCCTGGATTAGTTTGAAAGTGCTTTTTGAGTTTAAGTTTGCGTACAAACTTAAACAGATCAATTTTAGATCTACATGTGTCACCAACATTTTTAGGACAATAGCTCAGACCTTTGGATAGAAGGCTCTTAATCCCTGTGTTTAAAACCAAATTTGAAAGATTGACTATGTTGGTTAATGATACATCCTCAGAGTTTACAATTTCTTGTCTCGAGATCTCGTTTTGACCCCTTCCACCTCTTTTGTAGTATTTACCCATACCTCTGCTGCCCCTCCTAGTTTTTTTGTGTACACCAACTCCCTGTTTTGAGCATTTTTGCCACGCCTCATCCTCATGAGTTCTACTAAAAAATTGTTACCACTTGAGGGCTCTTGAGCAGAAGTACTAGCTCCATCCTCCACCTCACTGTCACTTGTTAACGAGGTAATTATGGAGGTAGAAGTCAGAAAACTTCGACATACCTGATCCACTGGGGAGCCCCCCAGTGTGGAAAAGATGATCATATTTACTCGAAAAAGTAAAAATTCTGCCAGTCATATAATCTCTCTCGTCCCGCTTTAGTTTGCGTGCTTTCCTTTGCATAATTTCCTCTTGATATTTCAATAATATTTCTTCCAAGATTTTGTAATTTTTCTCGGTAGCTTCTTTAAGGTTGAGACTTTCAATTTCTTTTTCTAAGATGCCAATTTCGTTCTGTAATTGACTGACTTTTCTCTCAGAATTAATAATTAATAAATCCATAAGTTTCATAGAACTAGAAGTTAGTTCCTTATCCCATAATGCTAGTAAATCTTCGTCCAAATCGTCGTAAGTAGGGAATATCTGGGATCGCAAGCCTCTGGGGATACGATTAAGTTTTTTATATTGTTTTAACGTTGTCCCATCCCACCATTTAGATAATTCATTCTTCTTCATCTTCTCTAATTTTATGAATTTATTCCTAAGGCCTTCCTTTTGTGAGTTGACACTCGAAACATTATGAAAGGTACCTCCCTTTGCTAAGTTATCAAATAGTTCTTCTGCTATTTTACTTCTATCCATAGTAAAGTGCTACGATCAAAATTATAGGGTCGCACCCAAGCAGCCTCCTCTCACTAAACAGAAATCATAGAACGGGGTGTAATTTGAGGAAATATGGCGCTCAGGGTGCCAATCTACCTATATAAGTGCCAGGGAGCCTCACAAGGGAAACACCCAACCCTCAGAGGTCAAACAACCTCTAAACTCAAAAGAATACACAATGAGGGGCCCCTAAACAAACACCAGGAACATTAAGATGTATAATTGACAAAGAAAATAGTTGCACAAATCAATCCAAATTGCACCATGTAGGTTATAGAGTCAAATACGGTCACTTGATCAGTCCAAAGTTTATTCAAAAATGTGTTTTCACATTGAACAGTCTGCAGTCCAAGGAAATTTGTACTTCCAGCTTTCCAGCCAACACGTGTTTCGTCTTTAGGAATAGTTTACATCCCTTACGACTTCTTCAGGGCTAGAAATCATAAATAATACAAACAAGTTAAGACCAAAATGCTCAATCGTCAAACTGGTAATAAGTATGTGTCAAAGCCCAAAGGGAGGTGAATTGCGAAAAATTAAGTCACCTTAAACTAGGTGAGAGGGAAATAGAACACCAATTGACAATTGCTCAAAAAACTCCAAATAAATACCCACAACCACTACGAGAGTAAAAGCCAACAGCATGCTATAGATATGTGATAGTTTACTTACAAACTAAGTCTCAACTAACATTGTGCAACCCATAGTGCCGTAATCAAAACACACATATTAAATAACGCAATACCTTACAAGTCCATTATACACTTAAGTAGTACCCAGTAATGCCGGTTAATCCCAAACCGATATGCTCTAATGTATAAATTGACCGAGTAGAATTTCAATGAACTGTCAAGAAAGAACAAATATCTTTCAAAGAACTGCAGTTCACACATTTATATCAACAAAAGTGGTAATATATGCACTCTATGCATAGATAGTAAAACATACAAGAGTGCAATTCTATTCTGCATGCCATAAGTGCTCATCCCAGACATCAGGTGGCATCTATTCCATTTGGAGAGTTTATGAGGGCACGACGTAATTGTAGTATAGATGATGAATGTTTTGTTCAAATGAATGATATGGAAATGAGATTTGCAGCCCGTGGTTACTCCAAAAAGATTTTAAAGAAAGCTTGACATAAAGCAAGGTATTTAGATAGGAATGTAACTTTGAAACTGAAAGAACGGAATGAGACTAAGGAGGCATCAAATTTGGTAAGGTTCATAACAGATCACAATGATGCGTCCTTTATCCTGAAGACATTTGTAATGAAGCACTGGAATCTATTATTGCAGGATGAATCACTCAAGGATGTGGTGCCTAAATCATTAGTTACATCATTTCGTAGAGGTAGAACCCTTAGAAATATATTAAGTCCTAGCTTTACCACCATCTCCCCCAACAAAACCTGGTTATCCCAAAGAGGGAAAGGTTTTTTCAAATGTGGTTTTTGTGGAGTCTGCCGCTGGGCTTGTCATAAGGTTAAAGAATTTTTTCATGATGGCAAATCATTTGTAATCTGCTCCACTATGGATTGCAATTCTAATTTTGTTGTATATATAATACGCTGTAAGTGTTCTAGAATTTATGTCGGAAGCACTATACAACCACTCAAAATTAGAATAGGAGAGCACGTGCGGGTACTCAAGAATGTAGATGTGAGATATCCCTTGGTGGCACACATGATTTCCTGTGATGCACAGCCATTACATAAAAGTTTTGAATTCTTTGGACTTGAACATATCCCCCGTGACCCTAGGGGTGGTAACAGAGAATTACGTTTACGCAGACAAGAAGCATTATGGATCATGAGACTAAGAGCTGTAGAATCAGGCTTGAATTCCGATAGAGAATTAGAATTTTTCCTGGGGGACTAATTTCGGAATATCTGTGATTCAGGATGTTTTCATTGACCACATTGATAATGTTAACTGTGCAAATGTACATGTAAATGTTTTGCCTGAATAGTACTGTTCAAGTTTTCAAGATATATCTGTTTTCATGAGTTGTAGGCCAAGATTCTCAAACGTCATAAGTTTAATCAATACGGGCCTCAATTGTTAACTGTGCAGTTGTACATGTAAATGTTGTGCCTTAATATTACTGTTCAAGTATTCGAGTTATATCTATATTCACGAGTTGTATGCCAAGATTCTCAAACGTCATAATTATAATCAATATGGGGGCCTCAATTCATTCACATTGTTTCTTGGCAAGATTTATTCGGGTTCTTTATACTTGTACATTGAGATACTTAGTTACGCGACCCCCAGCTAACAGCTTTGATTCAGTGGTCTGTTTGGTAACATATTTTTAGTGATATAATTCATGACAATGAACGATTAAGAAAAATGTTTTTGATAATCTGTGGCAGCGTGGTGTTCTCCTTGAAACGTTTTAACTATTAGTGACAGATTGTCAAGTGCAATTTTCTTATTTGGGTTATTCTAACTGTTACGAAGATTTTCCTGGAACAGCAAAGTAAGTTCTTCCTTTCGGATATTTTTTTGAGGAATGCTAGGATATTATTTATTTCACGTTGCTGTTAGGAACGGACACTTTTTTTTTTTTTTTGTGTACTAAGCGGTGATTTTTAGATGTGGCCGATCGGTTGTCCGTCCTTGATTTTGCTGCCCTCAGGTTTGAGAGGGAACCCGGAAGTATATTTAACTTCCGAGTTCTTGTGCGTACTGCTAGTGCACTCGCTAGGCGATCTGACACTAAGATGCCGACAAGTTTACACGGAGACGATATTTGCGGATTATTCGGGTGAGTCTTGAATGTTGAGTTGAATAGTTTGTTTGTGACCTGCACTATGTACTCGAACAAGACTACATTAGTTTTCTGATGCTTGCGATATATGTAACGGTTTTAGGCACTTTAGAATTATGGTTCTTTTTACAGAGATATTACTAGTCACCACTCTTGTATGTTTTACTATCTATGCATAGAGTGCATATATTACCACTTTTGTTGATATAAATGTGTGAACTGCAGTTCTTTGAAAGATATTTGTTCTTTCTTGACAGTTCATTGAAATTCTACTCAGTCAATTTATACATTGGAGCATATCGGTTTGGGATTAACCGGCATTACTGGGTACTACTTAAGTGTATAATGGACTTGTAAGGTATTGCGTTATTTAATATGTGTGTTTTGATTACGGCACTATGGGTTGCACGATGTTAGTTGAGACTTAGTTTGTAAGTAAACTATCACATATCTGTAGCATGCTGTTGGCTTTTACTCTCGTAGTGGTTGTGGGTATTTATTTGGAGTTTTTTGAGCAATTGTCAATTGGTGTTCTATTTCCCTCTCACCTAGTTTAAGGTGACTTAATTTTTCGCAATTCACCTCCCTTTGGGCTTTGACACATACTTATGACCAGTTTGACGATTGAGCATTTTGGTCTTAACTCGTTTGTATTATTTATGATTTCTAGCCCTGAAGAAGTCGTAAGGGATGTAAACTATTCCTAAAGACGAAACACGTGTTGGCTGGAAAGCTGGAAGTACAAATTTCCTTGGACTGCAGACTGTTCAATGTGAAAACACATTTTTGAATAAACTTTGGACTGATCAAGTGACCGTATTTGACTCTATAACCTACATGGTGCAATTTGGATTGATTTGTGCAACTATTTTCTTTGTCAATTATACATCTTAATGTTCCTGGTGTTTGTTTAGGGGCCCCTCATTGTGTGTTCTTTTGAGTTTAGAGGTTGTTTGACCTCTGAGGGTTGGGTGTTTCCCTTGTGAGGCTCCCCGGCACTTATATAGGTAGATTGGCACCCTGAGCGCCATATTTCCTCAAATTACACCCCGTTCTATGATCACTAACCAAAACTGCACCTGTCTCAAAGCGACAACCATACAAGAAAACTATTCCCCCTTTGTGCACATTTCCCAACCAAAAGCACCACACTTAAACACAAACCTTCAACATGAAGTCCTCCTCCAGACTTGCTTAATTGACAAACACTAACCCTGCTGCAATTTTGGGCTGCCACCGCATCACCTATCCCAAAATGGCTGACTATATACCACCTTAGGCTACTTCCTTTAATGGATCATAACCCAAAACGTTCACAGTCCTCTGGAGTGCACCATTCCCCCAAAATTCCCAGGGGGGCAGACATCCCCCTAGTTGGCTGCCCCTCCCCAAACCCCTAATTAGTGATAGGGCGCAGCACACACCAGTGTCGCCTCTTATGTGTGTGAAAAAGGCTGCTTTTATTGAAACAGGTGCACATCGCATGTATTCCCTGGGCATTTCGTCTTACAAAACTAAAACCTCACTATACAAAAATTGGTCGCCTATGTTTTCCTACCCCCACCATTAAATGTCCTGCCCACCCCCAGCATAACTTAACCCAGCATCTATCTACCTCCTAACATACCACACATGTGCAGTTGTGACTTTTTAAACTTCCCCTTCAGCTTATCAGCGGATCTATTAATATCTACTAAACTTAACTTCCTATAACTTAACCTTTCACTTCCTGCCTCGTTCAGGTGTGACCCCTAAAAAGCGTTAAAAAAAACAGCCAAGTCATCAAAAAATGTTGCTTTCTTCTTAGCTGTCAAATGTAGCAATATTTGGAGCTCTTTGGTGAACAACAGCCAGGTCAAAGGCTTCCTTTTTGGCATTGCCTGGCCCTGGTCTCTAGCCCAACCTTCCAGCATGTGCATCCCCAGTTCCCCTGCACCCTAGAACAACTTCCCATAAAAGCAATGCCTGCTAGTTTCTCTGTGATTGTGACTCGTGAAAGTCCTTTCTCTGTCTGCATTGGTGCCCTGTCCCTCTCTGACGTAACAAAGTCCCCCCCAGGTGCAGTGGGGGGGGGGGCAAGCTTTAGGGTCCCCCTCAGCACACTACTGTGTGCACGGGTGGCGGCACCTGCCTGAGAGCAACCGGACTGTGTGGTGAAGGGGACCCCTCCCTGGCCTCACTCAAGTTTCGTTACGCCACTGCTGTCCCTGTTTGCCTCTATGGCCAGCCCATGGCATATCTCCCACTGCGATCGAGACAAAGCACCTGCAGTGTTATTGTTCACTCCTGGCACATGCTTCAACTTACATAAAACATAATTTCTCAAGCATTCAAGAACAAAACCTCATAGCAGCTTCAGCACCTTCATCTTTCTGCTGACTGCCTGTTCACAATCTGGACCACGGCCATGGTGTCAATTTGAAAAAGGGCTTTTTTGTGGGCCAGCTCTTCACCCCACATCAAGACTGCTGGTGGGGAAAAATTCAAGAAAAACAATACATGCTTACAAGCCGCAGGCCATTCTTCCGCCGACCACCCCCTTGCCAACACAAACTGAAGCCCACACCACCGGCCGCGTATGAATAGATCTGTACATTCTACTTGGTCATTCAGCATGTACAACGAAATACCGTTAAACAAGTCCAAAAAGAAGTGCCACGTGTGCCGGTGCTCCTTCACTCCTGCTGACAATCTTTCATGATGGTGTGGAAGATAGAGACTAGACAATGCCATTCCTAGCCGCCGACAGAACGTCCTGCCGGCTCTTATAACTCTGCATGCAAAATTCAGATGACCCAGCAGCACTTGCACATGCTTGACTTTAGCCTTTTCCAACATGGTGTCTAACAACGACTCCATCTTCAGCTTTTTGTCTGGCGATAAGCACGCTTCCGTATCCCTGGCATCAAGCCCTATCCCTAAAAATGAAAGCTCTGTATTTGGGTCTGCCGTTTTTTCAGGTGCCAAAGGAATTCCCACATCCTTCATGAGCTCTTGAAAACTTATTAGCAACCGCTTTCAGTCCGCAGAGCTGAGGCAGCTTTCAAAGAAAAAATAATCGAGATAGTGGGGTAACCCCTTCATGCAAAGTACACCAGTAGAACAACCATTGTAGGAAGGAACTGAAATGTTCGAACACAGATAGAGCACCCCATTGGTAAGGATTTGTCTACATACCACTGACCTTTGAATTGAATCCCCAGCAATTAAATGTCCTTCTGTTGCACTGGCAACAGCGGTAAAGCTGACTTAATGTCACTTTTTGCATTTCTGCTTCTACCCCTGCTTGTTCCGCCAGTGGCTTCGCCACATCCACTGACGAATAGGACACTGTTACCAAGCCCTCTGCTATAAAATGATTAACCGATTCCCCTTTGGGCCAGGAGGATTGTTGAATCAATCGAAACTGCCCCTGTTGTACTTTTTTTTTCATCCTACCCTCTTGAATTTCCTTGTGCAATTTGTCTCACTCTACTTGTCTGTGTTTGCGCACTGATTTGAGATTTTCCACCCACTGTCTCACTCTAGGGCCCTCATAATCCAATCCCACACCTCCCCGGGTGGGGCGCAGCTGAAAGGGCTGATATACAATGAGTAAACCACTGGCTGTGTCCTGCCAAATTTGGACTTGCCCATTGTGTGCTGCCACAAGTCCAAATCAATGTTCCCCGTTTAGCCTCCGAGTCCAGCACTATACGTGCTCCTAGCTCATCATATTGTGCATAAGTGTATCCCCCATACATGATCTGGGCAATATGTATAACGTCCATGTATTTGAATAATGCCACACTCCACTTGGGGAATTTTTTACAGTAAACACAGCAACAGATTAGGATTGCTGCAATCCAGTTTTCAATAGATATTGACACTTAGGCTGTTTGGACAGTTCATATTCATTTTCCTTTGACCCTTCTTTAGCCCTAGTTCCCTATGCATTAGTTTAGAAATTTCCACATATTCTCCTTTCCATACTTTTTCTTTTGTTGGCCGCATCAAATGCACTTCGTATCCCCCTTATAAGGTAATTTATTTATTATGAGCGCCTTACTTTCTTCACTCCTCTTCCCTTCAGCCTTTTCCCCTTTTATCGTCCCCTGCCTTCTCTATCCTCACACCTTCATCTGTGCCTTTGACCAGCACACCTGAATGATCCCCAGCAGATGTCCTTGTGCCGGAATTTGACACTCCCTCACCCTTGTTCTCTGTCTTAGGTGTCTGCCCTTTGCCCCCTTTGTTTGATCTCTTATTTTCTGTGCCTACCCAGGCATCATTCACATAACATCCCTTTCCTCAGCCGTGCGCCTCACTGTCCCGTTCCTGCCATGCATCCACATTCACCGAGATTCCTGACTCTTTACCTGGTGTTAAGATTGGTGCCCACTCCGAAGTTTGCCGCCTAGCCAGTTACACCCGTCTGTTTGATAACCTCATGCGGCATGCCGATGGACCTTGTCGGTATCTCGACTGCACCCTGCAAAACACTAGTCAGAGACTAGTTAACGTCCTCTCCCTTTCCCCCTCCACTGGAACATCACTGTGCCCCGCTTCACCATCTCCTATATCTTGTGCCCTATTTCAGTGTAGGTTCTACCTTGTTGGGGGGAGGGTCGGCATCACAAGCCCTCCCCCTGTCTGTGCCCCTACAGGCTGGCATGACCCGTATGTCCACTCTCCTGAAGTAGCTCTGCAATCAATCAATGCATGAGTATACCTTACCGAAATGTTGCATGCCTACTGAGTGCGTGCCCCTTGTCCATCACTTAGCTGCTCCTCTTCCTCATCTTTCTCAGTCCCTCCCTTCTCTTCCTCACTCCACTTCAAAAGCGTGGCCACCAGAGCAAATGCTGCGCCCCATATTTCCACGGGATCCGAGCCCTGGCCGCAAGCCCCCATAAACCCTGCCTTCTCCTAAGACTAGATAAGTCCTCAACTTCTTTACTTAGTGTCTCCTCCTGCCCTTTGCGATGGGAGGCCACTTGGGGCCATGTCCAGCCAACCCAACTATGCAAGGGATACACTGGGCTTTAAGCCCAGCCACCCTGCATTGTCCGGCGATCGCGTATTGGGAGCAACACCCCCTACCCCCGCCTGTTTATAAGCCCGAGCGGGGAAGACTCCCCACCTGAATATACTGCTCTCTGCTGCCCAACTGCATCAGAGGTAGGCCCCTCCACACGCGCCTTCTCCGCACTGCTCTGGTTCGCTGAACGCACTCTTGAGCGGCCCATCCCACCTACCTTTTGTCGGTGCTCTTGCCGGCATTCTCCCCAGCAGTGAGCACGCCATCACTGGGGTGGCCACCCTGCCCGATGTCCTTTTTAAAGGGAAACCAAGGCCGCACCTTCCACCAGTGAGTCAAGGATCCCTGCTTCACAAGGCAAGCGGAGCACCTGTTGAAGATTTTCCCCTGCCATCTCAAAGTCCAGCCTGACAAACACTAACTCTGCTGCAATTTAGGGCTACCACCACATCACCTATCCATACAATGGTGGATGGTAGCCCAAAATGGCTGGCTCTATACCCTCTAGGGCTACTTCCTTTAGCTGAATGTAGCCATCCGGACTGCACCAATCTCCCAAAATTTCCTGGGGCAAACCTCCTAGTCTGCTGCCCCCCAAACTCCTGTTCCAGTCGTCATCCGTACGCTCCACACTCCCTCCATTCCAATATCCACACCACATCCTGCATATTCACAACAGTCTGGTATCCTATTTATACCCCTAGCCCACTCTCTTGTTCGGGCACACATAGAAGAATCGTTACCCTTGGTGCTCTAATATGTGAGTTTGTCATCAACCCCAAATATAACGTAAACTGGTAATTTGGGTATTCTCAGTAGACAGTTGTTCAGTCATAAATCGTGTCAATATCATTAAGCAGTTCTTCCCAATACCTAGTGAGTTTGGGACAGTGCAAGACTGAGCAAATGCAACAATGAGCATGCTCCTCCTACCCCACAACCTGCGGCCATGCCAGTAGTCCTGGGTATTTCGTGTTATTCTGTGCATATTATTATTAGTTGTATTATTATTATTATTATTATTAGTTTTATTAATGTTAGTTTTATTATTATATTTTAGTCTAAATGTTATTAGTTTTATTATTATTAGTTTTATTATTACTAGTTTTAGTCTTACTGATAGTTTTTATTAATGTTTCTTTAACCGCTGCACTAGCTGCTGTGATTTTTGCTCTCTAAAACGCTCTATTCCCCTCCCTAGTGTCCAGCATTCTCCCCAGCTTCCTTTCCCATCTCCTCTGCCCTGCTGACTTGCTGTGAGCCTGCCCCTGCACTAGGTGCTTGCATATTTCTGAGAGGATACCTTTGTCTCCTGATTTGGAGATGAGCCACTTCTCGACCGTTCATACTGGGCGGTTAGCTGCTTGTTTACTCTTTTTCAGGAGGAATGTTCAGGTTACCATAATAGCCCTATTGAGAAGTCTTGGTGTGAGAAGCTGTACTATGAATTACCTGGAATGAGCCAAATGGTTTTGATAAATTATATTAACACCTTTCTGGTCAACTATATCTTCATAGTTTTGTTTTTTGTAACTGATGAGTTGTGCATGCTGAAATGAAGTGAGGATGTCTTCTCTTGTGGATAAAACAATAATAAAAAGCTGGTGTGAAGTTGGGATTGTCAGTTATTGAGGTCATATGAGACTGCATAGTAATTAGGCTTTGTTTAACTACCCGTTTTTCCCATGATGTCACTGTTGACTGTGTAACGGGGAAGAATCCAGACCCTGCACTTTGTGTTTCCTGGTAAGTCAGGTTTCCTTTCAAATAAGAACACCAAGTTGGTCCATTAAGTACTCATGTTTCTCACTTTCTTCTCGGTGCGATTCCACGACATGCGCAATTGTGCTGTCCCAGCCAGTAAAGTCCGGCCCCATGCCAGTCCCGCAAGTCTGATTTATTTGCATACAAAGGCAGCATAGACGTTTTAATCTTGGCTGTTAGGAGCCTGACATCTATATTAACTAACGAAATTGGGCAGTAAGATGATCTCAATTGGGTATACGTACCAGTTTTGTGGTAGGATTGTGCTAGCGGCCTCCTACATTTTTTGGGTCACCATTCCTGTCCTCCCAACTGCAGTGAACTACTGTGTGAGTGTCTGTGAAGAAATAACGCTCAGGATGATATTAATAGAGATACATTTTTCTCTAATGCTTTTAGGTGGAACAATTGTCTCACCTCTACAAATAAACATGTCATCCACACTCAATTCATCACATACTTCCCAAATAGTTTTAATCTCCCCAATTAACTCATTTTTACTGGTACTACTCCACCCATTCAGAATTTTGCTTTTGAGTTCTTGTACTACAGTATACTTGCTGTATTCTTCCATCCATTCTTCCTTTTGTATACTATTAGTTCCTTCACCTGTAAATATTCCTGCTACACAATATTCATTAGGGATCCTGGTCAATTTCTTTCAGCGGTAAAGACAATTTGCTTAAGAAATCCGCTGTGATATTTTTGACATATTGTATGTACTTCATACAAAAAATCTTGCAATCTCATAGATAACATTACAGTCCTTGCTGACGCTCTGGATAAGTAGTCAGCATTTTGGTTAATGGTTTATGGTCCGACCTAAGTATAAACTTCTTCTCCCAGATGAATTTACGGAAATGTTCCCTTGCCCACACACATGCTAATATTTCTCTATCACAGAATATTTTTCTTCTGTGGGTGACAGAGAGCGTGATGCAAATGCTACCACAACTTCTTTATCATATTTATTTCTTTGGGACAACAAACCATCCAAACTGTTACCACTCGCATCAGTGGTTAAGAATGTATCAGCTATGGGATCAAACCCTTGTAATGTTGGAGCATTGCTTACTACTTGTTTAATTTCTTCAAACGATTTTTGGCATTGTCCATCCCAAACAAACTTGGTTTTATTTTTAATAAAAGCCTCATCTAATGAGTTCTATGTGAAAAATTTGGGGAGGGAGCGTTTATTATAGCTTCTACCAGTTTCTTTTTAGATTTGATCCCCTCCTCACTGCTTTCATGGCCCAAATATACAACCCTTTTTCTGCAACCCTGCATTTGCTAATTTCCACTGTTAAACCTTTCTCTTTAAGAATATGTAACACTTTCCTTAATATTTCATCATGGTGTTGTCTGGTTTTCCCCATAACCAAAATGTCATCTTGTAAAACTGTCACTTGGGGTATATGACCAAAAGATTTTACCTTAGTCTCTGAAATACTGCTGCCGCTGATGCCAACCCAAACGGCATACATTTGAAGTGCTAACAGCCAAAATGTGTGCAAACTGAGTGAGATGTCTGCAGCTGGGATCTAGTCCTACCTGGTGGTATGCTACAGACCAATCTAAAGTTGAAAACCATTTATCCTTCCTGGTCAAAGACATCATCTCATCTATGCGGGGTAAAGGAAACTGGTCTACAATGATATTAATATCCTCTCAAGTCCACACATAGGCACACCTTGCCATTAGCCTTTCTGGCAACTACTAAAGGTGATACCCACTCCGATGCCCCCACTGGTTCAATAACATGTAGTTCCAATAACCTATCGAACTTTTTATTTGACCTCATCTCTTACAGTGAGTGGAATAGTTCTTGCTTTATGTATCTTAGGTGTGGCTCCTTTTTTCAATCTTATCAGATGGGTAAACCCTTTAAGTGTCCCAATCCTTTCTTTGAACAGAGATGGAAATTCTTGCATTACCCATTTTTTGTACCCTCCTCTTCAAATGCTACAAGAACCTGCTCTACACTTTGAAGATCCAAAATAATGCTTATTTTTTCTGATCTTTCCACCCTAAAACTCTTTAGCAATATATAATTTACACAACGCATGCCTTCCCTTAAATCTGAGCACCAATTTCTTGAACCCTCTGACATCAATTCTCTACCCCATTTCAGAGAAATTTCTGGAGATTCCAAATTGCTGATTGCTAATTTTATTTATAAAGAATTTCTCCCACACATTTTCGGCAATGATAGTGTATTGGGGGTCCAGAATCAGCTGCTACTTGCAAAAAAAAAAAACACCAAACGAGACCCAACACAAAGGTTTGCTAGTTCCTTCACTTGCAATATTTAGCACAACGTTCTTGCGTTCCATGGGTTTCTTGCATTCATCTTCATCACTCACTTCAAACGTATCTTCCGCATCACTCTCCCTCACATGTGCAACTTTGTTCTTGAATTGTTTCTTAAGCTTCCTTTTGCATACTGTGGCATAATGCCCAGTTAATCCACATTCTAGGCATTTCGCTGTTTTAGTGGGCCATTTTTCAACCCTAGCCGAATGTGACATGCTGCCACACTGGAAACATTTAACATCACTGTTCCTTCCATGTTCACATCGTCCCCTTTCTTTTTCTCTTTTCTCTTGGTATTACTCCTTCCATTATCCTTCACATCGTTGTGATACCTTTGCTTTCTTTACTACTGCTACCTCTCTTGAGGTTTACCTCTCCCTCTACCCATAGCTTCTCCTGTATAGACCTGTTCTTGGTAAGCATAACAATTGGATCACGTATTAGTTTGTCATGGAGATTACCAAATCTACACTTAATCGCAAACTTTTTTTTAAAGGGGAAACATAATCCTCAATACTTTCATGTTTTTCCTGTTTCCTTTGAACGTATGACTGCCTAGTCACTGCAGTACATAGTGTGAGTGAAAAATGCTCATCCAAATCCAGTATTGCACATTTGAACACATCTATTTCATCCGCACCGCCCTCTGGTTTTTGTAACTGGTTGCAAATGAGTAATCCTTCAGGACCTAAAAAATACATAAGAATCATTTTTTTTACTTTCTGCTGTTAAAGGACTATCATTGTCTTTCAAGTTTGCAATGTAATTAAGAAAATATTCTTTCCATTTGGTCCACTGTACTGCAGGTACTTCTGGAGTTGCTAAAAACTCCTTCGGGGAACTAAATGTAGAGGATGTGCCATTCTGTTGCCAACAGCTGTTGTATCTTCAGTTGATGACATATTCACTTTTATGATTATAGGAATAAACAATATACATCATTTATTTGTTGTTTTCTTTACTTAGTCAGTCTTCCTATATCCAATCTGCTATATACATCCTTATTTGTAGAGAAGAAACACTTTTATTGTTGATGCATCATTAGGAAATAACAGCACTAGTAACTGTTGAAGTTGGCTAAAATGTGATGAAGCTAGTCTCGATGTACTCCAAAATGGCAGCATGTAAACATGATGACATCACAGATACTGAAACACTACAATGCTGAGCATAATACAAAGATAGGATATACAAGAGGGCCACACTTAAACTTGCTGTTATAAAATATCATGCATGTTCTAAAATTCAAGTGCGTGTGACATGCCCAGTTACCCGCGTTTCAGTGCATTCACACAAACTTCCAGCGTGCCAGTCAGAACACAACAGTGCAGGGTATGGATATTGCTCGTGCCTCTGCCTCTTTAACAGTAAGCTCAGTTTCAACAGCTGTAATTGCTCGTGCCAGTGCCAATTTAGAGCCTATTCTGTGCCAACCTTGTATAAACAAGTCTGTCTCCTGCAGTAAACCGATCTGCCCACCAGAATCCCTTAGAAGGAACATTTAAGTCAGTACTTCAGCAGGACCATTCAACGCCGTAACATTTAAGCTCAAAATCTTGATTTCATCCACAAGGGTTTATAAGTCAGGAATATTCGTGTGTTTTGAGCTGCCTGTTAGCCCCTCACCCTTTGCATTAGCTTGCCCCCCCTCCTTTATGTGTTCTAGACACGTGTCCAGATACAAAGAACAGCTGCCCCTTTCACCGTCCAAACTAACAACTCCTAATACAAATTGTTAACCAGAAACTGTTCTTGTCCAGCCCCTCTCCAAGATCCACTTAGGCCAATGGGGCAAGGTTCTGTGCATTCTTGCATTGTAAGTGTTTGTGCTGCATCTCCCAGTACCTGTATCCTTCTACTCCCTCGCTCCAGTACTGCTTGCATCTTGTGCACATAATGTCCCTTTAATTCAGGTTAGGGGAGTGCCTGTTTAAAAATTCTTTAAATGAAGCCCTCTGTCATCCACTTCCACCAATCATCCTTTTGATTTGGATGATTTCCCTTCATGACATGTTCTTGGTGACTTCCAGATAGTCATGCAAGTCCTCCATTCAGTCCTTTAATATGAGAGTGTTGTGCCATAGAGTTTCCATCTCTTCCTCCTGCACATTGATTGTTTCCTCCAGAGTCATGACCCTGTCTTCTATCTCTTTTGTGTCCTGATTGAGGGACGATATATCCTATCTTACTTGTCTCAAAGTTCCAAGAAATTTTCCCTAAGGCCCCAAAATTATTCCTCCATGAACTATTGTGTCAGTGGGGACTCGGCCTCCTTTGTTGTTTGGCTCGCTTGTGCGTCTCTGTATGTTAAAATTTGCAGATTTGTAGAGTGCACTGTCACCCAGGAGGGTATCCTGGCACTGAGCACATGTGAGCCTAGCCAGACCTAGGGCCTAGTGGGACTAGCCAACGCCAGATCTTTAGCTTCTTGTGGAATTCTGTAAGTGTGGAGGAGGTTCCTATGTGCAATGGCAGACTGTTTCATGATTTAGGAATGATGTAGGAGAAGACCCAAGGTGTCCTTGATTATTGAGCCACCGACAAGCTGCTGCCTTGCAGTCTGTCTCTCCATTAGGGGTGTGGACACACCTGCTCCCTCTCTTGTGCTTACCGGCCTTCAAATTTCAAAGTTCAAATTTTATTATACTCCAAGTCTTACGTATTTGACCATGTTGAGATTTTGTTCTAGCCAGCCAACATGTTTTATTAGTTAATCATTTCCTCAGTGCCAGTGGTTTTCAAAGGATCTGAGTTCAGGATAGTGAAGGTAAAGTAACTGATGATAGTATCTATTGTAACCATCAATAAATCCAATATCATAAAGATTCTACACAAATGTGCCTGGTATGGCTAAGTTTGTCTGTTCATCGGCACGACATGGGAATGTGAGCTGAGTATGGCTATTAGTGTCTCGTATCACCTGGATGGCTTTCCTCATCGAGATGTACTGTGCCTTCACGTGTATGTGGCATAGGTGGATTCTTGTTGCGCTTGTGCCTAAATGCTGTATCTCTCCTCTGCGTTTCCCAGTGTTGCCTCTTGTTGTGGGCGGTTCGGGGGAAGCTTTATATGGTCGGTAGTTGAGTAGCACAGAATCTCTTGGTCCCCAACCAGTTGCTCAGTGATCTGTCATTTCCTCCACACAGAGGGCCTCTTTCATCCTCGGAGCTGTGCGCTGGCCCCTATCTTGATTCTAGGCCGATCTCCAAAACGCATCTCAAGCTCTACGGCATCTGAAAGTCTCTCCTCTCTGCTCAAATACCAGACTCCGAAATATTGTAGGCAATGGATCACAGGAGATTGTGGCCCCTTTGAGGGGGTCCGATGGCTTTTCCACTGCATGCCGTCACAGATCTATGAAGAGTGCATCCTACCTTGCTGCCATCGAGGCCCCACCCTGTCTGCCCTTCTAAAAGGAACAAAATATTTTAGTCTTTTAAAATTGCAAATATGTTTCCTTTTCCACTCTTAACTTCATCAGAGTTTGTAAAAATGTGTTATTGAGGCATCATTTTTCGTTTCACAGATTATTTCCTCGACAATGGTTTCATTACCAATTCGAGAACGCTTTTTTTCCCTCCTTGATGAGTTGATTCGTGATCTTGACTTTGGAGAAAGCCCAGCCTGATTAGCTGGCTGATGTGTTGATGCGAAGGGGAGGAGAAGGGTTTGTCTGGTTCACTGTGATACATGCTGGCCAGTTGATTGCCCTGGTGCCAGGCATGAGATCCAGGTCCACCAAGGTATTGGCGAGTCTTGGGTCATATAAGCAGCTTCTTCAAGGTGAGATGCTGAGCATCTTCTGTGGAGTGCCTAGCAAACATATCTAATAGTCCATGCAATGATCCAGAAGTGAATGCAGTGATTCAGAAGTGAACAAACATTCTTTGATTCTAGAACCATTAATAAGCCGCTTATTTATTCATTTTTTACAACTCCAACTAACTACTGCTGCAAACCCAAGCCACCCTTACTTAAAACTCAAAAGCAGGGAACAATTCCTTACAAAATCTATGAGAAAATAATTAGCATAACCAATGTGCAGTAATTTTACTGCATCATAGGAAGGGCTGTCCCAACTGTATTGTACCTCCTTTGCAGTCATAGATTAGCTAAAAACTTTGCAATGTATATTAGATATGCAAGTAACATATTTTACTATGTTAATTTGGATATATAAGCATTCTCAGGCGTTTGTGATCTTGTAGTGTTTTTATTAGTGCCCTTTAGAGACCTTTTAATTGTCTGAGCATTAGACAAAACAACAGTAAAAACTTTGATCATAAATGGAAATTCAAAAAGAACATTTAATAGTTATTTTGCCTATTATAAATGGTGTGCAGTTTTTCCAAATAGTAAGATTTACTTTATAAGAATGACTCAAAATTATAATATTTAAAAACAAAGAGTAGGTAACTTTGTTTTTAAAGGGCACTTTCTCAATAAGTAAAACAGGCATTTTGTGTTGAATGTTTAGGTGCTTAGTTGATAAGGATTTCACAAGTAATAGATCACTTGCGATTGAAGCCTTGTCAGTGTATCCAACCCCTCCCTTCTCCTTTAAATATGCTGATAGCTCAGTTTCACACCTTATCTTTTAGCAAACAATCTGAAAAGTTCTGGCTTCAACCTTGAGCCCTTAACTTAAATTGTTCTTGTGAGAGCCAAGGCTTGGCACTCTAGGGGAAGAGAACCAGGCACTGGCAATAGTGTGCTCCGGCTCATTCAGAGCTCTTCTAATTATGTATTTTTTTGTCAGGGTCTGGAAAGCTGGGAAGTCCTGGATAGTTCCATCCGGGAAAGTGGCCTGGAGCCTGCCAGGCATGAGGGGCTCCTGCTGAAGAAGAGGAAGTGGCCCCTGAAAGGCTGGCACAAGGTGAGACTGCTGAGATTGGAAGAGATGGATGGATTGATCGATGGATGAAAGGGGGGGGTAAGGGAACCAAGAGAAGGGAGGAGGGGTGCAAGAGGCAGTGAGTGTGCATAATTATAGGGTGCAAGGTAGAGAGAGAGACAGGGTGGAGGAGAGTAGATGTGCAAGGCAAGTGAACTGAAGAGGTAGAGAGCAAATAATGTAAGGGTCACTGTAAGGAGGATTCTGTTGGAAAGGACAAGTGGTGAAGAGAAGTTCCTTTCTACTTACAAACTCAGCATACCTCCTTCTCCCGTCAGTCATCTGCCCTTAGTTGTTCCTGTCAACAGAGTCTCTTGCTGCTGACCTGAAACCCCTTTAAAAATCTTCGTTACACACCCAGTGCTGCTTACTCCCACCATGATGAACCCAACCTGATAATCCCCTTGAGTGGTTGTGAATACTCTCAAACAATATAAATATATATATATATGCTGCATTTGGTATTGATTGCACAAGTACAACATATTATATTTGCTTTATTATGGTTTGACAGTTATTCAGATATATGTATTCATAAGGTTTAGAATGTGTGATAGAAATTAGTGAAGGTGCAACAAAACTAATGCTCTAATTCTTACATTTTACATCAGTCATCACAAGGCCTAGCCGTTTCAAAATAACCAGAAACGTATATTTGTCTGGTATAGACAAGTATTGGGCAGAGGGGCATCTTCAGTTTCATGGGAGACTGGTTTGTGTTTGCTAAGCTGAGCTGCAAGCATCCTCAGTGAAGGCTATTGGATTGTCGGAGCCAGTCTGGCCTTATTAGCTTGCTTGGAAATGCTCCTACTAAGACACAAAGACAGAGAACGACCTTCTTGAACAACAGAACAAGATGATGCTCGTTATTCAGCTAAGATATGCAGGCTAGAGGCCACCTCCAGAAACTCAGGCAAATGTTTGGTGCTTAGATAGATTAGCGAGGGGCTAGAGGGGAGGGCTTCATTGACAAAGACTAGATCCATCATTCAGTGAAACAAATTTCTGATGCACTGCCAGTGTTGCAATTCTTTCTAAAATTTTGCTTGTTAATTGCTTCATTGCCGCAGTGTTTTTTTTTAATAGTTACATCTATACCCATTAGCAGCACTAGAATATAATGTTGATTGTAATGATGTCTTTAAAAATATATATATTATGCGCATTGTTGTGTGTAGCCAACTATGGTGAAAGGAGTTTCGGAGCTCACTAACAAATAATCGTGTAAGTCTCACTGGACTGATCATTGCCCAGAACACACCAGACTCATGTAATACACAGGTGGTTTGTGAGTTACCATCCTCCAGGTTTTGTGCTTTTAGTTGGTAAGTTGACCTTGAGTGTGTGCTTTAGCTAGAGAGTCAAGGAGGGCTAAAACTGGACCGTATTTCACATATGTTGCAAAAAATGCATTATACCTCTGTATGGACAATGTTTAATCCATGACTATGGGTTCTTGACCAGTTTCTGGTTGTCGAACCTTACTGTTTTACTGCATTGGTTCTGTTTGATGTATTGGTTTAACTTGATGGCCACAACTGTCTCTGAGGGTGCCTACTTAACATGCAAAATGCAGCTTGATCCCTTAGTGACTGATTGGAGGAAATATATTCATAAGTCCATTATCTATGAGTCTTTGCTAGGTGTCAGCAACTAACCAGACCAAGCGCAAGGATCCATGTGTCATGCGTAGGTAGAACAGTCTATTGCATCGACCTTTCTTTCCTCTGCTCAGTGTTATTGTGAAGCTGTCCCTTTCTAGGGCTCTCAGAAGCCTCAGCACAGCATCTGTTGATGGACCCTGGTTTTGCTTGGCAACAGATAGGCAGCAGAACACTTTTCCTTCACTATCTCATGTGATGCTGATTGATCTTTCGGAAAGCAACCAAAAAGAGGATATGCCATTGCAGCATACAATCTCAGTTTAAGCTTTGTGTAGGCCAACTGGTCTACATGGATTAAAGAACATACACTAGGTGTGCAAATTCTAACTGCTTGCAGTGCAGCATTGCACAGAAAGAAGTTCAAGATGAAGCAAAGACCAAGGTGAAAAGGGTTGGGATCTGTCGTATACTTAACCTTTAAGTTAACTTTTGAGCTGTACATCAAAGTAATTCAGTATGTCTCTTTTTATTAACATCTTCTCTCCCCCACAGAGATACTTTGTTTTGGAAGATGGAGTACTTCGGTATGGTGCCAGCCGCCAGGATGTAAGTATTGCCAAACAGAATGTTTTAGGACTGTAGTAGTGAGTACGGTCTAACCTACAGCAGTAAAATGAGAAGGTGATTCAATGATAAGAGGTTTAATATAATTGCACTCCTAAGAACAGAAGGCTATTGAGGGTCATCATTCAGTGGGATCAGGCGCTTGCTTTGTAGGTCATGATTCAGCAAGTAGACAAAGACACTCTAATGGCTGTTATTGGAAATAAACTGGGCCTTTCTCTTGAAGTCTACTGGAGGTGTAACAAAAAAAAACCCTCAGCTAATCAGTTTTTGCCCACAGAGAAGACTCTGTTATTGGATCATAACCATGAAAGCAAAGTAGTGAAGGTTTTCCCAGAAAACGTGTTTTCTGGTGCACTGCCTGGCTTAGCCTACCGTCTCCCCAGACCTTGAAAGTCCCTTTTTTCCTCTAAGTATGGTAGGGATTTATTTCTAAGGGCGAGATCTATGTTTGTAGCCATAAAGAGGTAAACATTAAAACAGTTCATCACAAAAGACTAGAATGTTGAAGACTTATTCAGAATAATGCATAGATAACAAAATATGTTGCAAATAGACTTTCATCTGAGTAGTGACAATTAAAACGAGTCACTGCTCTAAATCTGTTTTACTTGGCAATAGAAGACAAATCAGAAAAAGTGTCCTTTGAAGATGCGTGTTTTCCCAATGTATGAGTTTTTGTAAAAATGTAATATTTACAAATTAACAGTTTGGTACATCACTACTGCTGGCATGCATTCACAAAGATTCATGTGCACCATGATGCACTGAAAGTGTGTTTGAATCTATGATTGAAGCCACTGTGAGTTCGCCATTGGCCTCACATTTTAAAGAAGGTGCAGTGAGTGAGAATGCATTCCTGTTGAGTCCCTGTTACACCTACTCCTAGGAAACAAGTCTTTTTGTGGTTTATGGGATTTGGTCCCTGATATTGAACCAATATCTTATACATAAACTGGATAACCTTCATGTAATTGGATGAGCAAATTTATAATTCCTAAACGCAACCTGATACTCACTCCATCATGACCCTCCCTGGAAAACAGGGAGCAGTGATACTTCCAGGGGGGAAAAAAAGAAAATAATACCCTCCAGAAAAGAGAATGTATGCTCCCAATCAAAGCAATATGGAGTAATAATAATACCAGCATAGAAACAAATGAGTAATAATACTCCAGGTCACAAAGCAAATGAGTATAGATGATCCCATGCAAGTCTGCTTCATCTGAACTACTAAAGCACTTCATGCCTGTGATTTACACAAGAATTTAACGTACTTAGAAGTTATTTCACCGTCCAGAGTTCTGTGATCGTGTGTCTTCCAGTGCAGAAGACCCCTTTCGCCTCAGTATGAAAACGTGCTACAGGACATGCAACAAGTGATGTACTGTGATTACTTCAAATGCACGTTTCTGGCATATGCTGTTATTCTGTATATGTCTCATGAAGATATGATAAGCAAAATTATGCAAAAACACATTGATTGGTTGTCTAGTTTAGAAATTAGTCAAGGGATTTCATAAACACCTTGACCGTTCCCCTTCATAGTCCTGTTGTTTTATTTATTTCAATCATTTGCTTCTTTATTTTCATTTTTGTAGGGCATTTGAGGTTCTTACACACATGCAGAACAGGTTCCCATTTAGTTACAGTTTTCATTTTATTTAGCCTGTTTGCTCTTTAGCTCACTGTCGGCATTTGTGTCATCTTTTTGCAGAAATTGTGAAAGTGCTATTTATGCCTTTAATACCCTTTAGCCTGAATTGCTACACTATTAGGATCCACAAGTCTAATACATCGTCTCAATGTCTGCATTTCAGAATTTTAGAATTAGACATGTGCTAAAGATTATGCAAATACTTATGGGCTTTTTACAAAGATGATTTACGTTACATCCCACTAATTTAATCTTGTTAAAATTTCCATTTGATTCTGAAAACATAGGATGATAATCAGTGATCCATACGCTACATAAACCCCAGGAATGGACTTTTGATTGAGAGAGGAACTGCACCCAGGGTGCAAATCCATGAGCACATCCAGATGGGCATGGAACTGGAATCCACTGCTTTAACCAAAGCTGATATAATCTTGCAAGGCTTTGGCTGCACTGACTGGTGCCAGGATTGTGTTCTCGCACAGACCCAATCTCCTTAGCTTGTACTCAAAATAGCTGGCAAGTCATTCCTGAGAGACAGTAAAACCTTTTTGTCCCAGGCATGCACACCTCCTCTGAAACTCTAGAAATAAGCTTATTATTTATTGCTAGAACTAGCATAGTGCCTCGAGATAGATCAGTGAGGGTGTTAGGGTTACAAACTGTGATGATGATGATAAAAGTTTAACTGCCTACAGGTGATTGTCGATTCTGAAATGTTAAAATATCTATTTCAAAATACATATATTAAAATGCATACCCCATTTCTAGTGATCCTTGAATGTGTACCTCATTAATAAAAGTTCATTTGGATTACCATTGCATCCCTGAACCCTTTAAGGGACTGTTAGTAACTAGAAAGCACAAGCATCCCACTTGCTGGAATGCTCAGTGGGTTGCGTGGGGCTTCAGTAATCTGGACTTCTTTTCCAAAGATAGTGCACTGAACTAAGTCCCTGCACCTGTGGGTAAGGAAGCCAAACCCTGTAGATCTGGGCCAGAGTCCTTGAATATGAAACAAAAGTAGCAATAAATATTTAATTTGCACCAAGAGCGTTTGGACACCAGGTAACTGGTTTCTTAAGCTTAGTGCCTACAGGTGACATGTCTGTCACAAGTTCATTTCAACACCAATCAATGTCTTTTTAAAATTACTTCTACCCAAAGGTAGCTCTACCATAGCTATGAAATACCCAGTCTGCCTTATTATGATCCCATTTTATCCTATGAGGATCACGTTTGTGACAGAGTATTCCTTTCCGCAAAGATCTAAATTGAGCCCTATGTTATTTTCTCGTTGTGGCATTCAATATGCTGACTTTCAAACATGTGAGCAATTAAACGTGGCCCATAGTTTTCAGAAGTTATTATTTAAGCTCTCATAAGGTTGTTGCAATATTTCATGAATAATGAAGAAATTGTGTAATACATCTATATTTACTCTTTAAGAGGGAAAATTGTTTTTGCCCCTTATCTAATAATTGTGTAAATGCTACGGCAGCCAATTGATATTAAGCCACGTCTTAATCTTAGCCTCAGCGAAAAATGGGCTATTCGTTTTTAAACGAAAGTAGGGACTTTGATATTGCCTGTGAGAACTAACAAGCCAAGTTAACAACACACAGTTTCCAACAGAGTGGACGCCATCGATATTCTACTGGAACCATCCTGATAAATGGAAAGGCAGCTTCTGGTGCTCCCTTGAGGGGCATCATTATCTGTGAATTTTGCAGAACAGCCATCAGGCAATCGGCACTTACATTTGTCAGACACAGTTGCCTGGGGTGTGATTAATTATGTGTTTGTCCCCATACACATCACCAGGCACATCTTCAATTCTATGTTTGCAGTATAATCTTGGAGCTTTAGGTTAGGTTCGAAGGTTAGTATTTTGATTAGAGAATTGAACCACTACTATTTTTAAAGTAGTTCTTTGTAGGAAGTTTTTTTTCTTCTGTTGTAGTTATCGGGCTTTTTATTCATGCAGAAGATAAAAGAATTTAGGCTATTATCAGATGAAGCCAACAGGTGCAAAATCTAATTCTGCCACTAGTAACGTAAGAGTGCCCATATGTTGGTGCATTTTTGACCCCCACTAAACATTCCATTCGTCAAGCAACCTGTGAAGAACGTTAAAACACATGTTTAGGGGGAATGTCGTCAAACCAATAGTTACAAATCTGTGTCGTTGCAGCCAGTATCAATAATAAAGGAAAAATGTAGATTCATCAATCCTGGAACTCCTGTATATGTGTGACCTCAATAATAATCGGTGCATCAGTTACTTTGATCTCACCCCCAATAAGGTAACCTATTAACTAACTGCCTTCCCAAACTCTGCGGGCATGGGGCATTTAGCAAACGTGCAGGTAATCAGCTATCTAATGAACACATCTGGCACATGTTCCTAGAATCGGAGCATTGATTCAGTTTACTTGTAGCCTTTAGCTCTTAAGTCTAGAGCAGCCTGATGACAGTGTAAAAGTGGTATTTCTTTAAACATGCTGACTAAATTCCAAATGTAACATATTTAAATATACTCACCATAACATTTTCAGCTCCTTGTCTTCAAACCGTTCCAGCCACTGTTTCAAAAACCTACACAGAAAGCACACCATCGTGGTTTAAATGCATAATCTACTCTTTTAGTGCGGCAGTATTTAATTAGAAATAGAATTTTCAACTATTCTGGAACTTCATAGGACTCTCCACATTACAACCTGGATTGGAGACAATCTAGCAACAATTTACAAAATTTTCTCAGATATATAGGGAGAATCAATGCTTAATTGTTTTATGGTTTCTCGCTGTGTTCCTGATTACACTGGCCTTCGAGGGTAAGCTTAGCATTGTATTCTATATTTATGAATGTCCATATCACGATTGAGAATGATAACTTCTTGTAATCCTAGTAGATTTCTTCATTGAATTCAAAACAACCTGTCTACCTTCCTAATAAAGAATGTTTATAGAAAGGTCTAGTAGTCAAAATCATTTTTCAGATTTGCTCATCAAACTAAAGTGTCTCAAAGTGGCACAACCTTCTGAAACATTGATCTAACCTACTGCCTAACTCTCTGAAGTGAGGTAAATGTGTATTATAATTTTCTGCTCTGCATATACATTTTAAAATGGAAAACTAAGGTGTACAGTCAAGTTGTTTATTCATCTTATTTTCAAATATTTTATGAATAGAGCAATATTTAATTGAAAAAAGTGTTCGGCGATCTGCAAACAGATGGAGATAATCTTATTTTATATGTTCACTTAAGCTATCCCAGATAAGGAAACATGATTGCAAGCAAGTCATTTTTTCTTTCTGAAATGACTAGCTCAATCAAAACTGTAGGAAGCCAAACGGTATTACTGGTGAGGTCTGTCATGGGCAACTCGGGGTCTCTGTTAAAGGAGTTTTTATTAAAATACCTTCTATTTTTTTTTCTTTTTTTTTTTCGACACCATTGATCGGTTTTGTGTGACATGAATGGAGACTCTTGGGAGACATGATTGGAGCTTTTTGGTGGAATGGGTTGGTGGCTCTAATGTTTGTGTCTCCCCTCCAGGTCACTAAGGGCAAACTGCATGGCTGCATTGATATCCGGCTCTCTGTCATGTCCATCAATAAGAAATCTCAGCGCATCGACCTTGACACGGAGGACAATCTCTATCACCTCAAGGTAGTTCATGCTTTAGGAAACTGAGGCTACATGTCATGGAGGAAATAATCTCTGAGTGTGATGAAAGCTGAAGCAACTCTAAAGGATTTTTGCTGTGCATTTTGCTACTACATCTGCAGAACGTATGCCTGCCTGATCTTAAGATCCGTAGGGAAGTTGACTGTGCCACAAGAAGGCATTGTCATGGGCTTAACAAAAGGGTAGAGCATTCTGGGACATCTGGGTCAGGATTGAGCAAGGTCACTGCAAACTAGCCACCAGGAAAGTGAGTGTGCACCATCTCGAGGTGCTTTCTAGTGGGTTAGAGACACTAGTTGGCCACCTAGGGACTCTTTCTTGGCATCACCTCCAGACAGGCGAAATTGTGTGGATGTCTTAGTGACGTAAGGTGTCATGTAAACTGGCATCGAGAGCTAGAATGTACCACTTTAATTTGTTAGTCAGAGGATAATCATGGCTGAAACTGGTTGCTTGTTTTTCAGACAGTGGAAAGTGTGCATGGCTTAGTGAAGCTACGTGGCGCTATAGCAATACAGATTGTGTAGCTGGGAGGGATCTTCAGTTTCAATTAGGACTGCCTGTTTCAACAACGAAGATTCACTGGGCAGTAGCTTGTGTTCATAACTTTCACATCCTCTTTGTGTTTCCTGTGCTTAGGTTAAGTCTCAGGAAATGTTCCAGACCTGGGTGGCCAAGCTGTGCTCACATCGCCTCATGCAAAGACCTGACACCCTGTGGATCCCAGAGAGTAGAGTTACACCTGGCCAGGTAAGGGAAAGGGTGGAGAGTTGACCACATCACAAGAACAGAGTAAGCAGCATGAAGACGGCCTATGGGCATGATGGAGTTTGTAAGCAGATAGGAAACCCTGAGAGAAGAGTATTATGACGTGTAAGTGGAGGAGTCCAGAGAGGGCATCGAAACCTTAAGAGAAGAGTACCAACATCTGGACTGGTAAGGGGCAGAGAAGAGACTGAAGAAAGAGTACAAACTCCTGTACGGGTGAAAGGCATTGAGGATGCTGAAGGATATCCAAAACCCAGAGTGGAGTGCAAACAGCTGAATAGGTATGGGCAGGGAGGAGGTTGAAGAATATCTGAAACCCTGGAGAGTTATGTGCCAACACCCGAAGAGGCAAGTGAAGTAGTTCAAAGAAGGCTGTGAAATCTTAAGAGAAGAGTACCAACACCTGGATAGGTATAGGGCAGGGAGGAGGCTGGAGTAAGATTAGAAACCTGTTAAGGGATTGTAGGTAAATTTGAAATACCTTGGTGCTCTGAGGGAAGAGGTTCTACTCGTGAACAGGAAATCAAGAGAGAAGGAAAGTTGTTCTCGATTGGTAGAAATGGCAAAGACTGATGTACATTGGAGCCTTGTGAGGAGGGTTCACATCCATGAGTGGGCGAAAGGGAAAGGTGGAACAGGCAAAAATACAGGTGGAACAGGTGAAGATACAACTGTAAATTGTACATGGGGATTCAGGTATGTTTTCAAATGTCTCAACTTGGCTAGCCTAGCTCGCCCGTTCAACTGTTGTTTATGATTCAAAACATTGCGCATCATGCCTGTCTACTTTAACACGCTCCATTCATTTTGAATTAATTGAGGTGGTCTAGCCTTATCTGATCCGTGTGTTCGGTCTCCCTTTACTTTCTTGCTGTGTATTTTTCTACTGCTTGAGTTGAAGTTGAGTGATGCCTATAACCTCGCTTCTGCTTATTAAAGTGTCAGGTCAGTCGCCAGGACCCTCTATACCCAACACATACTAATAATTCTTGAGCATGTAAGGAAGATAATTCACACACATGGAGGAGACATGACAGTGTGGAATGGGTGGAGTTCTGCCCACACTGATGAAGGTAGAAATCTGTCTACACTCTGGCGAGGGAAGTTGTCCTGTTCACACTCAGGCGAGCAAGTCCCGTGTACCGCAAGGTGAGAAGCGATCCTAATACATCCTGATTACGTTTACGAGTGGTAAGCCTAATCACATCCTCACACGAGTTAGTCATGTTCAGTGTTCATAGTCAGGTGAGCGAAGGGTCATGTTCACAGTCCAGTGAGGGGAGTGTCCTTTTCGCTCAGGTGAGCGTGAGAAATTGGGTCCGTGTTCTGGACATTTTAAATGCCTTCCAGACAGTGTCCTTTGTGGGTAATTACTGCTGGAGTTCCAGGGGCACAGTACTAATGCATTCCAATTTAATAACCATGTTACTTCCTTTGGACACGTAGCCCTGCAGAGTTAATACAATCACTGCAATGTTGACATTCAAAGTCTCAGACAGTGGGCTAGAATTGCCAGATTAAGAATACATCACAGTAATCATGCCATAATATGTCTGGCCCTTTGATTCAGTGCTGTTTCAATCTTAAATCACTACTGAACAGCCAAATTAGCTGATGCTGCAGTTGCTGAGCTTCCAGTTTAGCAATATTAAATATCCCCTTTACCCTAAAACACAGCACATGAACAATAAACGCTCCCCAATCTGTTGAGACAATGGCTAAGTTACAGGATGGAAAGAGTTGCTGTATCAGTGCCTGGGCAGTAGGTTCCTTTAGTGTCTAGAGCCACTAACTTGGACCCAACTGGTTTAGCCTTTTTTGATGGAAGAAGGATTACTATTGGGTGAGTATCCTATATTCAATCGACAGAGTCTCTAAAGTTTAGGAAAAACAGTTTTTGGTGGTTAAATGTCTCCAGTACTAATATGGGCATCTGTGGGAATAGGGACCCCGAGGTTTTACCAGTTTCTATTGGGAACTGATCTTGATGGTGAGAACTTTAACCAAGACTTTAAATCAATATAGTCCCAGAACTGTAAGGGCTGGGAAGCTGATTTAAGCTGACCCTGAATAAGGATGGCTACCTCTGCCATCAGATCTCACTTCTCCAGACCCTTCTTGGACCCTAATGATACAGGCAGGGTAAGGGCCAGAGATAACCTAATATTACTGATGCAGGAAAGTGCCTAATCTCGTCAACCCAGGTAATGCTATTCTTTCGTCTTTGTCAGTTTATTGATTCTTAGCAAACTGGACCGCTATTAGAACCTTGTGCAGCTCTTCAGATGGTCTGACCAGCTCTTCTACTTTCATGGCAGTCCAAATCCTCAACTTTCACTCGTAGCACCAGCAATGTGCTTTGAGAATCTAGTTTTGGCTCTTGTCTGAGGGAGAGGAAAGATTAGCAAAGGTTCTGTTTGTGGCGATGATTCTGCTCAAGAGAGTTGTGAAGCATCTCGTTGATGTTCCGCTAATGAGCAAATTACTGTTTCAAGCAGACCAGAATGTAGCCCACTTTAGAGAGACAGACTGGAAGCCTGAGCCAAGTAAAGTTCTGATTCTTATGTAATTCACATTTTTTTTCTTGCAGTCAGTGGATTTTTCTTAATTGTCTCTTTTTTCCATGGGCTTCTGCAGTTAGAAGTTTAAGACCCCTCCGTTTGTATTGGTGAAGGGGTCAAAGAGATTAATCCCTGACTGAGTTCACATATGAAAGGGGGTTGGGGGTGGTGTTCATTATATTAAGAAACATCTATACTAAACAAAGAGGAAAGGGAGGGGGGTGTTTTAACCCACCAAAAAAGGCAAGCCTGGTTTTATTAGGGGGGAGGGATAACCTGAACACAATTTGTCTTGTCCACCCCAGACAAAAGAAGCCTGCAGAAAAATCTACATCTTGTACACTCTTGAGCACATTGCCCATCATTCTTTTGTGCACAGTAAAAGAAAAAAATGCACCCATCATACATGCCTCCTACTTATGAGCATCAGTAAGTGAGCACGGGTATGGTGGACTGAGTGGACCTTTAACCAGGTGAGCTAGTGGCCTTGTTCTGTAAGTGAAGAGTTGATTGTACAATTGAACGAGGGTTCCTGACCAAGAGAATTGAAAGGAGGGTTCTTGACCTGATCAGGTGAGGGGTGGTTACTGTCCTATGCAAATAAGGAACTGCTTCTGTCCTTTACATTTGATAGAGTGGTCCTGTAAAGGTGAGGCGAGCCATGTCTTGGATTGATGAGCAATGTGTCACAGTTCTGTACATGTGAGTGAGTTAGCTCTGTTCTATGCAGGTGGAGAGGATACCTGTACAGGTGAGTGATGGGCCCTCAATTTGAGAGTTGAAATTCTGTTTAGATGCCTCTGCAGGTCTCACGGTCACTCAGCCGTCATCCTTGTCATGTGTCACCCTGACAGGTACCGTTGTCTGACTGGTCTAACCATGGATTTTCTCGCTGGAACCTCCCACCTGCCCCTGCTCTTAGTGGTGCCAAGGAGAAAGTAGCTGTTTGGCTCAAAGATAGGGACGATCTGGACCGGTGCTCCACAGGTGGGTAAATAAGGGATTTGACCACTCCAGAGAGTGTGAGATGTGGTTAGCCATCCTCAGTTGACACCATTATGCTGAACATTCCCATAATTGGTGGGGCCCCTCCATCACTGTCTCTAAACATTGTTCTCTTATTTTTCACCCTCTCATTTTTCACAATACTTTTCTTGTTCCTTTGTTATTAGTTTCTTCTTCCTTCTTTTCTGTCCACACATTCATTACTTTCTCATCCCTCTAAATTAGCTTCTCTATTACTTTAGAACTCCACAAGACTTCCTTTTCCATGTTTCTATCATCCCCATCCTTCTTTTCTCTTTCTGCTTTCCATCATTCGTACTGCCTCTCTCATTCCCTCTGAATAATCGGCTCCACTCTCCATTAATTCCTTGGTTAGTCCTCATCCCTCCTTTCTCCTTGATTCCACCTCTCCATCCATATCGCAATCCTTTCCCCTTCATCTATTGTCGTTCCATCTCTCCATCCCCATTCCATCACTCCTTATGTTGCTATTACTGTCTCTTTCATCACTCCACCGTCTCATCAAACTTTTTTCCTTCTTCAGTGTCTTCCCTTAATCTCCCCATCGCCTTTTCTGTTATATTGCTTGTACTCTGATCTCTTAAGTCTCTTCATTTCTCACCACTTTCTTCTTCCTACTTCTTGTGCATTTCTCCGTTATTATCTTTTTCTGTGTCCTCTGTTTCTGCCTCCTTGTATACTTTTATGCTGTTTGATTTTCTGTATCTACAGCGTTCTGCTTCAAAGTGCTGCAGTTTATTTTGAAATCTGTTTTTAAAAATAAGTTCTTGCTTGTTTCTAAATTGTGTTATGTTTCCTTTTTCTCTTTCCACCTCAAGTTTGTTTCCTTTTCACATCCACCCATTGCTGTTCACTTTTCTTTTCACACTTGCCCTTTTTACACATGTTTTTTCCTTTTTCTCTTACCTTCTTTTCTCCCTTTGGTCTTTTGCAGAGCTTTTTGATTGTCAGCGAAAGTTGTTGGAGCTCAGCCATCTCCTGCAGAACCTGGAAGGGCTCCACCGAATCCCCTCAGCCCCTGTCATCTCTGTTAGCCACAGTCAGGTGCGTGTCACCTTTAGGGCACAAACATTGGGGGGGATGGTTGGGTTGGATGATTTCTGGAGTAGTTTCCCCTCTGGACCATTGCCTGGAATGGCTTCAGCAGCTCTGTTCGCACTGTTGATGAGTGACACTGTGGAGTGCATGAAGTTGCTGCAGCTCATCCTACTGCATAGCTTGGAAGCACCACGCTGTGTGCCTGGAGTGGCTGTAGTGCTTCTGTACATACTGTTGGTGAGTGGCACTGTGTGGAACCTGGAGTGGCTGCAGCTCAGTTCACACAGTTGGTGGGCACCACTCTGAGGTGCTTGGAGTGGCTGCAGTATCTCTTGGTACCAGTGCTTAATTTGAGCCAGTGGTTTCCAATGCGGGGCACCTGCACTCATTTTTTAGGGCCAGCACTTATTTTTGTTTTCTACCTCAATCATTTACTGCGAGCAAAAGACACATATGGGAAAGACGGAGGAAGAGAAAAACGTCACACACAGAGAAAGCAGAAAGCTGCAATAGTGAGCTGAAGGGCAGGTATTGGCTGTAAATGGATTAAAGAGGCCTGAGATGGTTTCAGGATTACGCTGCCTCAATATTCCGTGCTTGTTAATTGCAGCATCCTTGTGCTTCAGAGGAGAGCTTTGGACATTGGCAGGTTTTATTTACAAAATATGCACTGCTTGGTACAGTCTGAGCACTGCTGTCGGGATCCTTGAATCACTGCATCTCTCAGCTGATGTAGTTGAGAGCTGATCTGCAACCCCTCTGACTCCATTGCTGCTGTTTGTCACAATCAGGTGAGTACCACCCAGAGGTTTGTCCTATATGGATTTCATCTCGGTCAGTTGCAGGCTGGTGAGTGCTGTCCCCAGGTACTACCAAGGTACTATATACAGTCAGTCACTGTCCCCACAGAAGTAAATGGATTGAAGGAACTGCATCTTGAACAGTAACACTGTTCATGCCCTGTGATGTGGGTGGCCGTTTGATAACAGGGAGTAGCAATGGGATCCAAATTTTCCCCCTCGTTTGCTAACCTGTTTATGGGGTGGCTAGAGGAAACATGGCTATGGGGTCCGGGTGCAGCAAAATGGCATACATATATCTTATACTGGGGACGGTATATTGATGATTGTTTTATGTTATGGACAGGTGATGAGTTAACATTACGAGAGTTTTGCGAGTATTTAAATGCAAATGAAGTGAACATTAAGTTTACATATAAGTTTAGTGAGACTCACTTGGATTTTCTAGATGTAGAATTGTTCATAGAGGGTGATAAAATTGAGAGCAGATTATATCGCAAACCAACCGCTTGCAATACTTTGTTGCACGCCACCAGTGCTCACCCTCGACATCAGATTGAGGCTATACCTCTCGGAGAGATGATAAGAGCGAGGAGGAACTGTAGCAAGAATGTGGAGTTCAATGAGCAAATTAAAGATATGGGACAAAGATTTTTAGCTAGAGGGTATTCAGAGACACTTATACGAAAATCGCTTCATAAGGTGCGGAATATACCCCGTAGACAGACACTGGATCAAGACATATGCCGTAAAAATGCAAAATACAATAAGGATCATAAGATCAGAATTATTTTAGACTATACAGAAAATTCTCTAAAATTAATTCAAATTATGAACAAGCATTGGTCCCTATTAAGACAGGATGAGTTACTTCGGAAACATATTGGAAAGAGACCAGATGTGGTATATAGAAGGGGGAATACCCTCAATAATATTATTTGTCCAAGCTATTTGGCAGATACAACCACAAAAGACTGGCTTACTAAACGAAATTTGGGTTTTTTCAAATGTGGATCATGCACAGCATGTAAGTGGGCATGGCAACCCAAAAAGGATTTGGAGGATTTTAGAGGTGAGAAAATATTCATAAAATCACACATAGACTGCAATACAAAATATGTTATTTATATGCTTATATGTGCCTGTAAAAAAATATACATAGGTAGTACGATACGGTCATTAAAAATTAGAATTTTAGAACATTTAAGGGCAATAAATCAAGGGGATGAACGCTATCCCATAGCATCTCATATGAAAATTTGTAATGCACAGGGCACTCATAAGACGTTTAAATTCATAGGTTTTGATTACTGTGAAATAAATCCACGGGTAGGTAATAGAGAATTGGAGTTACGTAGGAGAGAATCAAAATGGATCATGAGAATGGGAGCAGTAGAATATGGTCTCAATACGGACCATGAAATGGAATACTTTCTGGGGAATTAATATTGTAGCAGAGACTTGGGTGGTAAATCCATCCTCAAAACTACTTTTTGGATTTATGAGATAGATTTTGTGTATCATAAACTTCAAAATATAAACAGTTAGTTCTAGAATATTAGATTTTGATATAAAATAGAGACATATATTTATGAGATTATGTAAATTTGACTATAAACCAACAATATTTATTTATGTAAGTATGTATTATATCTAACATGTCATTATGAAACAACTCATAACAATGGATTTATTGAGTAGACTTAAAAATGCTCAGTGTAAGAAATAAATCACTCGTTTTGTAACATCAAGGGAGGCCAAATAGTTTAGAATATGGCATAGGATATATTGAACCAAAAGTGGAGAGAAGGGGCATAATTAATATAATTCTGATGAATAATAATAAACTCTAAGAAGTCTAGAACGTTTGGAGCATGACAGCTCCACCTATTACTTGTTATTTAAATATCGCAACACTGTAGAAAGAAAGGACACAGTCCTTCGTCAGTTTCTAATATTTTGAGGTCGGAGTATTAGAGTGTGTATAGTCCGTCTTTTATCTTTACTATATTAGAGAGACGTACAAATAACTGAGAGTCATGGCGGCTTCGGTTTAAAATACTGGAGCGGCAAAACACGTGCGATCGGCGTCCAAGCGTACTCGCATCCTAAATAGAATATAATTAATCGGTAAGGATTCTTTACAAACAGTATGGAGATAGTCATCGTCTGAACTGCACTATTTGTTTATATCATGTTCGAAGTTTCTAAACACTGTACTGCTAATACGAATTTACAGGGTCTCATGCCGCAGATATACCAATTACTGACATATGAGATATAGAATTACATTAGGTGAGTGTCATGTACCTTTACATTATAATTAGATGGGTAAAATTTGGAATTGGTTTTTGATATAAATTATTTCTCTTCACTAATAACTTATGAGCACTAGGTGATATGTGTACAGGATATATATTTCCCCGACATATTATATCAGGGGATGCATTTATAGTATGGGAGACTAATCACTGCCTGCACATATTTGAATTGGGAATTTGATGTGCAACAAGAAATTACTAACATGTCACAAGTAGTGTTATGGTGCACAAAAGGACTCTCACCACCAAGCACACTATGTTACTTGAATATAAAATAATTTGTGAAATATTTTAATTATTTAAATATTTTATTATATAAAATCACTTACATAATACCATTATAGGAAGTCCTGACGAAGTCCTGGGGGTACTCCCTGGATGAAACACGTGTTGACAAAGGGACTAAAGACAAGACAAAGAGACTAAAAGACTAAGGGAGAAAAGAGGAAGCTGTTGGATGGAACTGGTAATTTTGAAACAATTCACACAAGGATATAAATCGGCAACTTTGGAACCAAACCAAATAAAGATATATAATTTGGATTTATGGACTTTGAGACTGTGGTTAGGACAACAAGGGAACTATACATTTGTTTTGGACTTCGGGAAACTTAGATAATAGGACATCATCTGATGGACATTTAATTTGTATAATCTGATTTATTTAATTTGTATATATAATATAATCTGTTTACTGCTTTGAAACTAGGTTTCTTCTTATTTTATCGTCACGTGTGCAACTGAATTTATTTTCGTGGGTGGCCGTTTGGGCTGCTTTTTTATTCAAGTGGCTTTCGCATTTTCTAAGGTCTGACGAATTGATATTGGAAGACGCTTGTCAAGGACCGAGTCAAAGAGCATTTAATAAGCACAGCCATGTTTGGTGAGGGTGGGGACATTTTCAACTCCTCTCATCCTCCTTTGTTTATTTTAGTTTTCCATGACTGACAAGCCCAAGAAAGGAAAACGCTCAACAAAGATCTGGTGCACTCAGAGTTTCGCCAAAGATGACACCATTGGCAGGGTGAGTTGCATGAGTGTGTTTGAGAGGCGGTAATGAGGCCTCAGTGGAGGAAGTAGGATTGAGTGAGTGAAGGATGAGTGGAGGAGGGAGGATTAAATGAGGAAGGATTAAATGAGGAAGGATGTTTGGGTGAGATGATAATACTTTGTGAAGAAAGAGAAACCAGGTACAAAGTAGTGAAGAAAAGTGGGGTGAGATTATACCAGGGTGGGCAGGCAAGAAAAAGGATTAGTAGGATCAGCAGGCAGTTGATTGAAATATGTAATGGAGGGTGGAGTAGCTGACATGCAATCCCTACAGGGTGATTAGTTGGTGGTATGGCTTTCGTGCTGTCACATATAGCCATGGTTAGCGCAACGGTTAACTAGCTCTCTGGATGCCATGATTAGTGTTGTGAATGACTTCTGATCTCTGTCTGTAGTTGGTGATGTGGTTTCTTGTTCTCCATTTGGTTGGGCACCTTGAATGTGTGATGTTTTCTCCAGTTCTTTTGGCACGTGACGTGGTGGTAAGTATCATTTTTGGATTTGGTCAATTCACTACGGTCTTGCAGCCATGACTGGCATTCAAATATTAATCAATACTCCCTTAGTTTTTTGACTCTGCAACGCTAGCTGTGGGGCAATAGTCAATCCTTGCTTTAGAAGGTGATTAGAGGCTTTGCCTCTGATGCAGCACATCAAAGCTCAGAGCACTTGGCAGCAATTTGCTAGTGTTACTAAATATAAATGTCTAAGTCACTTCAAAAGATTAAAAAAGACCCACCTCCAGCAATGTTCAAGAATTAGTCATATCTTTAATATTATGACGCAATCATTTTATTATCAAAAATATATACCTTTTTTCTTTATTCCTATTGACTTATATCAATAAATGTTTAACATATCGAAGTCAGTTAATATACAAAAATGCTGCATTACCCCCAAAAAGGAACAAACACAAATCATTCACACACTCTTACACTACATTCATACAACTCATACACTTCACACCATAATTAAAAACTTACATGATCATGAAATCATTGTGCAACACCATACTCTTTACACAAAAACCCAACCCAGTTACTTCCATTTATGCATAATAGATGAAAAAGTGTAATAATGCACAACACACACTACATCAAATTACCTTTTTAACACATGTACAAGTCTTATATGACCAATACAAGCATATTCTTAACTTTTTCTGACAGTATTTGCATATATCAGATTTCTTTATATTTCCATTTTTTTGATGCCAACAACAATGCCTGTGCCTTTGGGAAATACTTTCTACCTGGAATCTTGGATTACTTGCCAGCGTGAGGTGAGCTGAATTGACTTTGCATGTATACTGCACTGGACATATTCCTAGCATGGACATCGTCGTGTAACTGCGTATTGTGATGCCTTCTCCATTTGTATCTATACATAATATTCAGTGAATAGTTTGTGCCCTGAAGAAGGTGTGTGATCTTTAGATTACTGTGCACCGAAACACGCTTTGGCACCTATGAAACATTTGTTGCTGGCACCAAGAAGATGCAAATTATATATTTTCTTTTTATAGTAAAAATTATTGTTTAATTTTATTGAAGCTATGATTTATTCTTGAGTATTGTTGGAGGTAGGTTGTTTTCTTTTTTAATGTTTTGTTTTTCCTGTCCCAAGCCATGCTGCGATATATTGGGGACCCCTTAATTTGCATTACTCTGTCCTTCGGACGGCTTCTTTAATACCCATGCAATACAATTTTCTGATGATACTTGTAACCACAGAGTTCTCACTTTAGAATGTGGACCAGGTAACCCACTGGATCGAGAGAATCTTGTAGTAGTGCTCCTGTGTACAGCTCATTGCCAACTCCATACCACCCTGGAAGTGATTGAGCATAGTGTGATCATGTAGCCTCTTTCTAGCATGGTTACCCCCATTTTTGCCTGTTTGTCAGTGTGTTTTTACTGTGTCACTGGGATCCTGCCAGTCAGGACCCCAGTGCTCATAGTTTGTGGCCTACATGTCAGGTTGTTTTACTGTTTGTCAGTATGCTTGACTGTGTCACTGGAGTCCTGATAATCAGAACTCCAGTGGTTCCAAATTTGTACTTGCATACTGGTAATCCAGTATTCCACTCCAAATTGGTACACTGGACCCCCCCCCCCCCCCCCTTTATAGGTCCCTAGTATATGGTACCTAGGTACCCAGGTCATTGGGGTTCCAGGAGATCCTTATGGGCTGAAGCATTTATTTTGCCACTCATAAGGAGCTCATACAAACACTTCCTCAGGTCTGCCATTGCAGCCTGAGTGAAATAGTGTAAGCACTATTTCACAGCCATTTTCACTGCACTAGGTCACTTACAAATCACCTGTATATCTTACCTTCAGACACTGAAGGCTAGGTGAATAGTAACTGTGTTTGAGGGCGCCCCTGCACTAGCAGAGGTGCCCCCACGTCGTCCAGGCCCATTTTCCGGGACTTCGTGAGTGCGGGGACACCATTATAAGTATGCACTACATATAGGTCAATACATATATGTAGCTTCACAATGGCAACGCCAAATATGGTCATGTGAGGTGTCTAGGAACTGGAAATTGTACCCCCAATCTGATTCTGGTATTGGGGGGCCAATTCCATGCACCCCGGGGGCTCCACCATGAACCCCTAGTACTGCCAAACCAGCTTTTTGAGGTTTCCACTGCAGCCGCATCTGCTGCCACTTCACAGACAGGGCAGCCCAATCCCAGGAAGGCAGAACAAAGCATTTCCTTTGGGACAGGGGTGTTGCACCCTCTCCATTTGGAAATAGGTGCTGCAGGCATGGGAGGGGTATCCTCCCAGAGCCTCTGGATTTGAATAATCCAGTCTACACCAGTTCAGGGACCCCCAGTCCCGGCTCTGGCACTAAACTGGACAAAGGAAAGGGGAGTGACCACTCCCCTGTCCAGCACCACCCCAGGGGTGGTGCCCAGAGCGTCCCTGGGTTCTGCAATCTTGTTTTCAGGATGGTCAGGGAACTCTGGGAGCATCCAAGTGGTCAGTGTCAGCAGGTGATGTCAGACCCCTCCTGGTAGGTGCTTACCTGTACCTGGTTGGGTGACTAATCCCCCTCTCTGGGCTATTTAGGGTCTCTCCTCTGGGTATTTCCTCAGATCCGGATTGCAAGACTCCAGCAGGACTCCTCTGCATCTTTTGCTTCACCTTCTACCCTCGGATCAACTGCAGAACTGCTCCAGGAACTCTACAACTTGCAACAAAGTATCTCAGGTGGCTACTGCAACTCTGTAACTTCAGCTCCTGCCAGCAACTGCAACAGTTTCCAGGTCGTGTAGGCTCTGAGAACTGCCTGTCTTCATCCTGCATCAGAAGAATTGAAGGCATCTCCCTTGGAGTGACGGAGTTACTTTCCTGCTTCAGCAGGCACCTCACTGCAGCGACAACTGGTATTCTGGGTTCCCTCTCCTGATGACGAACATAGATCTTGGAACACAGATGGTGGACCGAAGTGGCCCTGACTGTCCAAAGGTCCAGCTGTCCAAATTCGGTGGAGGTAAGAGCTTGCCTCCCAGAGCCAGACAGTACCCCTGTGCAATGCGTGTTTTGCAGCTCCCAGGGCTTCTGTGTGCTTCTCCAAGAAATCCTTTGTGCACAGTGTAGCCCAGGTCCCCAGCACTCTATCCTGTGCTGCTCAGCTCCCTGAGTTGTTCTTCGGTGGCGTGGGATCCCTTTGTGTAGTGCTTCGACAACTGCGATTTGCAACTCCTTTGTCCCTGTGTCCTGGGACTTTTGTGGGTGCTGCCTAGTCTTCTGAGGGCTCTCTGAAGTGCTGAGAGTCCCCTCTGCCTCATGGGCCCAGGTAGCACCGTTTCCCACCAAAAACATCTTTTGCGTGAGCCAAAGCTTGTTGGCAGAATCCAATGACGAAAACCAGCCTGCATCCATCTACTCGATGTGGGACATATCTTGCATCAAGCAGGAACCTGCAGCTGTCTTCTTTGGTGCATTTCTGACTTTTTCTTCTAACCGGAGAATACACTTTTGCCCCTTCATCCGGGTTAGCAGGGGCTTCTGTTATCCTGGACTCTTCAGCTGTTCTTGGACTTGGTCTCCTCTCTCCGCAGGTCTTCAGGTCCAGGAATCCATCATTGGTGTCTTGCAGTCTTACTTGGTTTTTGCATAATTCTTTATCACGACTTCTAGTGTGTTCTTAGGAAACTTGCTGTACTTTACTCCTGCTTTCCTGGGCTCTGGGGTGGGGGTACTTTACTTCCCTTGGGTGTTTTATTACACTCCCAGTGCCCCTCTACACACTACTCTTGCTTAGGTGGGAAATCGACATTCGCATTCCACTATTTTAGTATATGGTTTGTGTTCGCACTAGGCCCATTGTAACCTATGGTGATTTTCACTACTGTTTTATGACTGTTTACTTATCTGATTTTGGTTACTAGTGTATATTGTGAGTATAATACTCATCTCCTAAGGGAGTATAGCCTCTGAGATTTGTTTGGCATTGTGTCCCTAAAATAAAGTACCTTTATTTTTGGTAACACTGAGTATTGTCTTAAATGTGTGTGAGTACTGTGTGATTACAGTGGTATTGCAAGAGCTTTGCATGTCTCCTAGTTCAGCCGTGGCTGCTCTGCCTACAGCTACCTCTAGACAGCCTGGCATCTAGACAATTGACTACATTTCATTTCACTTATAATGGATAACTGGACCTGGTATAAGGTGTAAGTACCTGTGGTACCCACTACACACCAGGCCAGCCTCCTACACACAGCCACATGCAAGCAGCACCTATGCACACTGACATCACTTTCTTTCTGTGTCTTCTGACGCAGAGCTGGAGCTCTGCTCCCACACATCAGTCTTTTGACAGCACCTACAAATGACACTTGTGCAAGGGAACAGTATCCCTACAGGGTTTCTCCCCGACACAGAGTTTGACTCGTCACCAGTGGAGAAAGTGCCTCATTTGCACTGGTGGTTCAGAAGGCTGCTGAATTACAGTTGTTCTCCACTGAGACTAAAACAAGTGTTTTGACTGAAATTGCTTCCTGGGCCAGCAACATCTGAGCCCTTGTATCTCGTCGAATCATGTTCTTGCCCACGTGTTAGCTGGCAGTTGGTATAGACTAGTGCCCTGTGGCCAAGATTTTCTCACTGAGCTCCGTACTTTGGAGAATCTTATCTAGGCCTGGTCCAGTAAGGGGGATCATAATTCATTTCCAACTAATTCCATTGATGGAGAATCCAAAAGGATTGATGACTTTGGCAAACATGTGCTTTCTTCTGACAGCTGAAACTTAGATCTGTAAACACAGTCTGTCTATTGGGCTGCTATACCCATGGGCTTAGAGACATGGTCAGGAAGATATTGCCGGTGCTTTGGAGGACCTTATGGCCTCTTTGGCTCAGATAAAGCATGACTGGTATGACTTGGCCAAGAATGTCATCTGTGCAGGCCTGGATACCACAAACTGCATTGCCAGTATTGTGCCTTATAGACATGTCTAGATGAGATGAACTGGATTTTCCAGCAAGGTACAGGCATCACTAATGGATAAATTAATATGCTCTTGGATTGGTTTTGCCACTTCGGTAGACTCCTCTTTGAAACACTTTGAAGATAGCAGAGCTATAGCAAGTTCCTTGGAGCTGTTGACTGCTGGGAAGAAATTCCCCAACAGTTAAATTTTGAAGAGCATCCCACGGGGCTGGCATATAGACAGAGAGCCTTCTAAACCATTGATGCAGCAGCAGACAGCCTAGTCCTTTTGATTCTGCAGATGCTGAACCAACAAATAGCATCCAGGCCAGCTGGGGCACCAGCCTCCCCCCACTCCTCTCATTCTTACAACAGCAAGTAAAGTACTTTAGTTTGTCCTCAGTTGCTCATGCCCACCAGATTGGGGTGAGGAGGGGTAGGATTCAGTACTTCCTCCCCTGATGGTTATCATGTCCTAATGATTGATCTTGCAGGTTGTTCAGAAGGGCTATGCCCTGCCTTTTCTTTCTTCCCTGTCTAATATTCCTCCCGCACTAGAAAGAATTTCGGAAGAGCATCTGTCCATCCTGCTGAAGGAGGTAACTGGTTACTTTCGAATGGTTACATAGAGAGCAGGTACCTGGTTTTGAGAAAGGCTAGGTTGTTGTTCCTGCTACTTCCTCGACCCAAAAAAAGACAGGGGCCTCAGGCATATCTTAGACCCCCAACCTCTGAATGCCTTCCTGTGGAAGGACAACTTCACAGTGCTCACTTTTGCACAGATCTTTTCTGCCCTGGACCCGAGAGACTGTTTTTTGGGACATACAGGACAATTATTTTCATGTACTCATGCTGTCTCACAGACGAACCAGTTACTTACCTTCGGTAATGCTTCTGGTGGATACTCTATCTAATTGCAGATTCCTCACTGCCCTACCGCCTCCTCATTCTGTGGAGTGGCCTCTTTTAATATATAAAAAAAAAAGGTCCCAAATTAGTGGTTAGCACACTACCAACAACTGTCCATATGCCGTGTCTCGGGCGTGGAAAAAGGCAAGAAACTGATGCAAGCATGCAGGGGGTGACAATTAAATGTGGCTCTTCTGCATCACTTGTTGGTCAGTATGCAGTCAGTGTTGACTTGTGGGAGCACGGAGTCTGCAGATCCATTCTGGTGCCTGGGGAATATTCTGCAGTTAGTATCTACCCGAAAGATCATTACCCTAGGTAATAACTTGTTCGATTGGATACACCAAGTGCATGGGTGAATTGCTGAAGTGCCTAACCCTTATGTTTGTGCTGATATTTACAGGTCGCAGTAGAGGATATGCAGTAGTGAAAGTTGGTATCTCTGTTTACGACAGCGAACTTGTGTCTATTTAATTTAGGTATCTTAGTGAGCTTAGAATACTGCCACTGAGCAGACTGGTTAAGTCTCCATTGAAAAGTCTATGTACTCATTCTCACTTATTTTACAAGTCCGTTTTTTCAGGAGTTTACCAGGGATTTGCAGCTTTCCTTGGATCATGGGTAATAGGATTTCAAAGAGGAAGAAACAAAAAATGCTAAAACTGAGATATGAGCTCTGGACATTTTTGCTGCCACCAAGTGTTAAGGTGCCTTTTTGATCAGGACAAGGTTGATGGTACAAACCAGGAATGATCTCTATTTCTTGCATTGTTCACTTTTTTCAGGTTGGCCGTCTGCATGGTTCTGTCCCCAACCTCTCACGGTACCTGGATTCCAATAACACTCCTGCAGCCTTCAGTGCGCCTCCTGAGTATGCTCAGCTGCAGAAGAACTTCTGGAGTCTAGCACAGACTGGTAAGGCAGGGACTTCCTGTGAGTGGATTTGGCAAAGAGTGAGTGAAGCTGTGGGGGTAAGGGATGGCTGTGTGTAATCAAAATAGACAAAAGTTTGTATCTCGTTGTGGCACCACATAAAGTGCACTAGCAATTTCTAGAGGTTCGCAAAGGACCTTTAAATGGTGGGAATTCTGAGGCGAGTGTCTCGAGAGCATTCTGCTTCTTTGTGGAGAATAAGGGTATGTGGCATAACGTTCTTGAGTGCAGCTTGTGGCATTTAGTGCAGATAGGCACTGAGGTGATTTTGTGGATGGATGTGAGTCTTGAGGAGATGAGGATGATAATTTAAGAATTGGGAGCAAGATGGGAGCCTTAAAGGCTGGATCAGGAGACTAAGGAATTAGTAACATGGTGTGATTCTTCACCTGTAGCATGAAGTACTCTTTTGTGAAGAGGAATACGGGTAATAGAGCCTCTAAGATGGGGTCAGTGAAAGAGTGGCTGGAAAAGTGTGGGTCCTCCGGAAAGAAAGTGGTGTAGGCATGTAATGACAGGGTGAAGGATGAAATGTTGATTTAAAGGGGTAGTAGGGTGTGTTGTAGTCCTGGGAGCAGGGGGGTTTGAGCCCAAGGATGGTTGAGGAGAGAGGTGTTTGTTTTGAAGGAGACAGAGTGGGGCGGGCGGCAGGGGGGTCGGGAGGGTCATGGTCCAGAGTGGAATGTGTTCTGTGAAATAAGTGAGTTTTATAAGTGACTGTGGGAGTTGGTGGTTGTGAGAGTTACGGTAGGCTGTTATTTGGACATCACATGTTATGTAAGGAATGATGCAGGCCCCACAGATGGCAGAGAACACTGCTGTGGCCCCATTATTTAGCAGATATGGTTGTGATAATGGAGGTGCCCCTTTGACTTCTCTACTTTCTCCCTTTAGTGCATGGGTCACTTGGTGGGGTAGTCTCCGCTCTAACATCAGAACGGGATCGCCTGCGAGAGATGCGACAGGAGCTGGAACTCCTTCAGCGGCTCTCCAGCATGCACACAGGAAGTGGTGTCAACAGCACGTCAGAGGTGAATAATCATGTTACAAGAGGCCCAGACCTAGAAAGAACTAGTTGTGACAGATGTGAAATAGGAGGGTTTCTCCACATGTGGAAGCTGTAAGCAAGAGTTAGTTGTGATGAGAAAGACTTGGTGAAGCCAAGGAGAGAAAATCAGAGTCAGCAGGATGGTAGTGTAAGAAACATGCAGAAAGTAGCGGCAGTCAGATAATTAACTCAGCTGCAAACTGTTCTGGCAAAAACGAATAGAATATGTCCTACCTTTCTAACAAACAGTGGTCACGTATGCCTAAAACACAGCCCCATCTGTGACTGCACCTGCCATTGTGTTGTGGTGTTCTAAAGTGAGCTGATGTTCAAACTGTTAAATAAGCACCGGTTTCAAGAATGCAGCTGCTTGGAAAAGTAAATGCTGAATTCCCCACCCACTTACACCCTGAAGCCCACACTCTGCAATCCTGAAATGATGCGGGCCTGAATTATTTATTCATTTGTGTCAATGTCACCATTGCTAACTGTTTGTAACTTCTATGCACAGTGCTGTTTATTAACTATTGCACTTGCACAATGTCTGCACCAGGAACCCCTGTGCTTGAACTATTTATTGAGTCATGGTTGTTGTCCATAATATCATCTATATGAAATTTGAAACCCATATCTCATTGGTTGTTGCAAGGAAACTTATTTGGCACTCATTGAAGCTCTCTAAACTATGAATGTTCTTGAATTAATCTGAATGGAATACTGTGTATCTTTGTATAGGTAAATAACCAGAGGAGTACTGGGTTTGCCCCCTTGTTCTTTTAGTTCTCTTCCAGAGTAACATGCAATCATTTTGCAGTGTCTTTGTAGTGGAAAAGTAAACACCCTTTGAGAAGGCAACATGGATTAAAATTGTGTTCTATCAGTCAAAAGAGGGCTTGTTCAAGACATGGGGCCTGAGATCGCTTCAGACATATGTCATCAGGAGCCATAGAACTGGTGATGGAGCTTGATCTTGGTTAACATTGTCTCCTTATGCACGTACTCTTCAACTCACACCCACTTTCTTCTTTACTTCTTTCCGCTAGATGATTTTGGAGGATTCCCAGGAACGACATCAGAGGATGCACACCCTCTCCATCTCATCTGATACTACAGTTGAATCATTTGCATCATTAAACCATGAGGTTAGACAACCTGATGGGTCATCTGGCTATGTGGGGGTGGGGGAGCATGGGTTCGCGTAACAAAAGCACCATCTTTCAGCCCAGGGACTTGTTAGGGGGGCTCCTCCCTTAGCCACAATGGGGGTATAAGTGGTTTACTGCTGCTCTGATGTCCTCATTAAGTTACACTATTGGTGTGGCAGTGCTGCAATACCACAACTTCATTCTGATTATTCTAATTGTGTATGTGCATGTGCTGCTCTCTGTGTGTGGTGCTGTCCAATTTCCTCAGTCACAGATGTGCATAGGTAAGGCTGTGCTGCTATCTGACTTCCTTATCCTCTTGTCTGACATCTGTGTTTTGCCGTCTGATTCCTCACTTAGTCACAGTTGTGTGTTAGTTAAGCAGTGATGCTCTCTAATGTCTTCATTGTGCCGTTGGAGTGTTTGTCCTTGTTGGTCACTGATTTCCTCCCTTAGTCATAATTGTGCATTGCTGGTTCAGCGGTGCGGTCTGATTCTCTTTCTGTAATTGGGTGTGCACCTATTGGCCTATGGTGTGGTTTTCTAACTTTATCATGGATGTGTGTTTAGTGCTATGCTGTTTTTAACTTCTCCTGTCTGAGTGCTCTATTATGCATGTTCTTGATGTCTGTTGGTAGGGAATGCTTGTAGGGTTTCATTCTTGTGGACACTTTAGTGAACTAGGATTTTGCACTGGCCACAGCACCGAGTCCGCTCAGCTCCCTCTGTAACATCTTTGACCTCACTATTTTAGTCAGCTGTTTCAAGGGGGTTTGCCGCACATAGATGGCACTGGGCCAGTTTATTTCCTTTTCAGGGTGCACTCTTATTTTTCCCGACTGGTTTCTGCTCCAAAGACTGCAGATTCTCTCAACAATCCCCTGTTATTTTCAGTATAAATATATAATAATCTGTTTCCAGGTGGGATGATCCAAAGTTTTGGATTTCAGGTGCTGTTGTATGCTGATGACACTCCGATCCTCCTTAAGTTTCATAACTGAGCTTTAGACACTATTACCTCTCGAAGACTTTGTTGACAGTACAGAACTGCTTGTTGGCTATTTTTATGAAGCTCAATGACGATGAAGACTGAAATTTTGATAACTACATTTTATACTAGGTCTTTCTGACTGACGACCTTGAGCAACTTTCCCTAGTTTTTTAGACTGATCAAGCTCTCTCATTCAGTGCTCAGATCCAAACAACATGGCCACCTGCTTTCTTTTTGAAACCTTTGAGTCTTTTCTATAGATCAGAGTCCCTGTTACTACTTTAGACCCCATGCCACTGCTGAGCGCTGCCTGGAGGAAAATCTTTTAGAACCTTTAAATCACGTCACACTCTCTCTTCAGTTAACTTAACACAACTCCATTTCCCTCCCTTTTTAGGGTCGAGCCTGCGTTGCATGCGCTCGCGCATGCGTTTCGCAGGGAGACTCTTTTGTATTTATAAAAGGGCTCAGAGCCCTGTCAACTTCACTTCAGTGTTTTTTTTTTTATTGGTTGGTGGGCTTCCCTAATAAAATCTGCTTGCTTTCATTTGTCGAAGGCACGCATATGGCATGCCTTTTCCGGTGGCTAGCCCTCCTCCAGCGCAGCGACCAAGTACAGAAAACAGGCTCGCTGTTTTCCATCGGGCTCGTGGACTTTTTTTTCTCTAATTTACGAGCCCGATCTCGCTTGGCAGAAGTCGAGCGCTTTACGTACTTGATTTCACTTTTTCGGGTTATGTACATAAATGCACTTTTGCCCGATAGGTGAAAAGTCGGGTTAGGAGTTTACAACGCGATCAGCTCTAACATGAGCAAACGCGAGACCCGATGCATTGTAAATGCTTGTTAGGTCTGTGCCTTTGTCCTTCTGTTAATAGCTGTGTTTTATAAATACATAAATAATTAAACTGTTATCTCGCCTAACCTTTGCGTTTATTTTCTCTTGCTTTGCAGCCAGATACACTGAGCCCAGACAAGCAGGAGTTGGAGCCACAGCTGTCCAACCAGAGCTCCGTGTCCTTGTCAGATTCTCACACAGAGTTTTTTGATGCGTGTGAGGTGTTCCTTTCTGCCAGTTCTTCAGAAAATGAGGTGAGCAGTCAGGAAAAGCAGCGGTGGTTCAAGGAGACAGTCGCCTTGCATTCTGTATCAGAGGTGCCCTACATAGGTCAAGGCGAGATAGAACCATGCCTTATATTTTGGATGACTGCTGACTGTGTAAATAAATTCCATTAATTTACAGGCATCTAGAAAATATAGCATGATCCAGCTCTTCTGGATCTGTGATTGATATCCTGTAATTGGTTTGGTGTTTCTTTAGGAGTAAAGCTGTGTACCTTATGTAAATCGTTGAAAAGCAGACCTTTAGGTCATGATGGCATATGTGAAAGGCCCATTGGTCTGTGTCTCGGGCACCGATTGAGCTGTAAAAAAAACTTGTGCTTTTCCCTTCTTCATCATTCCTTTCATTTCCACTTTCTCAAGCAATTTGTCACCACCAGAAAAAAATATTACAAATTACTTAGTCATCAATTTGTGAATTGGCTCAGTTGTCTTCTTTCTTTTGAGAACAGCTTTGTCAGTAGGGGTGTGTGTAGGATTAAGATCATAAAAATAATTTCCAGGATGTCTTCGCTGACATCTACTGCAAAGATGCAGTTGGGCCTTTGTAGTCCTGTTTGAAGCCACATTCTGTGAGAATTCACATCTTTTCACCCATAATAAGTTTTGTTGCCTTTGCAGATTTGGGTTTATTACTAATATGCATTTTCCCATGGCAGTCTTCCTCCAGTCAGAATTCTGAAAGCACTGGAAGAAAGCCCACCAGATTTTAGCCTCTTCTTCAGTTGGCATCTATTTTTGGGTTAATACGTTTTTGTTCAGCAACTTAAGAGATAGAAGGGAAAATTGATCTGTCCGCTGTGGGTACTAGTGCTGCGTACAGTGTAAAATGTTTGTGATTTCAGGACAAAAAAATTATACATACTCCTAAATAATGGAAATTATAGAGCCACATATACGATGGGTACATCACATGCCTTGAAAAATACAACACTCAGTGGGGCACCCATTGGTGTGATATGCCAGGAAGAGATCAAAATGAAACAAAGGCCTTCATATCCCCACCACCCAGCCTTCCTCAGAGGCGGAACTTTAAAATAACAAAAAACATTTGGCAGATAATGGCTGTGTGGTGTCCAAGCACATGAGTATTTTCTACACACCCGTCTTGTCTAAGGGGAGAGTGGTTAAAATTTCCTTCTGCCTCTCTCAAGAGTGGAGGGATGAGCATTCTGCTACTACCCCCGCATTGTACAAGTACGGGGGGGGGGACTTTGTTTCCCACTTTCTCAAACTATGTGCTGTCGTAGTTGTAGGCTGGAACTGGTAAACAGAATAGCCCCAAAATGCCCATCATGCCCCATATCAAATCAGGTATGCAAAGGGGGAGAACAAGGTGTTGAAACATAAACTGGCACCCCCAGCTAGAATCTGCTTAGGCAGTCCATTATCTTGACACGAACACAAAAACTTTTTTAAAAAAACACAACAAAAAAAAACGTATTCACAGATTCCTCGCTCAGTAAGAGGCCCTATGTACCAATCAACAACAGTTGTGCATTCTTCTCCTGTATCAGAGTATACCTCAGTCATTTGGTATATCGTTTTCCTCAGTCATTACCATTTCAAATTTTAGGATAGTTTTTATTCTTCTGATTTATTACTGGGGACCACCTGACCAGCATTTTGGCATCCTTGCTTGAAGAAGTTTAGAACTCCAGCTTTCCATTTGTATTGCCTGACTTAGGCTATTTTTTCATTTGGATAAGAGTCCTCATTCTTTCTCATCTTCATTCCCCTTCCATAAATGGTCAGGACCCTTCCTCTTTCTTGCCATAGTTGCCCAGGCCTGTGGTTTATACTCTGCTCTTTGGTATGCTTTTCTTCCCACTCTTGAACATCTGTTTCCATTACGAGCCTTAGAAGTTCATGTGTGAAAGAAAATTTAATCTGCACCACAGTGTAGAAGCAGACATAAGTATCACAAGATTCTTTTCATAATTTAGATCTTCAACAACTCGGTGCATTATATGAAGCATAAAATAATTTTGCTTGAAGCTGTGCTTATATCTGCTACTCCCGATAGAGACCATTAGTTGAACCTGAACTACAAACCCTGTGAGTGAGCCTTCGTGTGCTCCTATGCCAAACAGACCAGATGTGGCTACGAATTGTCCTGACACAGGTGTTGACAGTGTACTCTTGACCCCTTCTATACAATTTCTTACATTAGTGGCGGAAGCTCTGATGGCCATATGATGCCGGGAGGGAGGGGGGAGAAATTAAATAGATTCACAACCGGGATGAGACCTTTGAAGAAGTAAGTGAGGTGTTAAGGTAGACTAAAACGTGTCCTCTTACTGTGTGAACTAATACCTTGATAACCTTATGGGTGATTGTCTTTAAACCTCTACGTTAACAGAGTTTGACTACAAGGTCTGCCTGCCTCCTTACCATCATGTAACTATAAATAGGATGCACAAAGTAAGGAGAATGAGCGCAAATCATAGTATATACATGAGGTGTGCAGTATACTCGATATCTTGGCTAATTTTAAGACTAACACTTGCATATCAACTCAGTACATGCAGAGTATATACAGAAGTTAAAACAATAAGGATGAAGACTTGCATTGTGTTGCTTATACAGTGGTCCTGCTTGATGTGCAATAATCACAGTCATACCCTTGGGCAAGTAAGAGAGGCTTAGCACAATAGGGGTCCTCTCCTGTTGGTCTTCAACATTCAGATGTCAGGGAAGGTGAGCAAATACTATATATCTTCTCACTCCCTCCTTTTTGGAATACAGTCCATTTTGCTACAATAATTGTGTTCCTTAAATTCATTAGTACATGAACGAATACTAATCTTTGTGGAAAGTGTAATCCGGTCACAATTTTGAGAGATCAATCCAGTGTAAAGTTTTGATCCAGACTTGATAACAAGCAGTCTTAAAATGACAGTCTTTAATCCAGGCACATTGGTGTAGTATCGCAGAAAGCCAGCCAGTCCTCCCAGAGCTTTTTTCCAAGGCTATAGTGTATATTGAATCTTTTAGAGGCTTGTGTGTCTGTAGATACACATAAATTGCATACTCCTGCCATCTAGTGTTGGATCCAGATGTGTACAAATTGTTTTTCTTTAAAGAAGGAGTCACAAGGTACAGTGGCTCCTCCTCTTGGTGATAATGCGCACGGGCATAGACTCCATTGACAGACTGTTTTCTTTCCACTGTCGGGCTCTGACGTGTGTGCTGGAGCTCTGGGTTGACCGATTTGCGCTTCTTTCGGCTTGCGCTTCACCCTTACTCTTGTCGGTGTTGTTTTCAAATGCGTATCCCATCTTGCTTAGCGACTTTCTGAAAACTAACGCTTGTCGCATCGGCTAGTTTTCTCAGCAGCCCTTTGGCCCTCACCTTTCGGAGCTTACATTTCCATCACCTTCGACTTCACCAGAGATTGTCTTGCTGGATCGGACGTCTTTTTGTTTCTGCCTGAGCAGGGGAGTCTCCTCCACAATGCCACTGGTGGCAATGTGTGCTTTTTGAGACCAAAACCATTTTTTTCTTTTTGTCAGTGTTTGTTACGATTGTAAGGGCCTGGCAGCTAAAGCGTCACAAAAGCCATGTCAAAACAAGACACGCATTGACAAAACCAAAAGACTCACAAAAAATGTTGGATCGGTTGGCTTTGCCAGTGCTGGTTACACTGATTTTCCATTAGGAATATTTTTGGGAAATACTAGCATGCCTCAACACATTTTACTTAATAACGCTTCAAAGGAATAGCACCTAAAATGTCATAGTACTGAAATGTTTTTTTTCCTACTTGCTTTTTTTTCTGAACATTGTATTTTGAAAGCAAAGAATCATCACTCTTGCTTACAAGCTGCTGCAGACATTTGCATCTAGTCAGAGAGAAATCTGGGAGCATTATACTTAGCCTCTTATTGTTAAAAACATTTCAAAGAAGTGTGTACCCCTTCTTTTTTTTTTTTTTTTTTTCTTTTTTTTTACTGGAACCACTGTCTGTAGTGCAGTGTGAACTTAAAACGTTTATTTACAGCACTCACCCTAATAATGAAGGCTTTTAATTAATGAACCATAAATAAAAGTTCAAACAGCATTAACATTATGGACAAACTTATTACCTCAACTGCAGACAATTCCCTTCTCAATTGGCAGGCGAAGCGGTTGTGCTGCAGGGGGTTGGGCCTACTTGTCCCAGGGACAAAATAAACATGAAAACTTGTTGCCCTTGACCCCCAAACAATATGTTCCTGGTGTCCGGTGATAGGAATTCTACATCCCTGCTGACTCTTCCTCCTCTTCCTATGTTTCTGGTTCAGAAGCTCAGGAAAACATCTCTTACACTCATACTCATGCGTCCCATATGGGTCTGACAACCCTGTTTCAGGCACCCAAGTCCCAATGAACTCAACCTAGCAATTTGTCTCCTGAGATCATAGAATTCAGTTGTCTTAGTCTTCCATCTGACTTAATTAAGCTTGCAAGCCTACCACTAGAGCATGCTATCCTGCTAAATGGAATATATTTGCTGTTACTGTCATAATAAGAGTATCAATCCATTTAATGTTACAGTTCAAAACATTGTTTGTTACTTGCTGCATCTACAGCTCTCTGGCCTTGCATTCACATCCATACGCTGACATCTGGCTGCAGTGGCTGGCTGCCTATCTGCAAAATAGACAACACCTGTCTTTGTTTAAGATACCAGTCATCAAGGCCTTTATGGAAGGTCTTAAAAGAGTGATTCCACTGCAGGTTCCACCAGCACCTACATGGAATCTTAACATTGTTCTAACAATACTCTTGGATCCACCATTTGAACCACTACATAATTGCTCCCTCCAGTACTCTGTCTTGGAAGGTCACCTTTTTGATTGCCATCAGACATGTCACTGAGCTCCAGGTACTGACCTTAGAAGAACCTTTCTTCCAGCTACACAAGGATAGGGTAGCACTTTACACAAACTCAAAATTTCTTCCAAAGGTGGTCTCCCATTTCCACCTTAATCAGTCAGTGGAGTTACCTGTATTCTTTCATCACGCAGAATCAGTTGCGGAAAGGGCTCTCAAAACATAAGATGTTACGAGAGCTTGTGTGTCCTACAGTGACAGAACTAAGGACTTTAGCTTAACCAAACAACTTTTTGTTGCTTTTTAGCCCCCCTCACAAAGGAAAGCCCATGTCCAAATCAGGCATTGCCAGGTGGATAGTTAGATGCATCCAGACATGGTATGTTAAAGCCAAAAGGACTTTACCAACACCCCCAAGGGCTAGTGCCGGATTAAACCCTTTGGAGGCCTCTAGGCAGTTGAAATTTCAGGGACCTCTGCTCAAATTATCTCCTAATATGTTTTTAATTGTACCTACCAATAATTTCAAAAAACCAATTTTCTTACATAGGACTAAAAAGTACACGTACGTAGTTTGCTCTAAATTGTTTTACAAGCTGACAGAAGATGAGCTTTTAAGAGACAAACTGTTATGTGAGTCTGATGTCTATGGTGTATGTACTTTAAGTTGTTAATGGGTACGTTACAATAATACAGTATTTTCTATAAAGAGTCTTTAATGTAAAGTTTTCATTTCTTTGAGATTAATTTTTTTCTATCTTTCAGAAACCTTTTACGAAAGCTTGATTGTAATTTTCTTTCAAGATCTAATCAATATTAATTTGATCCGTAGTTGCGGGCCCCTAAAAGGATTTGTGTCCGTAGGCAGGCGCCTACTTTGCCTATTTGGTAATCCGGCACTGTCAAGGGCACACTGTACTCAAGAAAATAGGGGCTTCAGTGGCTTTCCTGGGCAATATCCCTATAGCAGATATATGTAAAGTACCTACATGGTGTGCACCATACACTTTTACTAAGCATTATTGTGTGGATGTTCTAGAACGCCAACAAGCTAATGTAGGTCAGGCAGTGCTACGGACACTTTCCCAAACAACTGGAACACCCACAGTTTAGCCACCGCTTTTGAAGGGCATTGCTTTACAGTCTATGCTAAGCATGTGTATCTACAGCCACACATGCCTTGAATGGATTATATTACTTACCCTGTAAGTATCTGTTCTTGGCTATAGTGCTTTAGATTCACATGCACCCACCCTCCTCCCCAGACACCTATGGCCATTGCAGTTCCTTTACCTTATCATATGCATGGACATCTCTTTACCTGCATTTACTTTACACTCCGTTCTCACCTGCCTGCGGGAAAACAATCTAACAGTGCAGTCGATGCCCATGTGCATTATCACCAAGAGGAGTCGCTGCTCTACCTCATGACTTGAAGACTTCTTAGAAGAAAAACAACTTGCACACATCTGGACCCAACACTAGGTAGCACGAGTATGCAAGGTATATGAATCTACAGCAGTACATGTCCAGAACTGATGCTTTGAGGGTAGGTAATATAATCTATGTGTTGGCAGGTATGTTCATTAGAAAAGTATGTTGTTCTAGATGCACTATTATGTATTGATATTCAGGTTTGAGGAAAGGTTGACAATGATAAGTGAACAGAGATAATTGGGCATGGAATCCAGCTTGTCGGTGGTGTGTGCATGATCTTGTTTTCACCTAGGTATTAAATCTTGAAAATGAAACATTGGGTTCTTAATAGCCTTATGAGGCTTTTAATGCCAAAAACTAGTTTACTGAGAAGCAATCATTGCTATATCAGCTCGGGATACCTCTAAAACTTCAGGCTGATTCCTGTGGGGCATCTTGCAACATGCACCATGATTATGAGGGAGAAAACTGTTACATTACCATTAACAAACCTTCATTATGCAAGACCATGCTGATTGTCGCCAATAAGTGCTGGGCTGTGAACTTTCCATTGGCTTTTCTCCCACATATCCAAGATTTTTGGAAGTCTTCTCAAAGGCTTCTGGTTGAAATTCAAAAGCCGCATCTTGAATGATCAAACAATGACTCAAAAATGATTGGTATTTTATTCAGGGTACTGTTTTATGCCCATGAAAATTAGAGGCATCAGGTTGATACTAGAAAATTAGAGGCATCAGGTAGAGCATAGATCATATCATCGCAACCATTGCCATCTTGCAATATCCTTCTGCATGGTGACCGTAGATCTCATAATGCAGATCGTGCAGACTGCAACCTGGATGGTATGTACGGCAGTCCAGTATGCTTACTTCTACATAACAGTTACGGCACAACATGGTTTGCTGTTACAAGTTAATAGTATCAATACAGATATATTCCCTTTAGCTTGATATGCCTATTTGTTTACTTAGTTTATTGAGTGGGTAAGGATCAGCCCAGATAACACTTATATTGTCCCATAGGGACACCAGCTTTTCTGCACAAGGTTTTCTGGTCACTTACATGTGACTAGGAGGGTCACTATATGTATTCAAGGGACGGCATGTACTCCAGTTCTGGGGAAAGTGGCTAGATTACATTTGAGGGGGGTGGGAGGAGGGGGGTTTGCAGTGTGTAGTCTCCAGATCATAGGTGCAGGAAAAAAAGCCTGTACATATGTAACTACAGTCAGCTGCTGCCAACTTCTAGGTGCTTAATAGCTTGGTTTGAAGAGCTGCTACCCGGGGAGGCCCTTCAGGAGCAACCCACTTCTAAGCTGTGTTGTTTACATATAGAGCTTGTAGATTGTTGAGTCCAGTGGAGGGCAGCAAATGACAGGCCACAAAAATAAGCTGGGTTGGGCAGCACTGCTTTTCCAAGCCATGCTTAGGACTTCTGTTCCCAACTAGACTGGACTGGACTGTTCCCATGAGGAACAGGGTCAAGACTGATTTGCATATGGTTGAGTCCAAACTGGGGTGGCATGGTAAGCAAAGGAACGGTGGATTAAACCCAGATCTGTGACTGGGGGTGAGTGTTTGCATTGTTCAGCACTCCGTCCATCATCCTTTTGTGTTGCTAAAGTTGTCCAACTAGACAAAAGGCAGGTGTTCTGTCCTTTAGCCCTAGGCCTCCTGAGGTTTTACCCTCAAGACTGTGAAAAATTGTGGAGGAGACTTGCCGGAAGGCTGAACCTTTGACTGCCTGTTAAGCTTTGGCAAGTCACAGACGCCCCTGTCAAATAGTCCCTGCACCTCAGAAGTTTTGGGAGATGAAGATTTGACATCTGGACCTCGGAGAGGTATATGCATGGAAAATCAGTGGCTCTTGTACCCTCCTTCTGAGCCAGAATCCATTTTGTCCTCGTGGAGGGTGGGGTGTGAAGCAGGGGGCATCATCATCCGCTCTTGTGAGCGGTGGAGCTCTGTGCTGAAAAGGTTGTGTGTTTTTAGTGTTATGTCACCTGTCATCATATCATATAGCCGGTACATGGTACATCAAGATTCAGGTTGATAAGCCCGAAGGGACTGTGAAACCTCGAAAATAGTGCAGGGCAATGTATGGTCTGGTGCATGGTGGCTTAATTGCAATTCTTATTTTAGTTCACAGATGGTGGGAGTGTTTAGAAGCCATTGCAAAACCTATTTACAACCTTCGCCTGTGTCTAATTTCAGTCCATTGGGCACCCCATGTAAATGAGCCATCCAGGAGTACTGAAAGTGAATCACTGCTTCCCCCTCCATGTTAGTGGAATATTGCCCACAATAGGATATTGTCTAAAACGCTTCAAGCAAGCATAGATCTTTGAAAGTGAGCAACTTAAACTTCGAATGCCCAAACTTTGCTTCCTAATATTGGTAACTCTGTCAATTCTCTACAAGGTTCGGGAACTAAATGTATTTGCATAATGCATACATTTCCCTAAAAACAATTGGTTCCTTTAGAGTTTGATGTTAGGAAGGGTGCTTTATGGACACTGTGAAGTCACAGAGCCCAACATGAAAGCATCCTTTTGAAGGTGATTGTCGAGCTCTCTTCCATATGAGCATGCTATTCCAAAAGACAAAATCTAACTGCAACAAAAGACCCTGGGTGAAGCATTTCTGGTGAGTTGTGGATCATATTGGCATTTTGAGTTCCACATGTTATGAGATGCGTTGCTCCCTCCCTTACCGCTTCATTGTCCAGCTCTACTCATAGCTTTACCTTTTCTTTAAATCGCCTCTTTTTTGTTTTTGTTTTGCCCCTCTTTCATAGGTTTCTGATGATGAATCATGTATAAGTGAGGCTGCCCACAGCCTATCGGGAGACGGACCGGTCACAGTAGCCACGACACTAACACAGAAAGGTTTGTAATGTGAGTGGAGAGTCTAGATGAAACAGATGTCTGCATAGAGGGAATGGGGAATGCAGGCTGCAATGTTCTTTTTCACATTGGTAGGCTGTCACAAAAAAGTAATTCTTAAAAAGTAACATTTTATCCCATTTTTAGGTCGAGCATAGCAGCACGCAAGCGCTGCTTTTCTGACGTGTTGGTATGTATCTGGGATTTTAACCATGCCCACCTCACGCCCATCACTATCACTTGTTTGTGGGTTTGCCTTTCATAAATCCTTTGTTGTCATTGTAAAATGCTTTACGTTTGTCCCTCCTTGAGGCGGTTTTGTTACTGCCTTGGCCATCAACCCTGTTACATGGATAATTGTACTTTTGTCAATAACTTTGACTGCGAGTGAACTTCTTTTACCTTTTTGTCTGTCTCTTCACGCTCATGGCGGCGCATTGATCGGCTCACTTATGTCAACTGTTTTATATTTTCAGTTTGCGTGTCAAGAAAAGTCCAGTTAGGAATTTACAATGCTAATAGCTCTTACACGAGCAGACGCGAGACCCATTACATTGCAAATGCTTGTTATTACCTGGCATTTACCTGCATGTTTTAATGGAAGGGATTTATTATTATTATTTATTTTTATTTTATTATTTACGACTGCCTATAGTAACTAGGCTAAAAATAACTGGACAAATTGCCCTCATTTGCATGAGATGGCACAGCTGCTACCAGAAGCCTAAACCATAGTTAACAATATATTTGAAAAGCAAATGCTGAAGAAGAAAAAGGTTGAAACTCTAAAATGGTGCACACTGGACCCAATGTATTCAGGTTGCAGCAGCTCTGGTTAAACATTAGCAGCAAGTTTAGTTGACAAAAAGAATGTGGCACTAGTATGGAAGTCAAGAGCAGAGAAATAAACTATAGTTGTGCATTTAGTAAGTTTAAGGTTTTGCTATAAAACTGGAAAGTAAAATAAGATGCTCTAGAGTGAAGACCTCAGAACTAATACTTTGATTCTAAAATATACAAAATTTTAAGCATAATCCCAGTGTTGCCAAAAGCAGCTAAAAGGTTCTTCAGAAGTAGTTGGCAAAAAATGTGCCTTAACGCAGTGGCTAAGCCTAGAAATAAAAAAACAAATCGAGGAGGTCCTGTGAAATGATCCAGCTAGCAAATTTCCACGCACCCTCACCAGATAAATTCCCTAAGGAAGTAAAATCAGTGTTCAGGAACACGTTTAATATACTTTTTAATGTAAGACTTGGCTAAATACACAAATTTTATTTGTAATCTGGAAATACTTATTTTCCAAAAACATTCCCTGGCTGTCCTTGCCTTATGCTCTCCAGTATGGATTGACCACATGGATTCTGGGGCAACTTAGTCCTAGCAGACCTCTTTCTAGATTCACTTCTTTTTCATTCTAAACAACTTGGCAGCTGTAATTTGAAAACAACATTTTATGTCCACAGTGGATTAAAACGGTGGATGCTCACATGTTACATAAAAGGTGCAGCATAACTTTAGACTAGAAAAAACTGAAAACCTTCTGGAGAAAGGAACAACTTAAATAGACACACAGAAATAATTTGATTATTGTTTGACAGTAAAGATTCTAACAGCCCTGATGTAAGGAACATGAATTGCCTTCCCTCATCTTGCTATCTGAACCCATAGCATGACTGATTTAATTTAAAGCCGAGAACAGTCCACAACAAAGACTGGAGTATTAGGTTACTAGGACAACAAGCATTTGCAATACAGTGGGTCTCGCCTTTGCTCGCGTTAGATTTATTAGCACTGTAAATTCTTAACTGGACCTTTCTTTGCCACACAAAGTGAAAATAAAAAATAAAACAGTTGACATAAGCGAGCGGATTGAAAGCGCCACGACTGCCGTGAGCAGGGGGGGTGATAGGGAGGGAGGGGGGAGGGAGAAAAAAGTTCATTCCCAGTCAAAGTTATTGACAAAAGTACAATTATCCATGTAACCGGGGCGATGTCCAAGGTGGTAATAAAACCGCCCCAAGTAGGGACAAACTTAAAGCAGTTACCAACAAAAACAAAAGATTTTTGAAAGGCAAGCCCATGAACGCGTGATAGTGATGGGCATGCGGTGGCCGTGGTTAAAATCCCAGATACATATCAACATGTCACAAAAGCACTGCTTGCGCACTGCTAAGCTCACCCTAAAAATATAGGCTTAGGAGGTTCCCATTTCTGCTCCCAAATACTGACAATTAAACTCCATTCAGAAAATAAAAACAAAATCTTTGTGAGGTTTTATTTTTCCAGAAGTAATAGATTGTCCAACACCCCATCTCGCATAGATAGGCCATGTAACATACCTCCTGGTCATTTAAGTTCCGAGACTTTCGCACATTTACGCCTTAAAAGAATTTCAGATGTTTGCACAAATAACAGTGACGAGAGGGGAAATTCTTTCTGTGGATTCTCCCAGGTTTTATGACTTCCTCCAGAAATTAAAAGATTTTCTATTACCACTCTGCTTTATTTTCGTGGTTTTTAGCGCAAGTGTGACCCACTTAGCCATCTGTGCGCTTTACATGAGTAAAAGCTCATACTGCAATATAAGCAGTTTATGCAAGCACAGTTACAAAGACAATCACATAAGAACAAATAAACTGCAGAAGATCAGTGAACATTATGCAAGTTCCAATAGAAAATTACAATGAAAGCTCAAAGCAAATGGTTTCTTGAGATTGTGTAATTTTGAATTTCTAATATGTCCTCCACTCCTTTAGTTTGGTGCAAGAAATCTTTCTTCCCCAGAGTTTACTGCTAAGGCCTCTGATGAGCATTTGGGTAGTGGGGAGGTGTCATAACTTTACCTCATTACTGTGCAGTATAGACTTTTATTTCACTGTGGCTTGACATCTGTCAGGAATCCTACTTGATGTCACCCACCCCACTGTTGTGCTTCCTTTTTCAATTTTCTACTCTTGCCTCCTACAGCTGCATTGTGTATTAATTCCAATGTGTTCTTTAATGGTGAAGTGTTTCTCAATACAATTTATTATACAGTATTATGGATATGAGGAGAATAGAGGTTTCATGTTGACGAGTAGAATGATGGCTGGATGAGTGTGCACGAGGGCCATCATTTGGAAGTTATGGGGAGGATATGACATAGCTGGTCAGGATAAAATGAATGCATGATGGAGGATAGTAGGAGTGCAATATGAGGCCAAGGATGGGTCTGAAGAGGGAGGTAGCTCCTGATGATCTGTCATGTTACCATAGACACCACAGCAGTGTCCCTCCCTGTGGGCATCCCCCGCCGGAGTTCCCTTCCAGCTCCCAGTGTGCACTCCGGTGATGTCAGCCTCTGGAACATTCTCCGCAATAACATCGGGAAGGACCTGTCCAAGGTGTCAATGCCAGTGCAGCTGAACGAACCACTTAACACCCTGCAGAGGCTCTGCGAGGAGCTGGAGTACAGTTCCCTGCTGGACATGGCCAGCCAGTCCCAGGACCCTTGTGAGCGCATGGTAAGTGCACACACTTCTGCTTCCTGCCAATCCCAGCACCTTTATGAGTATATAGTGAATACGCCCACATCGTACCCAGCCAATCCCATGTCCATTGGTCATTGTGATAAGTACACATGTGTTCTGCCCACAAAAACTCAGGTGCCTGTGAATCCATAAGGAAACCATGCCTGACTACCCTAGATAGTTTAAGCACTTCTGCAAGTACATGGTGAGTGCAGCCATTCCCAGGACCCCTGAGATTGAGCGCACAAGGACAGTTTTATATGACAGAATGCTCACGTGAACATGCTGAGTAATAAACTGCCCACACCCAACAGACCAAACCTCCTGAGACTCTGAGCAACTATAGCGTACAGTACAGCCCTGCTACATGCTGCTTCATGTGCTAAGCAGTAACTCTGTAGACTTTTACAAGCCCCAGGCCAGGCCACAGCTCACATAATAGGATTTTGTCAAAGCATATCATTACTGTATGATTTAACTACAGCTCTCCCTTCCCACTTGTCTCTCTAAGGTCTGCATTGCTGCTTTTGCTGTGTCCGCCTATGCCTCAACCTACCACCGGGCAGGAAGCAAGCCCTTTAACCCTGTCCTGGGAGAGACCTATGAGAGTGACCGACCAGACAAAGGCTTCCGCTTCATCAGTGAGCAGGTAGAGACCAGTAGTATCAGACAGCATTCAGATACCAATAATTACACAAAACAGACAGTGAGCAATGAACTGGATTGTTTTATTTTTGGAAAATGTTTGCCTTCTGGAGATAATATTCAAAACTACCATTAAGCAATGGCTGAAAACTAACGAAACCAATCAGTCACTGACTATTGAGCACATAGAGCAGGCACTGACCATTGTTCACACGTAGAAGACTCTGATTAATGGCTAAGCCTAACAGACACTAACGAATCGCCATAGAGGGCAGGCACTGGACAGTGATCAAACTGAGTAAGTGCTAACCACTGGCAAGAGAACACAGTGACCAATTCCTGCACAGAACAGGCTTCTGACCAGTAGCTACGCAGAGCTGGCACTGGCCCATGGACAAACAAGGAAGTCAATGAAAGATGGTTCTTTGGAGTAGATATGAACCACTGACTGATAACCTGGTACTCAATCAGGAAAGAGCTGAGATAGACCAATAGATGAAGGGCACAGGATCCCGCTCATTGCACACTGATTTTAGACCAAGTTCTAACATCAGGTTCTGACCAAAAAGCATAAAACAAGCACTACCACTGGCTGGCAGAGAGGGATGCATCTGATAAGCCAAGTGAAGTCTGGGTAGTTCTGCTGTTACAAGTGAATTATTGGCTAGCTGTGAATTCCTCATTTCATAAGAAAAGCCTTATTAGTTAGACTTCTCAATTTGAGCAACATTTTGAGAGAGAATCTGGTTTGTGCCTGGTTAGCCTATGGAAATTGTTCTTTAGCACACATAGACATGTTAGACCAGGATTCACAAAGGTAAATGTACATATGTAGATTTACTCATCTGTACATCCGCTGCTGCACCTAGGTGTAAGTCTACATTTTTGCCACCATTTTCAAGTGTAGACTTATACCTCAGTGCTGACTTGGATGTCTCCAGACCCCCAATTCAGGGGATAGAGACATACGAGGCTTTACGAATGCAAAGGTATTACTAATACCTTTTAACACAAAAGAGCTCTCCCTTTGGTTAAGTATAGGGAAAAATAATACGTCTTATTACATTTTAAGTGTAAAACATATTTTTATGTGAAATAAAAATGTAATAACCTTAAAATAATTGGTATGAACCTGAAACTAATAAAACTTGACTACACATTATTTCAACAAATTAAATATATATTTAAATCATATATGAATTACAATATATTCATTTGATTTGTAAATAGAATGTGTTACTCAAAATTAAACTCTCACAAGCAATAATATCTAATTTATATTAAATATTAAATAACTACTAAATGTTTAGTATAAGTATGCGTTTTGGTATTAATTTAATGTTATTTTCATTTTAAGTTTAACTACATTAATTACATTTTAAATATAAAATACATTTTGGTTTAGTGTAACTTTTGCCCGAGAAAAAAACACACAAACACACACACACGACCTCCGGTGGCCCTTCTGGGTTTTTTCGATCCCCCGTCGGGGCCTGGTCGGCCCGGCTACGTGTCTCTTCAAGGCTGATGGAACGGACCCCATTCCGCTTCTGCCCAAAATGTCATAACAAGTATCCATATACAGATCAACATCTGGTCTGTAACTTGTGTCTGTCTCCAGAGCACAAGGAGGATACCTGTGAAGCCTGTCGAGCGTTTCGGTCGAGGAAGACATTAAGAGACCGAAGAGCAAGAAGACTGCAGATGGCGTCGGCGCCGACAGGGCAAGGGCGTTTAGAGGAGGAAGAAGAAACCTTCTCATCCAGGAATCGGACTCGGACGAGCTCGATCCCGAAGACACGCCGAAAACCGTGAGTAAGACGTTGAAACATAAAACTCACGAGAAGACAACAAAAGCCCAGGGGACGCCACCGCCAACAGGCCATGGCTTAACCCGAAAAATAGGTGACCGATCATCGGCACCGAAAAAGGGCGAAGTCATCCGACTCTGGTCGAGATACCGCCACACAGCAATCTCGGGCCCGAGACAGCGGCTCCAAGCAGACTCGGCACCGAGACAGTGGCACCGAAATGGGTCGGCACCGAGACACCACGACGCCGAAAATAAAGGTTTCCTCAGAGCCCAAAAAGGCGTCCGAAAAGGTTTCGATTCCGAAACATCCAGCCTCTGAACCGAAAACAGGTTCCTACACAGAGGAACAGGGATTGTCCTCCCAGATGCAAAAACATAAGTTCGGAGAAGAACTTGAATCAGTAGAGCCAGACTACACTCAAAGAAGGCTCCACATTCAAAAGGACACAGTGAAGATGAGCACTCTTCCCCCAATTAAGATGAAAAGAAGACTTGCCTTTCAAGAAAAGGACAAGCAGCCACAGGCAAAGGTGGCAAGACCAACAACTCCACCACCATCAGTGCACACATCACCGGTAGCCACTCCACCACTGATGCAATCCCCGACTCATACTGCAATGAGTCAAGATGATCCCGACGCATGGGACCTTTATGATGCTCTTGTATCAGATAACAGCCCAGACTGTTATCCTGCAAGGCCGTCGCCACCTGAAGACAGTACATCCTACACGCAGGTGGTCTCAAGGGCAGCTGCTTTTCATAACGTCACCTTGCATGCAGAACCAATTGAGGATGAATTTTTGTTTAATACACTATCCTCCACTCATAGCCAATACCAAAGCTTACCTATGCTTCCGGGAATGCTAAAACATTCCAAACAAATATTTCAGGATCCTGTAAAAGGCAGAGCCATAACTCCAAGGGTGGAGAAGAAGTACAAGCCACCGCCAACAGACCCTGTTTATATTACGCAGCAATTAACACCAGACTCTGTGGTTGTCGGGGCAGCTCGCAAAAGAGCAAACTCTCATACCTCGGGAGACACACCACCTCCAGACACGGAGAGTCGCAAATTCGATGCTGCGGGTAAAAGGGTTGCAGCACAAGCAGCAAACCAATAGCGCATTGCCAACTCACAAGCACTTTTGGCAAGATATGATAGAGCTCATTGGGACGAAATGCAGCATTTCATAGAACACTTACCCAAAGAGTTCCAGAAAATGGCACAACAAGTGGTGGAAGAAGGACAAAGTATCTCCAATAATCAGATACGGTCAGCAATGGATGCAGCAGATACGGCTGCAAGGACAGTAAATACTGCAATAACGATAAGGAGACACGCATGGTTGCGTACGTCAGGATTCAACAAGCCGTGCTGAATATGCCCTTTAATGAACAGCAGTTGTTTGGGCCAGAGTCGACACTGCTATTGAGAAACTCAAAAAAGATACTGATACAGCAAAAGCCATGGGCGCTCTCTATTCCCCACAGAGCAGAGGCACATTTCGCAAAACACAATTTAGGGGAGGGTTTCGGGGTCAACCTCCAGAGGCCACAACCTCACAAGCATGGCCCACTTACCAAAGCCAATATCAGCGGGGAAATTTTCGGGGGCAATATAGAGGGGGACAATTCCAAAAGAATAGAGGAAAGTTCCAAAGTCCCAAAACTCCTCAAAACAAGCAGTGACTTCCAATTTACACATCCCCAACACATAACACCTCTGGGGGAAGGAGACTAAGCAAATTTTACAAACATTGGGAGGAGATAACAACAGACACTTGGGTACTGGCAATTATCCAGCATGGTTATTGCATAGAATTTCTCAAATTCCCTCCAAATGTCCCACCGAAAACACACAATATGTCAAAACAACATATAGATCTTCTAGGACTAGAAGTTCAGGCATTGCTACAGAAAGAAGCAATAGAATTAGTACCAAACCAACAGAAAGGAACAGGAGTTTACTCTCTGTACTTTCTCATACCCAAAAAAGACAAGAGTCTGAGACCTATATTAGATCTCAGAACATTAAATACCTACATCAAATGAGATCACTTTCACATGGTGACATTACAGGACGTAATCCCACTGCTCAAACAACAAGACTACATGACAACACTAGACCTGAAGGATGCATATTTCCATATACCGATACATCCTTCACACAGAAAGTACTTAAGGTTTGTATTCCAAGGGGTACATTACCAATTCAAGGTGTTGCCATTCGGAATAACAACTGCGCCAAGAGTTTTTACAAAATGCCTGGCAGTCGTAGCTGCACATATCAGAAGGCAGCAAATACATGTGTTCCCGTACCTAGACGATTAGTTAATCAAAACCAACACGCTAGAACGGTGTTCACAACACACAAAGTATGTCATAGAAACCCTCCACAAACTAGGTTTCTCAATCAACTACACAAAGTCACACCTGCCGTGTCAAACACAGCAATACTTGGGGGCGACAATCAACACAGCAAAAGGGATTGTCACTCCAAGCCCACAAAGGGTTCAGGCTTTTCACAATGTAATACAGGCCATGTATCCAAAACAAAAAATACAAGTCAAAATGGTGATGAAACTCCTAGGCATGATGTCCTCATGCATAGCCATTGTCCCAAATGCAAGGTTGCACATGCGGCCCTTACAACAGTGCCTAGCATCACAATGGTCACAGGCACAGGGTCATCTTCTAGATCTGGTGTTGGTAGACCGCCAAACATACACCTCGCTTCAATGGTGGAACAGTATAAATTTAAACCAAGGGCGGCCTTTCCAAGACCCAGTGCCACAATATGTAATAACGACAGATGCCTCCATGATAGGGTGGGGAGCACACCTCAATCAACACAGCATCCAAGGACAATGGGACACTCAGCAAAAACAGTTTCACATAAATCACTTAGAACTATTGGCAGTATTTCTAGCGCTGAAAGCATTTCAACCCATAATAAGCCACAAACACATTCTTGTCAAAACAGACAACATGACAACGATGTATTACCTAAACAAACAGGGAGGGACACACTCAACACAGTTGTGTCTCCTGGCACAGAGAATATGGCATTGGGCGATTCACAACCACATTCGCCTAATAGCACAATTTATTCCAGGAATTCAGAATCAGTTAGCAGACAATCTCTCTCGGGATCACCAACAGATCCACGAATGGGAGATTCACCCCCTAATACTGAACACTTACTTCCAGAATTGGGGAACACCACAAATAGATCTATTTGCAACAAAGGAAAACGCAAAATGCCAAAACTTGGCATCCAGGTACCCACAAGATCAGTCTCAGGGCAATGCGTTATGGATGAGTTGGTCAGGGATATTTGCTTACGCTTTTCCCCCTCTCCCACTCCTTCCATATCTGGTAAACAAGTTGAGTCAAAACAAACTCCGACTCATACTAATAGCGCCAACATGGGCAAGACAACCTTGGTACACAACACTACTAGACCTCTCAGTAGTGCCTCATGTCAAACTACCAAACAGACCAGATCTGTTAACGCAACACAAACAACAGATCAGACATCCAAATCCAGCATCGCTGAATCTAGCAATTTGGCTCCTGAAGTCCTAGAGTTCGGACACTTAGACCTTACACATGAATGTATGGAGGTCATAAAACAAGCTAGGAAACCTACCACTAGACATTGCTATGCAAATAAGTGGAAAAGATTTGTTTATTACTGCCATAATAATCAAATTAAACCCTTACACGCATCTGCCAAAGACATCGTAACATACTTACTACATTTGCAAAAGTCAAAGCTAGCTTTTTCTTCCATTAAGATACATCTTACAGCAATTTCAGCTTACCTGCAAATTACGCACTCAACTTCTCTATTTAGGATACCAGTCATAAAAGCATTTATGGAAGGCCTAAAGAGAATTATACCACCAAGAACACCACCAGTTCCTTCATGGAACCTCAACATTGTCTTAACACGACTCATGGGTCCACCTTTTGAGCCCATGCACTCTTGTGAAATGCAATACTTAACATGGAAAGTTGCATTTTTAATTGCCATCACATCTTTAAGAAGAGTAAGTGAGATTCAAGCATTTACCATACAAGAACCATTTATTCAAATACACAAGCATAAAGTAGTTCTACGGACAAATCCTAAATTTTTACCAAAAGTCATATCACCGTTCCCCTTAAATCAAACAGTAGAATTACCAGTGTTCTTCCCACAGCCAGATTCTGTAGCTGAAAGAGCATTACATACATTAGACATCAAAAGAGCGTTAATGTACTACATTGACAGAACAAAACTAATTCGAAAAACAAAACAATTATTTATTGCTTTCCAAAAACCTCATACAGGAAATTCAATTTCTAAACAAGGCATTGCTAGATGGATAGTTAAGTGCATTCAAACCTGTTATCTTAAAACAAAAAGAGAACTGCCTATTACACCAAAGGCACACTCAACTAGAAAGAAAGGTGCTACCATGGCCTTTCTGGGAAATATTCCAATGAACGAAATATGTAAGGCAGCTACATGGTCTACGCCTCATACATTTACCAAACACTACTGTGTAGATGTGCTAACGGCACAACAAGCCTCAGTATGTCAAGCAGTACTACGAACATTGTTTCAAACAACTTCAACTCCTACAGGCTGAACCATCGCTTTTGGGGAGATAACTGCTTACTAGTCTATGCACAGCATGTGTATCTGCAGCTACACATGCCATCGAACGGAAAATGTCACTTACCCAGTGTACATCTGTTCGTGGCATTAGTCGCTGCAGATTCACATGCGCCCACCCGCCTCCCCGGGAGCCTGTAGCCGTTTAGAAGTTGATCTTGAGCATTTGTAAATTTGTTAATATATTACTTTAAACTACATTATGTACATACGTATTCACTCCATATACCTAGTCACATAAATGTGTACCCATGCACGCACATATAAAGATAGATTTAATTACAAAGTTTTTTAATAATTCCATGTGTTTAATATTTCCTATGGGGTGTTATATTATGCCCTTAACTCCATTATTTTCTATGGGAGTGTGTTGCAATACCCCTGAGTAGCCATGTGTGGTACTTTACTTACTCCAAGGCTGGGCCAGAGTACATTTACTAATGTTTTGGCACCTTTTGTCTGTTTGTACTTTAGTTGTGTAGCTTCGCAATAGCAATGGTCTTACTCTTTTATAGATGGACTATTTGTATTATCCTGCCCCTTCATACTCCTCCCTCTCTCTTTAAAAATAGTCCTTATTTTCCAGCCACCACTCCTTCTTGTCCTCCTACATTCACTACTAAATAGGAGACCTCTGCATAAAGAGGAAATGAGAGGTGGAGATCTCTGCGCATAGGTTTGTGAATTGCATTTTGCAGCATGTAGTACTGCTAAAGTATTACAAAATGCAGTTTGTGAATTGGGCCCAAAGTGTGGGTGCTGCGGGTGTGTTGGATTTAGTGGCCGCTTTAGACACCAAGGAACATGAAATCCCTTCAAAAGAAAGCTGATTTTCGTGACCTGGGTGTTAGTAACTCCCTGCTGTTGGTTTCAATAATTCTTCAAAGATCGTACCTTTTGGGAGATAAGGCATCATCTGATAAGGAGGTGTAGAAGGTACAAGATCTCACACAGGCGTACATAATACTTTGATGTTGAATCCTGCGGGCTTCAAGTGTAAATTTTCAAGCACATTCAGGTGATGCACAACTGCGCCTGGGGCTTTCATGTAATATCATGGAGTCTTTCAGAGGGCATGGGGTATTTATTTGGCCAGATTGAAAAGTGGGAGGAGTAGATATAATAAGGTCCTTAACTTTTGTAAGAACTGCTATAATCACGCAAAAAACTAAATTGGAATTGTAGTCATTCTTTGGGAAGGTATTAATAATGCTCCCATAGGTAAGTGACAATCACTCCAGTATGCAATAACTAAGTTAAATACTAACTTATGAAGCAGGTTTTAAACAAAGTTTAATGGTTCTCAGCTGTCAGTGTGGTGACATTCCAAAGACTAAGATCTAAAGGAAAGAGATTGTCCGTGATCTCAAGCTTTAGACAGATTTCCTTAAATTAATGTTTGTGGTACTTGGGCTAATTGGATGCAGTAGGTTGATTCAAGAGGTTCAGGAACCATCGTGCCTGAACTTGTAACATGTGTAAATAATGTATATCCCGGAATATGTGTATTTATTATTTGGATTGCTTGTTTTATTGTCACAACAGTGAGCACAGCACCACCGTCACTCTCATTGTTGGTACATGTAAAGGAGAATATATTGGAAACTTATGAAATTCAAAGGCCTCTGCAGTTCTCTAGATGCGTGACATAGCTGCTGATTTAAGTAGCATCAGAGCTATAAATGAGACCCCTGGGACCATTGTGCTAGTTCCCCCCGTTAAGCCTGTGACATCAGGTCATACTCCCACTCCCTTCCCGGGGCCACATCGGCCCTAAGACCTGGGCTGGTCTCTGATCCAACCTAAACGCCGGTCTCCTATCCAGAGTCTAGTTTGGCTATATTTCAGCCAATATCTTGCTGTGAGATCACTAAGGCACAGCCAGTGTGACTGAAATGTTCTGAGAGTGCCTGCACTGGTGCCTTCAGCACATTAGGCAGTGTTTGGCTTGGACTCGGATGTACAGAAAATTCATAATGACCCACATGGTAGGGATCATAAGAAAGAGGCTGGCGAGGTGCTCCTTCACTATACTGATGATAGACTTTATCTTGGCCTTCAAACCGCTAGTATTCGTGATACCTTGCTAGAAATTACTTTAGAACCCTTTGGAACCCCGACTGAGAAAAATGCCTATTTTGATGTGGTGACATGTAGGTCAGCAGCGGTTTTGGAACTACAACTGCTTAGGGTTGTCCTGATGGAGAATCTAAAAACTTTGATGGACTTGGTAATAGGGTTATCTCTGTCTGTGTGTTGAGCTTTAAACTCCTTGAATGCAGTCTGCCTGCTAGGCATATGCACCCACACACTCTGGGACATGGCGAGCGAGGTCTTGCCTGCTCTCCCCCTTCGGTTTTGAAATACTTTTGCCGAGATGGTCCATGATTAACAGGATGCAGAAAAGTGCATCTTACAGACTGAACACCAAAAACTGAAGCGGTCATGCGATGGAAACTAGCATGGTTATTTGTCTATATGCTGGGATGCATGCCACTGATTTATCAAATGACTCACATGCATCCGTCATAGGCATGAGCCCAAAAAGGATGGTGGGCACAGGCTGTTTTTGGATCTTCGATCCTTGCTTTTCTTGTAAAGGACAAATTCAAGATGCTAACATTAGCCCAGGTCTTGTCTGTTCCAAATAAAATAAACAAACTGATGTACAGCCACTGGCCAGTGACTGAAAGCAGACAGTGATTAATGACTGAAGAGAGCTGGTACTGACCAACAAGGGAAGAGCAGCTACTGGGAAAGGAGTGACTGATATCCAAAGAGAGGATCACTGGCCGGTAGTTGAAGCGGGATTGTATCACCAGTGACTGGGGTGTTTTGACTGAGATCACTTTTCCTCTGCCTGGGTCAGTCTTCTCTGAACACTGTTAATAGTGCTGAAGTTTTAATGTTCTGACTTAAATGTGAACCTTTGCTGAACTTTGGAGAGAGATTGAGGCAGTCAGTGACCTATTCCAAGACATGTCAGTGGCTAACACGCTTGCCCTACATGATTGTGTGGTCAGATGCATCTTTCGTTGAAGGAAAAATCTCCCTGTTTGTGTAGCCGGGCTCATGTTCCGCATGTTCGTCTCCCTGCTAGTCTCTACACCTGTCACTGGTCTCCCTACACTTCACAACTAGTCTTCAGGGCCAAACACTCCAATCCTGCTCCTCCTGGTGCATTTCTCACTGGCCCTGACAACTCTTTCCTTAATAGCTGTTCCTACTGTCACTGGTTTTGTTCCCTGATATGGGTGCCTTTCTCTTCTGGATGTTGGCTATCACAGTGCTGCAGTAGGGTGACTGGTATGTGCAGCAGCTAACCTCTACTTCCTTCTTGCAGGTCTCGCATCATCCTGCAGTGTCCGCCTGCCATGCTGAATCTGACAACTATGTCTTCTGGCAAGGTAAGGTTCTTCTGTAATAATGGCAGTGTCACACTCTATCATAAGCTATGTGAGCCCCTGGTGTCTGAGGAAGGCACTCTTGACTATTTATTTTCCTCACAGTGATTGCATTCTCTGGACCTGGGGATGCTGAATATCTGTAGTCTAGGCCCTGCTTCCAGCAAGTTCTGAACACCGAGCACAATAAGAGAGATCATACTTCTTGCCATGCACATTGTATTTATTCACATTTATTTTATAAAGAAGAGCAGTGGTTATAGAAATGCAAGATTTCAACCTCAGTTTAGCATTGTTGTAGCAGAATCACAATGCATATAAAAATTAGACAAGCATGAACCATAAAAATTAGCCCTTGAATTTGAAAATAGCTCTGCTTTAAAAATTCCATGCAAGAGTGTCTAAACCACCATCACTGACCCATTTTGTGGCCACTCCTGGGCAACCTCATAAAAAACACAGACCCACCAACCACATAACCCATGGGCTATAAGTGGCAGCTCCGTGAAACCACCTTGGAAGCAATGTGCCCCTCAAGAACTAGCAGCCAACCCTTGGATGCAAAAAAAAAAGCAATATTACTCTGCTTGCACAATCTATCTACAACTCAAGGCCTAAAAAGGGGATAACTGTATACCATAACAGTACTGTACTCCATAGAATAAGTCCTTTAAGAGGACCCATGGATTTTATCGCCTTTACCCCACCCATGTCCTGCATTGAAGAAACAGCTTGTAGTTTCCACAGCAGCTGGAAGTGTGGTTTGGTGAACAGCTACTTAGGGCATGACCTCATTGCAGATGGACTTCCCTGTCCGAGGCCTGGTCATTCCACAATGCTCCCTCCTTTTGGAAGGAATGCTTTGCATAGGCCCTGGATCCATGGAAACTGTTAACTGCTATGAGGTCTGACAAAGACTACATTTTATATACATAATACTAAACACTGGTTAAAGAAGTGCAAGATTAAAATCCGAAGCTAATGTTGCTTTGGCATTATTTCAACAAAATTGGACAGGAACAGACTCAACGTGTTCTGTACATTTGTAAGCGTGTGTGACAGTGCTCAAACCAGCTTCATACATTTTTGGGGCGACCCTCCTGTGCTCCCATATAAGACTGTAGGCTGCCTGTCCCCCGTGGCCCATGCCTCTTCTCATGTGGCTTCTTGGGTTCAGTTCAGCATTGATTGGCAGCACCAATGCCTCAGTGCAGGTGCGAACCTGGCTGCTGCAGCACCGTCTGCCTGGTAAGATGGATGCAGCCCAATTTGCTCTGCTGTCCGACACCGAAGTAGGTATGGGCATCCATTGCCAATCTGGGTGATACGTTCTCAAAGACAGTTGCAGCCCCACTGAGGCAAACGCAGTGAACACAGCAGTTGCAGCGCCAACCGGGCTGACATGATCACTAAAGCAATTGCAGCCCCGATTGGGACGGGACTACACAATCACTGTGACATTTGCAGCTCAGACCAGTCTGACACCATCACCATGGCAGTTGCACCCCGGACTGGGCTGGCACAGTTAGCACTCCAGTTGAGTTCTTGACCATACCGGCACAGTCACCTTGGCAGTTGCAGCTACGATCTTATAGATGCAGTCACTAATGCAGTTGCAGTCTGTAGGAGGCTGGACTGGCTTGTAGTGAGTACCAAGGGGTACTTGCACCTTGCACCAGGCCCAGTTATCCCTTATTAGTGTATAGGGTGTCTAGCAGCTTAGGCTGATAGATAATGGTAGCTTAGCAGAGCAGCTTAGGCTGAACTAGGAGACGTGTGAAGCTACTACAGTACCACTTAGTGTCACATGCACAATATCATAAGAAAACACAATACACAGTTATACTAAAAATAAAGGTACTTTATTTTTATGACAATATGCCAAAGTATCTTAGAGTGTACCCTCAGTGAGAGGATAGGAAATATACACAAGATATATATACACAATAGCAAAAATATGCAGTATAGTCTTAGAAAACAGTGCAAACAATGTATAGTTACAATAGGATGCAATGGGGAAACATAGGGATAGGGGCAACACAAACCATATACTCCAAAAGTGGAATGCGAACCACGAATGGACCCCAAACCTATGTGACCTTGTAGAAGGTCGCTGGGACTATTAGAAAATAGTGAGAGTTAGAAATATAACCCTCCCCAAGACCCTGAAAAGTGAGTGCAAAGTGCACTAAAGTTCCCCTAAAGACAAAGAAGTCGTGTTAGAGGAATAATGCAGGAAAGACACAAACCAGCAATGCAACAACTGTGGATTTCCAATCTAGGGTACCTGTGGAACAAGGGGACCAAGTCCAAAAGTCACAAGCAAGTCGGAGATGGGCAGATGCCCAGGAAATGCCAGCTGTGGGTGCAAAGAAGCTTCTACTGGACAGAAGAAGCTGAGGTTTCTGCAGGAACGAAAAGGGCTAGAGACTTCCCCTTTGGTGGACGGATCCCTCTCGTCTTGGAGAGTCGTGCAGAAGTGTTTTCCCGCCGGAAGGACGCCAACAAGCCTTGCTAGTCGCAAATCGTGCGTTTGGCGTTTTTGGACGCTGCCGGGGCCCAGGAGGGACCAGGAGGTCGCAAATTGGACCTGAAGAGAGAGGGGACGTCGAGCAAGACAAAGAGCCCTCACTGAAGCAGGTAGCACCCAGAGAAGTGGCAGAAACAGGCACTACGAGGATGCGTGAAACGGTGCTCGCCGAAGTTGCACAAAGGAGTCCCACGTCGCCGGAGACCAACTTGGAAAGTCGTGCAATGCAGGTTAGAGTGCCGTGGACCCAGGTTTGGCTGTGCACAAAGGATTTCCGCCGGAAGTGCACAGGGGCCGGAGTAGCTGCAAAGTCGCGGTTCCCAGCAATGCAGCCCAGCGAGGTGAGGCAAGGACTTACCTCCACCAAACTTGGGCTGAAGAGTCACTGGACTGTGGTGGTCACTTGGACAGAGTCGCTCGATTCGAGGGACCTCGCTCGTCGTGCTGAGAGGAGACCCAAGGGACCGGTAATGCAGCTTTTTGGTGCCTGCGGTTGCAGGGGGAAGATTCCGTCGACCCACGGGAGATTTCTTCGGAGCTTCTGGTGCAGAGAGGAGGCAGACTAGCCCGACAGCATGCACAAGCAGGAAAACAGTCGAGAAGGCGGCAGGATCAGCGTTACAGAGTTGCAGTAGTCGTCTTTGCTACTATGTTGCAGTTTTGCAGGCTTCCAGAGCGGTCAGCAGTCGATTCCTTATCAGAAGGTGAAGAGAGAGATGCAGAGGAACTCGGCTGAGCTCATGCATTCGTTATCTAAAGTTTCCCCAGAGACAGAGACCCTAAATAGCCAGAAAAGAGGGTTTGGCTACCTAGGAGAGAGGATAGGCTACTAACACCTGAAGGAGCCTATCAGCAGGAGTCTCTGACGTCACCTGGTGGCACTGGCCACTCAGAGCAGTCCAGTGTGCCAGCAGCACCTCTGTTTCCAAGATGGCAGAGGTCTGGAGCACACTGGAGGAGCTCTGGACACCTCCCAGGGGAGGTGCAGGTCAGGGGAGTGGTCACTCCCCTTTCCTTTGTCCAGTTTCGCACCAGAGCAGGGGCTAAGGGGTCCCTGAACCGGTGTAGACTGGCTTATGCAGAATTGGGCACATCTGTGCCCAAGAAAGCATTTCCAGAGGCTGGGGGAGGCTACTCCTCCCCTGCCTTCACACCATTTTCGAAAGGGAGAGGGTGTCACACCCTCTCTCAGAGGAAGTTCTTTGTTCTGCCATCCTGGGCCAGGCCTGGCTGGACCCCAGGAGGGCAGATGCCTGTCTGAGGGGTTGGTATCAGCAGCAGCTGCAGTGAAACCCCAGGAAGGGCAGTTTGGCAGTACCAGGGTCTGTGCTACAGACCACTGGGATCATGGGATTGTGCCAACTATGCCAGGATGGCATAGAGGGGGCAATTCCATGATCATAGACATGTTACATGGCCATATTCGGAGTTACCATTGTGAAGCTATATATAGGTAGTGACCTATATGTAGTGCACACGTGTAATGGTGTCCCCGCACTCACAAAGTTCAGGGAATTGGCTCTGAACAATGTGGGGGCACCTTGGCTAGTGCCAGGGTGCCCTCACACTAAGTAACTTTGCACCTAACCTTTACCAGGTAAAGGTTAGACATATAGGTGACTTATAAGTTACTTAAGTGCAGTGTAAAATGGCTGTGAAATAACGTGGACGTTATTTCACTCAGGCTGCAGTGGCAGGCCTGTGTAAGAATTGTCAGAGCTCCCTATGGGTGGCAAAAGAAATGCTGCAGCCCATAGGGATCTTCTGGAACCCCAATACCCTGGGTACCTCAGTACCATATACTAGGGAATTATAAGGGTGTTCCAGTATGCCAATGTAAATTGGTAAAAATGGTCACTAGCCTGTTAGTGACAATTTGGAAAGAAATGAGAGAGCATAACCACTGAGGTTCTGATTAGCAGAGCCTCAGTGAGACAGTTAGTCACTACACAGGTAACACATTCAGGCACACTTATGAGCACTGGGGCCCTGGGTTACCAGGGTCCCAGTGACACATACAACTAAAACAACATATATACAGTGAAAAATGGGGGTAACATGCCAGGCAAGATGGTACTTTCCTACACAACCCCCCCCCCCAAACGAAGGACAATAAGACTAGCCATGACCTGATGAGTCTTCATTGTCTAAGTGGAAATATCTGGAGAGTCCATCTGCATTGGAGTGGCTACTCCCAGGTCTATGTTCCACTGTATAGTCCATTCCCTGTAGGGATATGGACCACCTCAACAATTTAGGATTTTCACCTTTCATTTGTTTTAGCCAAAGTAGCGGTTTGTGGTCTGTCTGAACAATGAAGTGAGTGCCAAACAGGTATGGCCTCAACTTCTTCAGAGCCCAGACCACAGCAAAGGCCTCCATCTCAATGGCAGACCAACGCTTTTCTCTAGGGGTCAACCTCCTACTAATAAAAGCAACAGGTTGATCCTGGCCCTCAGAATTAAGTTGTGATAGGACTGCCCCTACTCCTAATTCAGATGCATCAGTTTGGACATAGAATTTTTTAGAGTAACAAGGGCTTTTCAGGACAGGTGCAGAGCACATGGCCTGCTTCAGCTCCTCAAAAGCTTTCTGACAGCTTGCTGTCCATAATACCTTTTTAGGCATTTTCTTGGATGTGAGGTCATTAAGAGGGGCTGCAATGGAGCCATAGTTCTTAATGAACCTCCTGTAATACCCAGTGAGGCCTAGGAAGGCTCTCACCTGAGTCTGAGTGGTAGGGGGAACCCAATCAATAATAGTTTGGATTTTCCCCTGAAGTGGTGCAATCTGTTCCCCACCAACAAGGTGTCCCAGATAAACCACCTTACCCTGCCCTATCTGGCACTTTGAAGCCTTGATAGTGAGGCCTGCCTTTTGCAGGGCCTCCAAAACTTTCCATAGGTGGACCAGGTGATCATCCCAGCTGGAGCTAAAGACAGCTATATCGTCCAAATATGCTGCACTGAAAGCTTCCAGCCCTTGCAGGACTGTGTTCACCAACCTCTGAAAAGTGGCAGGTGCATTTTTCAAACCAAAAGGCATTACAGTAAACTGGTAATGTCCTCCAATGGTAGAAAATGCAGTCTTAGGTTTAGCATCTTCTGATAATTTGATCTGACAATACCCTGCAGTCAAATCAAAAGTGCTTAGATACTTGGCAGATGCCAGTGTATCTATAAGCTCATCTGCCCTGGGTATAGGGTGAGCATCAGTTTTGGTTACCAAGTTGAGACCTCTATAGTCTACACAAAACCGCATTTCCTTCTTTCCATCTTTAGAATTGGGTTTTGGTACCAGTACCACAGGAGAAGCCCATGGACTGTCAGAGTGCTCAACCACTCCTAGTTCCAACATTTTCTGAACTTCTTGCTTTATGCAGTCCCTGACATGGTCAGGCTGCCTATAGATCTTACTTTTGACAGGTAAACTGTCTCCAGTATCTATAGTGTGCTCACACCAAGAATTGGTGCCTGGCACAGTAGAGAAGAGTTCTGAAAATTGATCTAGGAGATTTATGCAATTATCTTTCTGCTCAGCAGTAAGACAATCAGCCAAAACTACACCTTCCACAAGAGCATCTTGATCTGTGGAAGAGAAGAGATCAGGTAGAGGATCACTGTCTTCTTCCTGTCCCTCATCAGTTGCCATGAGCAGGGTGAGATCAGCCCTGTCATAGTAGGGTTTCAGGCGGTTGACATGGAGCACCCTAAGGGGACTCCTGGCAGTGCCTAAGTCAACTAAATAGGTGACTTCTCCCTTCTTTTCAACAATTGTGTGGGGACCACTCCATTTATCTTGGGGTGCTCTTGGGGCCACAGGCTCCAAGACCCACACTTTCTGCCCTGGTTGGTACTGAACCAAAACAGCCTTCTGATCATGCCATTGCTTCTGGAGCTCTTGGCTGGCCTGAAGGTTTTTACTGGCCTTTTTCATGTACTCAGCCATCCTTGATCTGAGGCCAAGTACATAATCCACAATATCCTGCTTAGGAGCTTTTACAGGTTGTTCCCAACCCTCCTTTACAAGTGTGAGTGGACCCCTAACAGGGTGTCCAAAAAGAAGTTCAAAGAGGCTGAAGCCCACTCCTTTCTGGGGTACCTCCCTGTAGGCAAAAAGGAGGCATGGTAGAAGGATATCCCATCTCCTGCGAAGTTTTTCAGGGAGACCCATAATCATGCCTTTGAGAGTTTTATTAAATCTCTCCACCAGTCCATTTGTTTGTGGATGATAGGGTGTTGTGAACTTGTACGTTACACCACACTCCTTCCACATGGCCTTTAAGTATGCAGACATGAAATTGCTTCCTCTGTCTGATACCACTTCCTTTGGGAAGCCCACCCTGGAAAATATTCCCAGGAGGGCCTTTACCTCTGCAGGTGCTGTAGTGGTCCTTAAAGGAATAGCTTCAGGATATCTTGTGGCATGGTCCACTACCACGAAGATTAACCTATTGCCTGAAGCAGTAGGAGGGTCAAGGGGGCCAACTATGTCAACCCCTACCCTTTCAAAGGGGACCCCAACCACAGGCAGTGGGATAAGGGGTGCCTTTGGGGTGCCACCTGTTTTGCCACTGGCTTGACAGGTTTCACAGGACTTACAAAATTCTTTTGTGTCCTCAGACATCCTAGGCCAATGAAACAGGGGAACAAGCCTGTCCCAAGTTTTCATTTGTCCTAGATGCCCAGCTAAGGGAATGTCATGTGCCAGTGTTAGGAGGAACTTTCTGTACTCCTGAGGAATCACTAATCTCCTGGCAGCTCCAGGTTTAGGATCCCTATGCTCAGTGTACAAGAGGTTGTCCTCCCAGTAAACTCTGTGAGAGTCACTGACATCCCCATTAGCCTGTTTGACAGCTTGCTGTCTGAGACCCTCTAATGTGGGACAGGTTTGCTGTGCCACACTCAGCTCCTCTCTGGCAGGCCCCCCTTCACCCAAAAGCTCAGCAGTGTCTGCTTCCAGCTCCTCTGGTGTAGGTTCTGCACAGGGAGGGAATTCTTCTTCCTCAGAAGTAGAATCCACTGTAGAGGGAGGGATAGTAGGAAGTGGTTTGCTTCTACTAGCCCTAGCTTTAGGGAGCACTTGGTCCATTGTTCCAGGATCCAAGCTTCCCTGTCCTTTTTGCTTTTTGGCCTGAGCCCTTGTCAAAGCCAAAATATGCCCTGGGATGCCCAGCATTGCTGCATGGGCCTCCAACTCCACATCTGACCAAGCTGATGTCTCCAAATCATTCCCTAATAGACAGTCTACAGGTAAATATGAAGCTACCACAACTTTCTTTGGACCAGTTACCCCCCCCCCCAGTTGAGATTTACAACAGCCATGGGGTGGCTTTGTGTTATGTTGTGAGCATCGGTACTGGTGTCCAAGTCCAAGTATGTGTTGTTCAGGGTGCACCAGTTTCTCAATCACCATTGTGACACTGGCACCTGTGTCCCTGTAGGCCTGGACCTCAACACCATTTATTAGGGTTAGTTGCTTGTACTTCTCCAAGTTATGGGGGCAAGCAACCAAAGTGGCTAAATCAATAGCCCCTTCAGAGACTAAAGTAGCCTCTGTGGTCTCCCTAATCAGACCAACCCCAACTAAGTTACCAAAAGTGAGCCCAGCTACTCCCTTGGTTTGGCTATTAGTAGGTTTGCTCCCACCACCACTGCTATTAGTAGGGACACTAGGTGTAGCAGTAGGGGTTGTAGTGGTAGGAGCTGTGGTGCCTTTCTTTGGACAACTGGGATCTGTTGTCCAATGGCCTTTTATTTTACATAAATAGCAGCATGGTTTCTTTTCCTTGTTCTGATAAAAGGAGGATTTGGACCCACCACCCCCACCAGAGTGTTTTTGTGGGCCTGATGAAGACTCATTTTTAGATTTGTCCCCACCCTTGTCAGAAGACTTACCATCCTTCTTTTTGTTGCCATCTTTGTCACCCCCTATATGAACTTTTCTGTTCACTCTTGTTCTGACCCATTTGTCTGCCTTCTTTCCCAATTCTTGGGGAGAGGTCAGATCAGAGTCCACCAAGTACTGGTGCAACAAATCAGACACACAATTATTAAGAATATGCTCTCTCAGGATTAAGTTATACAGGCTGTCATAATCAGTAACTTTACTGCCATGTAACCACCCCTCCAAGGCCTTCACTGAATGGTCAATAAAATCAACCCAGTCTTGTGAAGACTCCTTTTTGGTCTCTCTGAACTTTATCCTGTACTGTTCAGTGGTTAAGCCATAACCATCCAGGAGTGCATTCTTAAGAACTTGGAAATTATTAGCATCATTTTCTTTCACAGTAAGGAGCCTATCCCTACCTTTTCCACTAAATGATAGCCATAGGATAGCAGCCCACTGCCTTTGAGGGACATCCTGTACAACACAGGCCCTCTCAAGTGCAGCAAACCACTTGTTAATGTCATCCCCCTCCTTATAAGGGGGAACTATCTTGTGCAGATTCCTGGAATCATGCTCTTTTGCAGGATGACTTTGGGGAATACTGCTGCTGCCACCATGGGTATCTAAACCCAACTTCTGTCTTTCCTTCTCTAATTCAAAAGACTGTCTATCCAAATCCAGCTGTTGCTTTTTAAGCTTCAGTCTGGTTTGTTCCACCCTCAACTTATTGAGTTCCCTCTCTAACATTCTGTCATCAGGGTTGGTGGGAGGGACATTCCTAGAAACAGAGCTATGATGGGAATGAACAGAAGGAGACCTGTCCCTTACAGAAGCCACCCTAACAGCTTGGTTAACAGAAACATTACTACCAGTATGGTGAGAATAAATGCTTTTGCTATGATGTGAGACAACACTATTTATATGGTGTGGCTCATCATCATTACCATCTATGCTAGATTGTCTAGTAATGGGCAGGCTAGGAAGTTTCTTTCCTGAATCTTTTCCTGGGGGAGTCCCTGAATCAGATTGAGAACTATTAGGTACTTTTTCAACAGATGGGGCACCTATGGCCTTATCCTGTTCTCTAAGCATGTTAAGTAACAGTTCCAAGGAAGGATTCTTCCCTACACTCAAACCTCTCTCTATACAGAGACTCCTTGCTCTTTTCCAGCTAAGGTTGTCATATGCAAGTTTGGACAGATCAATATTTTGGCCTGTGCCAGACATTTTTAGAGAGAGTTAAAGTGATAGAAAAAGAGAAAAAAGTTTTCAGAACTTTTTGGAAAGACAGAAAAAAACTTTTTAAACTTTTAAGAACTTTTTGAAAGTTTAGAAGTACTTTTCAGCACTTAGAAAAGAGTGAAAAGAGGAAATGCAAAACATTTTGGCTATGTGTATATACACTGACCTTGTTTTGTATATTTTTCTCTTATGAAAAGTACAATGACACGAGTGGTAAGTAGTCTCAAGCACTTATCCCACCACTGCACAACCAATGTAGGAGGCTGGACTGGCTTGTAGTGAGTACCAAGGGGTACTTGCACCTTGCACCAGGCCCAGTTATCCCTTATTAGTGTATAGGGTGTCTAGCAGCTTAGGCTGATAGATAATGGTAGCTTAGCAGAGCAGCTTAGGCTGAACTAGGAGACGTGTGAAGCTACTACAGTACCACTTAGTGTCACATGCACAATATCATAAGAAAACACAATACACAGTTATACTAAAAATAAAGGTACTTTATTTTTATGACAATATGCCAAAGTATCTTAGAGTGTACCCTCAGTGAGAGGATAGGAAATATACACAAGATATATATACACAATAGCAAAAATATGCAGTATAGTCTTAGAAAACAGTGCAAACAATGTATAGTTACAATAGGATGCAATGGGGAAACATAGGGATAGGGGCAACACAAACCATATACTCCAAAAGTGGAATGCGAACCACGAATGGACCCCAAACCTATGTGACCTTGTAGAGGGTCGCTGGGACTATTAGAAAATAGTGGGAGTTAGAAAAATAACCCTCCCCAAGACCCTGAAAAGTGAGTGCAAAGTGCACTAAAGTTCCCCTAAAGACAAAGAAGTCGTGTTAGAGGAATAATGCAGGAAAGACACAAACCAGCAATGCAACAACTGTGGATTTCCAATCTAGGGTACCTGTGGAACAAGGGGACCAAGTCCAAAAGTCACAAGCAAGTCGGAGATGGGCAGATGCCCAGGAAATGCCAGCTGCGGGTGCAAAGAAGCTTCTACTGGACAGAAGAAGCTGAGGTTTCTGCAGGAACGAAAAGGGCTAGAGACTTCCCCTTTGGTGGACGGATCCCTCTCGTCTTGGAGAGTCGTGCAGAAGTGTTTTCCCGCCGGAAGGACGCCAACAAGCCTTGCTAGTCGCAAATCGTGCGTTTGGCGTTTTTGGACGCTGCCGGGGCCCAGGAGGGACCAGGAGGTCGCAAATTGGACCTGAAGAGAGAGGGGACGTCGAGCAAGACAAAGAGCCCTCACTGAAGCAGGTAGCACCCAGAGAAGTGGCAGAAACAGGCACTACGAGGATGCGTGAAACGGTGCTCGCCGAAGTTGCACAAAGGAGTCCCACGTCGCCGGAGACCAACTTGGAAAGTCGTGCAATGCAGGTTAGAGTGCCGTGGACCCAGGCTTGGCTGTGCACAAAGGATTTCCGCCGGAAGTGCACAGGGGCCGGAGTAGCTGCAAAGTCGCGGTTCCCAGCAATGCAGCCCAGCGAGGTGAGGCAAGGACTTACCTCCACCAAACTTGGGCTGAAGAGTCACTGGACTGTGGGGGTCACTTGGACAGAGTCGCTGGATTCGAGGGACCTCGCTCGTCGTGCTGAGAGGAGACCCAAGGGACCGGTAATGCAGCTTTTTGGTGCCTGCGGTTGCAGGGGGAAGATTCCGTCGACCCACGGGAGATTTCTTCGGAGCTTCTGGTGCAGAGAGGAGGCAGACTACCCCCACAGCATGCACAAGCAGGAAAACAGTCGAGAAGGCGGCAGGATCAGCGTTACAGAGTTGCAGTAGTCGTCTTTGCTACTATGTTGCAGTTTTGCAGGCTTCCAGCGCGGTCAGCAGTCGATTCCTTATCAGAAGGTGAAGAGAGAGATGCAGAGGAACTCTGCTGAGCTCATGCATTCGTTATCTAAAGTTTCCCCAGAGACAGAGACCCTAAATAGCCAGAAAAGAGGGTTTGGCTACCTAGGAGAGAGGATAGGCTACTAACACCTGAAGGAGCCTATCAGCAGGAGTCTCTGACGTCACCTGGTGGCACTGGCCACTCAGAGCAGTCCAGTGTGCCAGCAGCACCTCTGTTTCCAAGATGGCAGAGGTCTGGAGCACACTGGAGGAGCTCTGGACACCTCCCAGGGGAGGTGCAGGTCAGGGGAGTGGTCACTCCCCTTTCCTGCACCTCCCAAGGGAGGTGCAGGTCAGGGGAGTGGTCACTCCCCTTTCCTTTGTCCAGTTTCGCGCCAGAGCAGGGGCTAAGGGGTCCCTGAACCGGTGTAGACTGGCTTATGCAGAATTGGGCACATCTGTGCCCAAGAAAGCATTTCCAGAGGCTGGGGGAGGCTACTCCTCCCCTGCCTTCACACCATTTTCCAAAGGGAGAGGGTGTCACACCCTCTCTCAGAGGAAGTTCTTTGTTCTGCCATCCTGGGCCAGGCCTGGCTGGACCCCAGGAGGGCAGATGCCTGTCTGAGGGGTTGGCAGCAGCAGCAGCTGCAATGAAACCCCAGGAAGGGCAGTTTGGCAGTACCAGGGTCTGTGCTACAGACCACTGGGATCATGGGATTGTGCCAACTATGCCAGGATGGCATAGAGGGGGCAATTCCATGATCATAGACATGTTACATGGCCATATTCGGAGTTACCATTGTGAAGCTACATATAGGTAGTGACCTATATGTAGTGCACGCGTGTAATGGTGTCCCCGCACTCACAAAGTTCAGGGAATTGGCTCTGAACAATGTGGGGGCACCTTGGCTAGTGCCAGGGTGCCCTCACACTAAGTAACTTTGCACCTAACCTTTACCAGGTAAAGGTTAGACATATAGGTGACTTATAAGTTACTTAAGTGCAGTGTAAAATGGCTGTGAAATAACGTGGACGTTATTTCACTCAGGCTGCAGTGGCAGGCCTGTGTAAGAATTGTCAGAGCTCCCTATGGGTGGCAAAAGAAATGCTGCAGCCCATAGGGATCTCCTGGAACCCCAATACCCTGGGTACCTCAGTACCATATACTAGGGAATTATAAGGGTGTTCCAGTAAGCCAATGTAAATTGGTAAAAATGGTCACTAGCCTGTTAGTGACAATTTGGAAAGAAATGAGAGAGCATAACCACTGAGGTTCTGATTAGCAGAGCCTCAGTGAGACAGTTAGTCACTACACAGGTAACACATTCAGGCACACTTATGAGCACTGGGGCCCTGGGTTACCAGGGTCCCAGTGACACATACAACTAAAACAACATATATACAGTGAAAAATGGGGGTAACATGCCAGGCAAGATGGTACTTTCCTACACAGTCCTATCCAGGCTGATACAATCCCTAGTTGCTTCTTGTTTTGTTTCCAGTCCATCTTTTTTGGCTGGTTGTTCCTCCACCCAGGGACAAATTGGGTTCTCCTTCTGGACAGTCTCTCCTCCTCTAGGGCTAAGCATTCTTCTTCCCTCTCTCATCAGGCAAGCAAGCTTCTAAGTACTAGGCAGACCCTCAGCTCCTCCAGCAGAAAGTGCGTACTTCAAGTGATGCCCCATCATCTCCCTGATACGCCAGCAGTCCTTGAGTACCCAGAGGGGCACTTTCTTCCTTTTTTAAGAAGGGCTTGTAACTGGAATAAAGTGCGGTGGTTTGTGTCCTACTTCTATACACATTTTCTAGATGGAATGTGGATACACCTTTTTAACATTCAGAGCCCGTTTTGGAGTGGTTCTATATTCAAGTGTCCTTCACAGGATGCTGTTCAGCCACTTGCGTAGAGTGATGCTTCTCACAGCAGGTGGCACTGGGGCTGTCTCCAAACTGGAGTACCCAGAACATAGGCACATTGAAATGTGAGGTTTCTGTACCTGACTGTCAACACCTTCCCTGAAGCAGTAATCTGGGATAAACAAAGGGGAAGTCCTAACCTACACGTTTTCTTATCTTGCACAACAGAAACTGCAGCCCCCACCCCCTTTCCCTTGCTATCAGACTAATGGCAGTGCTCAGGAAGAACCAATCAGCAGCTCCTTGCTAACAAAGGTCTTCATGGAATTTCTAAGGGTACCTGTGTCTCCATCCTCCTCACTTCATTATCTGGATCTCTGCCATCCACCCACTAGAACGCAGGCACTGCACTTCCACTGTCTGGGGAAGCTGTCCTCATCCTCCATCTTGTGCATGCTAAGTTAAGGACATCCAAAATGGACCCCCGGGCTTCTGTACTTAGACACACACGCACAGTCGTACTGCTGCACCTGTGCTACATGTATTCTACGCATGTAAGTGTAAATGCAATCAATATACACACAAGATGCCAGCGCAACTGTAAAAAAGTGGGGTGCTAGTTGGGAAGAATGTGAGCCCTTTTCAGGTAATGAGTCTGCATCCTTCTGTTGACTGTGAACCAAGTAACCCATTGTACTCCCTAACTTTCCCAGGATAGTAAAGCAGAGTAGTCCAAGGCCTACCCAAGAGAGGTGATGTAGTTTAGTACCCCAATTCTCTGGTGAGCAACAAATACTCAATAAATCATTGTCTACGCAGTGTTTTTGTTTTTATAAAAAGGAAAAATATTTTATTACATACACAGTACTGAATCTTACTCGTTAATTTGCAAATATATGAAAGTAGGCTGATAGAAATACCTATGGTGACACCCGCTAAATAGTTCACACTTCTTTCGAGCCATGAATCCTAAGAACATAGTACCTACTGTGTATAGTAGTCACAATATAAGGGGCTGTTGTTGCCAAAAGCCTGGCTTGCAGACTTTGTCAGGGTATTCCCACATTAATTACAAAACAAAAATTGGTCCTACAAAACAAATGCAACACCATTAAAATCACTATGAATGGTATTATCTTACAGTAATCTTCATTAAACCATGTAGCATTTCATTGTCAATTTCATTAACATCAATAAAGTATTATAATTACAAGATGATGCATGCAAGAGTCTGTCTTCTACATGCTGCCACTGCGATTTTAGGACAGAGATCCCACACTCCAGAGCCCTTATGTTTAGTTCCAGAAGGGCCTGAAAACAACTCTGACATCTTGAAGGGTCATCAAAATACCCCCCGGGACACTTAGAACAACCTTGTGGGGAATTTCTGCTGGGGAGTAGAGGGGGTTGCTGCCCCTCGGTCAGCCTCCAAACACGGAGCAAAATTTTGGTGGTGCTCTCTCTGTGGAACCACTGAAACCTGAAAATGCAATTGCTGAGTACTTCAGAGGATTCTGGTACTCTCCGTATCCTCAGACCATGGATATTCTATTAACAGCCTCATGCTGCCCTTTCTTTTGTTTTTCATGCTAAGCAGCTTTGTGCCACACTTTGTACTTATCGGGTGCCCCTGTCGCTCTGATGAGGTACCCAGCATCTTTACTTTGCGGGGTCCACATGAGGAGCCCACTCCTGCCCAGCTGGCTCTCCGCATTTCCCTTCCACGTTTGAGCGAATTTGGTGGAGCTGCTGATGTGCTCTTTGCTGCACCAAGCCACGAGAAGCGGAAGAGGTATACCATATCACTGCGAGTACGGTGATGCCGCCTCCTTATTCTGTCACAGAGAGATGGTAGCCCTCAAGACAGTTCTACTTGCATCGGTCCACGGGTGATGGAGTCCCAGGAATAAAAAACTTCTCTTAAGAGGAAGAGGGTACAACCCTCTCCATCAAAATGAATCACGCCGTTACCAGGGGGTATTTTTTGGAGATAACACCCGAGCGCTTCTTGCTTTTTTTTTTCCTGCCCGGTTCCTCCCGGGAAAGCTTCTACTGTTGTTTTCTCTGGCCCGTGGGGCCAGTTTTCACAGTATTGGTGTTGTCTTACTCCTTGTGACCAGCTCTGTCCACTATGAGTATGTTCTTCAGGCCTCTAAATGTAACCTTCTTTGGAGAGCTTGATTTTCACTGCTCCTGATTCTGAGCCCATCTTGTCGTCACCTGGGGTCTTCTTCAGCAGCCCCTCCGCAGCCTGCTAGCACCATACCCTTCCTGTTGGCACTCTGTATGCACCATGGCTTTGGCCATTTTGCAGGGCTGCTGTGTGTTAGCAGCAGAGTCAGTTTCCTCTCCTGATGCAGGACCAGTTCATAGAAGATCCAGGGGAACCCTCCAGGCGCCCCACAAGCAGGTCTGACCCTCTACTGCCCCTCAGGAAGTATAAGGGGGTCAGTGCCACTGGCCTTTGAGAAACTCTCCTGGTTCTCAGGTGCCAGGTGCAGTTCAGATTCCCTTAAGTCTATCCTTGCAGTGGAGTCAGGTGGCTTTGCATCTAGCTGGGCATTCCTCCAACATTGTTGCTCCCAGGTCCAGAAAGCTCTTAAGTCTCTCCCTTGTGCAGGGGATTTTAAGTGGGGGTGGAAAGTTCTATAAGTTATGGACTTCTGCCCGATATAGAGTGACACGTCATCAGATGACACCAGGCCTAAACCTGCTGCACATCATTCTTGGACATTTCAGCGTGGCAGCCTAAAGTGGCCTGTTGAAAGACCTTTCCTGAGAGTCTCGGCCATGCCCCCCAAATGTCACAGATGCCTGATCCTTTCCCTTCAAAACTTTAAAGGGAACCCCCTCCTGTGATTGGCTCCAGTGATCTGGCTGTTCTCCTTTGTTTCTGTGGAAGTGAGAGATTCTCAGGCCTGTTGCTTTGTGCAAGGTAATTAGCACAGATTTCGTCCCCACCCTTGACTTTTCCAGGAAAAAGCCCAAGCACTGTCAAATTACTTTGTGTGGTGAGGCCTTTGATACTTCTACTGGCCACCAGAGCAATAACGTGGCTCAGTGAGTTGGCATAGGACTGTAATCCAGTTACGAGCTGAGCTAGAGAATTATGAACATTTTTCAAGGGCCATGAGAATTACAGATATCACAAAAGTGACTTTAGATCTGCAGGCTGGGTACAGTTTTACCCTAAGATAGGTACCTGACCCATATCTGTAGGCCTAAGTAGAGCAAAAAAATTCTTTGGTGCAGATTTTGCTCGTAATGTGTAATTCACTTAAGCACACAGACTTTTCAAGTAATCACTGCAGATGTAAACTATGAATGCCTACTTACATTATAGCACCTACATCAGGCCAGTACCAATCCCCTCTGTAACGGGCTACCTGTACACAGATACCAGCCTGAGCTAGCTGGTCGTCTGATGCATCTAGCCTGTACACGTGTTACATGTTCCAATGTTCGTGCAACCACCTGAGGGACTCTTACCCTTGCTGCACAGTAGTGAACCCTCCCTTAAAAGCAGCACACAGGTGGTTAGCGCACTCAATCTATTTCACAGATTTTACAGTGAGTGAGACTCCATTGGTGAGACTCCCTCACATTAACAGTCCAACATTCGGGTAGTCTATAATTAAAAAGTCCAGGGGGATTAAATGAGCAGCACCTTTTACTACAGCAACTTTGTGAGCATTCAGTAAAAGTGGTGCTTTACACAAAAAAGATCCATGGGCCACACTTGCAGTGACACAAATAAAAAGGTCTAGTCACACTAACAATCCCAAAACACTGCAAGCTGTTACCACCCCTTTTTGTGCTATACCCAAGACAGGGGCAGCAACCCTCTGTCCAATAATAAGGGCATGCTTGGTGTGCTTCTGTAGGTCACAGGACTTCTCCGGGATCTCGCATAGTCAAGGACAAACCTAGGACTCTGCACTCACACTTAGATTAGTATGACTAATGCCAAAATAAAAGTCTGGATACCTGATTGCATTTCGCTCTCGGGACAGGGGAACACACCCATATGCCATACAGGGGATATATTCTCGTCGCAACTAGTTTTGCAGTGTGCTGTCCTGTGAATGCATTTGTTATATATTCCTGCCAGTCTTATTTGGCTGTACCTTTGTGTCATAGATCCTTCTCTGTTCACAGACATGAAATGGAAGAATAAGTTCTGGGGCAAGTCTTTGGAGATCGTTCCAGTAGGCACCATAAATGTGAAGCTCCCACGGTAAGTTTCTGAGTCAACTTTTTCCATATGTACCTTCCACTCAGCAGGGCATTAGCGCTAAAACAGCCATATTGACAAGTGGTGACAGCACAATAGCTTTGTAAAGCAAGATAAACAGGTTGCTAACCAACCATAACCAAACCATAGCAGGATGACACTGCACTGCATTTGAATCTAGAATTGTTACACACTGCAAAACTGCTTCTACAATATAAGGACTGTGATTAAGTCTAAGTCTGACATTTATTGCTTGTTGAAGGCAGGCTCAGCTGACTGAGTGATCAGAATCTGTGATTAGTGGACAGTATCCGCAAGGTGTATCTTAATTTATAACTGTTGTCCTATGGCCTCTGCTGTTGTTGCAGTCTAATTAATAACAAATGTACTCATATTTGGCATTTGACTCTAGCAATAATGAATTATGAAACGGTTCAGTCCTATTCTAGAAAGTAATAGTGGGTTAGAATCTCAAACTTAGGTACAAAGTAAATAGTTGTGTGCATTAAGAGTTACTTTTAAGCAGAATGGCTGTATTTTCTAGTAACTTAAAATGTTTCTGAGACCTAAATATTAACCCAAAATGTTTGTGCATGTATACAGTACGGGCCCAATTAACAGGAAAAGTAGTAAAACTGTGCTTGGATATTTACATCTGTGATACGGTGTAGTTGTATCCGTTTGTGCTATTCACAAGGCTTGGAATGTGCACAGAAAATCATGTGATGGGATACCATTTCCTCTGTACAAAGCTCCCTGTGGTGGAGAATTCCTCATGGGAGCATTCATTCCTCTGTGAAATGTACTGGTTTTTCTTACATGTATAGACAGATTTACCTTTGTGTATAGACCCCATTATTTCTAAAATGTGAGGTCATTTGGCTAATGCACCTGTACGGGTAAAAAGGTTTGGGAGTTGTCAACAGCCTTCAGGAAATTTTAGGTTTACTGTGGTTTGTGGCAAGCCAGAGATTATAAGAGGCAAAAATGGCTGACAGAAAACAACAGTGTACCAAGAAGGTTCGTGACCTGTCTGATTTCCCAGATGCGAGGCAAGGCAACAACTCAGTAGGATTGAACTCTTGTGGCTAAATTACCTTCCCACACATCACAGAAACCTCCCCAAGCCATCCAGAACCTAAACGAAGTCTCAGTGATTAATTCACATTGCCAAAGGCAAGTTCACAGCAGTGTCATGGTCCAGTTTATTCCATTGAATTTGAAGTGGTGGGTCCAGGACTCTGTGCTCAGTCAGAGGGGAAAGTGGGCAGTTATTGGTCTAACTGTCGTCACAGTGAAAAGGTAAAAGATGTTGAAATAGACAATTTGGTCGCACAAGCCTCAAGAATGTGTGGAACACTAGATGGAATCCTGTTATTCATAGGTCTTTACAAGGAAACTCCAGTTGACTCGCACTTCAGAGAATCTGAGCATCACCTGGACCCACTAGCCCAGCAGTTGATAATGATAAAATGGAATTTAGGTTTTGGTCCAAGTGTAACCATAAGGCAATATATTTAAACCAGTTTCTGTATTGTACTAGCCCAGTGGCAAAGAAATCCACTTATAGACTAATGGGGTAAAGGGAGAATCATCATCTGGTGCATCGGTAACAGGCTTTCCTGCCACTCACAATTATACTGATAGTACGAGGCAAGTTAAGGACAATTCAGGCTCGCCACCCTTGCAGTCCTAAAAGGCTTCCCGCAGATCCCCAATCTCTGTGATTCTTTCAGTTTCCTGAATTGCATTGGTCAGGAGGGCTACAAGGACCAGACTACTTCCTGAGTAGTTCAGCCTCCCAGGGCTTTCTCCATGAGGATGCAGTCAGTTGGCTTTGTGTTGATCTGCTTGTTCACAGGGCAGTTTCTCAGAGCAGTTTATCTCCCTCTTTTTCCTAGTCTTTTCACAGTTCTAGGCCTCCAAGTAGTGGGCGTCCTTGCAGTCTCAGTAGCATGGCCAAGTCCCTTGTAAATCTCCCCTTAGGCTGGTGCACAGAATCCTCTTGAAGCCCAGATGAAGTAAATGTTTATGGCTCAAAAGAACAGTATTTTTTTCTAGTTTGGGTGCCAGATTTAAACAAAGTAGAAGGTTTCTTTACAGTTGTTTAGAAATCTGGGGCTGTAAAAAGAGAGCATCTTCCTGGATTTTTCAGGAAGAAGTTACTCCAGGATGTTTCTTTATGCATTGTAGAAGGGAGGCTCATCCAAACTGGTGAAGGTGTTTTGAGGACTGTCCACACAGCCTCTGCCAATTTATGCTGGTTTCTAGGCTACACTCAGGTAAACATCATGAGTGTACACAGTTTTTTATTACACAAAATAAGTTAAATGTAGAGCTCAATTTTTTGCTGGCCTGTAGTGCGCTAAGTATTGTGGGTTTTATCCATTAACCCTCTTTTGTAGTTTTCCGTGCATACTGCCAATAATTATTTGTGAGTGGTGTTTGGCTGGAGTTAACATGAAAAATACTTTGCTCACAACTTTGAAGCTGGATGGATGCTGGAGGGCCTTTTTCTTAATGTGAAAATGGGTGGGAGAGTCCCAGTTCTAACGTAAAACCAATTTACAGAGAGCCTCACATATTACAGGTAGCAATTGTAGTATTTGCCAGAACTGTGGGACTTTCTCATGAGGAAACCTTTATAATGTTTCACAGCCCTACTCAATACAAGGAAGGGGAAAAGGGGGCTTTCCTGTCCAATAGGGAAAATGGTCTGGCATGAAAAATAATTCTCCCTTTCCATCCATGTGGCTGCAGTTTTGGAGTAGGAGCCCAGGAACAAAGCACATGTAGGCTGTCTTGTCACAGAAGATGAAAACAACCTGCAGCGAATCCATCTTTTTCCTGGTCCGGCAGACAAAGGGCATGAACACATCATGGCAGCCTGCACCACAGTCATTTTAGAGAAGGCCCGGGTACAGGTTATGTGGAACTGTGCCTATAGTTACTTGAGAGCCAGTTGGCAGCCTCCTGACCAAAGGTGTTAATTTAAATGGCCTTTACATTTGTTGCCAATAAGTTGTCAAGAGCAGCCTCTCACCCCTTAGTCAGGTATGAGAGGGCCATAGACACCCTGGACTACGGGCAGTGCGACCTTTGGGTGTACCTCTAGAGGCAAGGCTGTAATGTTGAATGCCAGGACAATGGGGCACCTTCAGTTGATTAACAGATGGTGTAGTTAATTGAAAATCTGAAAGGGGTGTTTCAGCTTTTCAAGACATGCTAGGGATTCTGTCCGTACAACAGGTAAATCTGTGGTAGTTCAATGGCCTCTGCATTTATATTCAGAAGCACACAATGTGTACAGAATGAACCCTGTTTGCTATCTTGATAGTGCACCTTATGTTATCAGGTCTGACTAGAGCCAGCAGAAGCTATTTCTGAGTGTCTGTTGATGAAGCAGCCATAAAGGCAGGAGAAAGTGAGCAGACCAGATTATCACTTTCAGAAATGACAGAAAACTATAGCTCCATTTGAGTGGAACCACTCCCTGACAAACTCATCTCTTTGATGGTTCCATATGCACCCCCTCCCTTAACATTCCATCTTCCAATTTGGCACTTTCCTTCCTGTCTGATCGTCTTGAAGCCTCTTCTACAGCCCTCCTACAGGCGTGTTAGGTCTGCTGAACTCTGTAAATTTTGCTTTGCGTGCTTCTAATCCACTTTTATCTTTAGTTCTCTGCCAGCCTTGCACCTTCCCTCCCTCTGATAATGTTCCCTTTCGAGCTTTCTTCTATTGTGTATGTCTTCTGTTTTCCTGTCAGTCACATTCCTGCTTCCATCCCTATTGACCCTTCTATGCCTGCCTCCCACACTCCTCTCCTTCTTCTCTTTTATGTGATCTCATTTTGTACTTTCAAGGTTCGGTGACCACTACGAGTGGAACAAGGTGACTTCCTGCATCCATAACATCCTAAGCGGGCAGCGGTGGATCGAGCACTATGGTGAGGTCCTGATCCGAAACACTCAGGACAGTAGCTACCACTGCAAGCTGACTTTCTGCAAGGTAATAACTGCGGACTTACCCCACCCTCTTTTTACCCCCGCATCTACACTTTCTGAAGCTATTTTTTCTTCTGCAAGCTCACATCTACAGATGTACATCACCACTCACTCACCATCCTTTCTGTCACTTCCTAGACAGTGTTATCACCTTATGCAAGGTATAGCCCACAACAGGTCTTTCTTCCTTTTTGCTCTCCTTCCTACTGTGTAAGCCCCCTTCTGTAACATATTGAACACTGACCCACAAGATCTTCCACCATGCAAACCACTGCAATCTTCTGCAGATTATGAACTTGTAACTACCCAACCCCTGTGCAAGTTCTCATGTAAACCGAGAGGTGGGATCAAAGAAGAAAGGATTGAACAAGAGACATTAAATCATGTGTATGTGTATGCCATATCTGTCGTCCCAATCTTAGTGAATTATCAGTTGTCATGCATTGTTAGGACAGTCATAACCAAGTGATATATCTGTTAATATTCTAGAAAAAAAACCAACACGTGACAGTAAGAAAAATTGTTGATGGTGACTAAGTCATGCAGAGAAGGAGACATAGCTTGTACTATTGATAGTGAATCCAATCTAGTAGAGGATATATTATTGAAATTCCTGATCCTTAAGAGGAGCAAGCAAGAAAACCGTATTAGTGTTGTCCATAGACAGGGACTATTGTAAGATGGAAAACACCTTATTCAATCAAGTGAATGGAAAAGTAAGATATTGCATAAAACCTTCGAAGATAAACTATAATGATAGTTGACATTGTTAAATTATGGGCAGAAGGTTTGTGATGCCCATAAGTATAGTTAATAGGGGGTGATGAAATTGTCTTTAATGTAGAAAGTTGTTCTAATTGTAATGTGGAGTTACTCACACCAAAATAAGCGATAGATTAAAGTTCACCACTATGGTGGGCATAATTGCTACCAAAAAACTGATGGATGTAACAAGCCGACTTGTTGTGTACTATGTTGACTGGAAAATTTCATATTAAAAGTGGTTTTTATTAAGATGTTTTTCACTGCACTCAGGACTCTTTCATTCCATGATACCAGATGAACACATCGGATGTACAAACTGGGTAACATAACCACCTCTTGGTATTTTGCATATTATAGTTTTTGTACCAAGTGAAAGCCTGTAACAATAGCCTTGCTATGATCTGACTTGCAGATACAAGTACCAGTAGAGAGTACTCTTGCTTAAATATTCTCACTATGCTTACCATCTTCTCTGGTTAGGACAGATCTCTCCCTTCTTACACTTCTGACTTCTTCCCTTCTCTGCAGATTTCTTTATCCCTTACGCCATTCGTTTTTCCCTCATAATGGTTTTGTTTATTTATCCTGCAATGTCTGCTGATCTCCTAGGGGCGGTACTGGAGCTCCAGTGTGAATGAAGTCCAAGGAGTTGTGGTCAATCAGCGAGGTGCTGTCATCCATCGGCTACATGGAAAGTGGAGCGAGGGCCTCCACTGCGGGGAGGCACCCAACACCAAATGTATCTGGAAACCAAGTGAGTGTGTTGTAGGCAGGGAACGACTGGCCTGTAGGGCAATCAGGCAGTGCCTGATGGGATGGTCCAATAGATCAGTGTGTGGGCCAGTTCTTTAGAAGTTATGGTCTGTTTTATGACAGGGTGGGCCCTTTTACACTGTTGAATTTCCCATTATTACCACTTTTTTTTTTTTAGATCTTGGCTAGACCGTGTATACGCTGTCTCTTCGAGACACGTTGTTTACAGTTAGTGGGCTAGAGCCCGCCCATAGGCTTACAATTAGTTTGCTTCAATGTCTCTCCCATATTGTTTGTTATCATTTGTCATGACTTGCATGCGTCATTCCTCTCCTTGTGTTTGGCCCTCCCCTAGAGCATGAACCAAGTACTTGTGTCCATCACTGCTCCTGTTTTTGGAGCTACTTTTTAAATTGTGCTTAAGTACTTCATACGAGTGCTTTTGTTTTAACTCTTTCCTTACCCCTCCCACCTGCCCCGTCCCTGTTACTATTTTTATTGTCCCGGTTGCTTCTTTTCCCCTTCCACCTGCCCTGTCCCTGTTGCTTCTTTTCCCCTCCTGCCTACCCCAAAAGGAGATTAAGTGAGTTTCCCATAATCACAGGATGTTTGGTTGGTGCCGACTCTAGAACTTGGTTCCCCAGTTACAAAGTCGCCAGCTCTGGCCACACCCTCTCCCTTTAATTATTACATGTAGTTTGAGGAGAACCAGAAAGGTATATGTTCCAATATATTTTATTAAGGCTCAGGAAGAACAGATGTTCAAAGCCAAAACTGACAGCTGCCCACAGACCTGGTAATAAGACTACAAGTTTATGTTTTAGTATAGTCCTGAATTTTCGTAATTTGGGCTAAGTGCTTGTTTTGAAGTGTGCTGGATAGGGTTTGCCTTCTTTTTCAGTGAAAGTATGGCATGGATTTCAAATGTTATTGTCTATGCTTGCTTCTCCGTTTTAGCAAGCAACCCTTTGGATTAAAGCAGCTGGTTGACAGCTTACGGCCCAGGTTCAACATGTCTAAAAGACATTCACATTGACAGTACCAATAACTCTTGTACTGCTGAGAACTATTAGCTTTGCCAGTGCCTGTTTTAGCTATCTGCTTCACTAGGTAGGGGTACTTCCATTGTTTTGTCCCAGCCCAACCCTGGTATTAGAATGGGTTAAGGGTCCATTCCTGATTTGAGGGAATGTTAGTTCTTTGTAGTTATAGTGTGTAACTCGGTCACATGTGAAGGTCTACTGAATACAGTCATGATGGAGGCCATGCTAAAGAAGAGATGTGGCCAATTGGCTACAGCTGCAGACTTTGGAGGGGGGGTATACGGTTTGAATCCTGGCTGATCTCAGCTCAACATCGTTTTTTTAATGCATATTTATTTATGAATTGTTAGAAGAACACATCTCAGTACTGTAGGAAGCTGGCCTGGTGTTTGGTGGGTACCCAAGGTACTTACACTTTACACCAGGTCCTGGTATACCCTCTCAGTGAAGTGTAGGCAGTGTCTAGAAGCCAGGCTCTCTAGAGGTAGCTGTGGAAGAGCAGCCAAGGCTTATCTAGGAGACATGCAAAGCTCATGTAATACCACTGTGGTCACACAGCACTTACACACATGAAAGAAAACACTCAGTTGTACAAAAATAAAGGTATTTTATTTTTAGAAGACATCACCACAAAATACTATACAGGTAACCCACCCTTAGGAGGTAAGTAATACACTAAATATATACACTGTTAATCAGAAACGGGCATAGAAAAGGTGAGAAAACAGTGCAATTAGCAATAACCAATAGTGACCTCAGGGGAAGCACAAACTATATACTAAAAAAATGAAATGCGAACAAGGTACCCTCACCTAGGTAAGTAAAATGTGTAGAGGGGAGCTGGGAGTACTAGAAAACCACAAATGTAAGTAACAGTACCGCCCAGCGACCAGGAATGCAGGAGTAAAACACTGGATTTTCCCCGAACCACCCAAAAGGAGAAAAAGAAGACACCAAAAGAAGACTACAAGAAAACCAGTGGTGGATTCCTGAAGAAAGAAGACCTGTCGAGGGAGGGGACCAAGTAGAAGAGTCACAGTGAAGTCCACGAGGAGTAGAGACTACTACCCACCCAGCTGTGGATGCAGGAGTTGGTCGACAGTGATGAAGAACATGTCAGCACTGCAGCTCTGGAGCCGGAGAAGAGTTCCTGATGGATGCAGATGACGTCCCACGCTGGAAGGAAGATTGCAGATGGGTGCTGGTTCAGGAATTCCACCAACAAGTCTTGGCAAAGGCAAATTTGGGGTTAGTGGAAAAGAGGTGTGCCGGGGACCAGCAAGGCCCAGGGGGGCTCAACCCAGGATGGGGTGTCACAAGCGACCCTCAGCGTCTAAGAGAAGCACAGGAGTAGGGGCAGCACACACACGAGTCCCACAGGATGGGGACACAGGAGTCACAGAAGAAGTCCACGCAGAAATACAAAAGAGGATCCCACCACGCAGCAGGAGAACCACGTAGGAGGCTGTGCTTTGCAGGAGGGAGTGCTGAGGCTACACGTTGCCTGAAGATCCCTTGGAGGAGATGCAAACAAGCTTTGGCTGCTGCAAGAGTCACGGTGCATGGAGGTACTGACCTGCGTGGGAAGGCCAAAGGCTTACCTCCACTAAAGTTGGACAGCTGGCAGAGAGGATCAAGAGGACAACTCCGGACCACCAACACCCGTGATGCAGGATCCACACAGCTCAGCAGGATAGGGGATCCACGCAGCCGGTCATCACTTGTTGTAGGTGCCTGCGGTTGCAGGGAAGTGACTCCTTCACCCCAAGGGAGATTCCTTCTCTTCCTTCTTGTGCAGGCTGAAGAATCGCAGTCTTCTGAGGATGCACAGCAGGGTAAATGTTGCAAAGCTCGCAGGAGACCTGGAAACAAGGTTGCTGAAGAGTCCTTTCTTCTTGGAAGCAGCTTGTCGAGTCCTGGAGGTTCCAGTTGCGGTTCTGGAGGCCAGAAGTCGAAGCAGAGGTTGCAGAGTAGTCCTGCTGGAATCTTGCAAGCCGAATCGGAGGACCCACCCAACAGAGAGACCCTCAATAGCCCTGAAAGGAGGGTTGATCACCTAACCAGGTAAGCACCTAGCAGGAGGGGGCTCTGATGTCACCTGCCTGGCCTGGCCACTCAGGTGCTCCCAGAGTTCCCTGCCAACCTTGGAAACAAGATGGCAGAACCCAGGGACCCTCTGGAGGAGCTCTGAGCACCAGCCCTGGGGTGGTGATGGACAGGGGAGTGGTCACTCCCTTTTCCATTGTCCAGTTTCACGCCAGAGAAGGGACTGTGGGTCCCTGAACCGGTGTGGACTGGTTTGTGCCCTTCAAAGCAAACCAGTGACTTGTGGAGGCTACCCCTCCCAAGCAAGTCACACGTATTTCCAAAGGGAGAGGGTGTTACATCCCTCTCCCCAGGGAAATCCTTTGTTCTGCCTTCCTGGGCTTGATAAGATCAAGCAGCAAGAGGGCAGCAACCTGTCTGAGGTGTGGCAGCAGCTGGGCTTCCCTTAAAAGCCTGTAAGACTATTAGTAGCAATTCTGGGGGTCCTCTATGGAGCCCCACAGAGTGCATGAAATCATACTTCCAATACTTGCAACAGTATTGGGGTATGATTCAGATATGTTTGTACCAAACATGCCCAGGTTTGGAGTTACCAGTATGTAGCTGGACATAGGTAGTGACCTATGTCCAGTACACACGTAAAATGGCGTCCCCGCACTGACGAAGTCCAGGAAAATGGATCTGGAGTTTGTGGGAGCACCTCTGCTATTGCAAGGGTGCCCTCACACACAGGTACCCTGCACCCTGCCCTCTAGGCTGTGAGGGCCTACCGTAGGGGTAATTATAGTGACCTGGTGTAGTGACCTGTAGTAAAAACAAGTGCATGCACCCGTTTCACGCAGGCTACAATGGCAGGCCTGCATAACCCTTTGCATGGGTTCCCTATGGGTGGCAGAATAACTGCAGCAGCCTTAGGGATCCCCTGGATCCCCAGTGCCCTGGGTACCTATATACTAGGGACTTACATGGAGGGGCCAGTATTCCAATTGTGGAAGGAAAAAGGTACAGTTTAGAGGAGAGAGCAAAACTACTGGGGTCCTGGTTAGCAGGAACCCAGTAGACACAGTGAACCAAACTAATAACATTCAGAAAATGGGGGTAACCATGCCAAGAAAGAGGGTACTTTCCTACAAGTGCATTGTAATCCTATTATTGATGAATCTCCAAGCAACACTTGCAAACACATTCCAGAAACAGCGGACAGGATCAAAATATTACACGCTACCATGTATCCGAGAAACTCTACCACTCAAAATAAGATTGATAATAACGGTCACATCAATTAAAGGGAACATTGCAGACATTCTCAGGATCAGACATTTACAATCATTACAAAGTAAGGGTACTAAAAGTTGAACAATACCAAACGTTATATAGAATTTCCCCTATCCTCCTATCCCTCCCCCCGGTGCTTTCCAGTCATCTTGTGTAGTGATAAGTAGTATGCTTTTCGTTACTGGTTTTCTACCGCCTAGCATGTATATAGTTCTGCAGTCAACAAAAAGTCATATAAAAAGATCTAAGGTTATTCAGACATGGTCAGGTACATTCATTTAATTTAATCTCCACATGCCTAAAAAATTGGTAATATCTGCTACGCTTGTAAAGTGCTTTGAGGCCATGGGGCTTAGTTTACATTGTATAAACCTGCAAAATAAAACATTCTTTCCTTCCTTAACAGATTGCATGCCCAGAGATTATGAGAAGTACTATGGTTTCACCCAGTTTGCCCTGGAGCTGAATGAGTTAACAGCAGACCTAAAGCCCTTTTTACCTGCAACAGATTCACGACTACGGCCTGACCAAAGGTAAGTCGGATGTAATCATTGTTTGGTTAAATAGACAATTGTAGGCGCACTGAATTGGGGAATAGTGCAGTTTGATGTATGTAAATGGATGAATAGAGTCACTGGGTTCCTTTGTTAGCTGTAATATTCTCTTATACATTACTACATTTCATACAATATTACATATGGATACCGTCGGGTAGAACAACTTGCCTTACATTATTCATTACGATTCACTCATAAATGTCTACCTTAATAGTCTGCATGCACGTTTCTGCTTGTACATAGTTGAAGTTGTGTACTGTGCATGTCCCCCTATGTGAGCACAGTTGGGTATTGTCAGAAATTAGTTTGTTGGTTGACTGAGGTGTGGGCCCTGGTGAAGAAGCAAGCACAATTTTTGTCAGAGTAAGGCACAAGCAAACCCCTAAATTATCCTGTGCTCACCCTCTGGTAGCTTGGTACAGAGCAGTCAGGCATAACTTGAAGGCATTGTGTAAAGTATCTGGTAGAGGCTTCCAGTTGCAGATTCCTCACCTTAGAATTTCCCCCAGGCATCAGCGTGGATCCAAAGAGTTTTCTCGAGCAGTACCCATGTGGACCGTCGGGTGACGTCGGGCTGCTTTGCGTCTGTTGTTGGCGTTGTGCATGCCGGATATGATGTCGCGGACCTATGTAGGTGTCACACCTGTGCACTGAGGCCAGTTCTTTTCTTTCTGCACCAGCCTTTGCGCAGATCTGAAGAAGAGCTGCCCCTACAGTCATTTTTTGACTGGACTTTTTTACTTTTGTCAAAACCTTTTTCGGCACTCTGGTGCTTCGAGATGTCATCATGGAAGACCGGATTCAAGCCTTGTGACTCCTGTCATCGGATGATCTCCTTGACGGATCTGCACCTCGTGTGTCTTTGGTGTTTGGACCACAATCACAGCCCAGAGTTGTGCTCTGAGTGCCTGCCCACGAATCCAAAAGTTTTGAGGGAGCGATTCCCACAGCTACTTGTGGACCAGCTCTGTCTTGCTTCCAGTCTCGGTCAAGAGGGTCCTGAGACTGGTCACGGAGCCCCCTTCTCTTCTTCGTCCCACTCTAAGTCCTCTGGATGTTCGGGTAAGCATAAGAAGAAGTTGAAGAAGAGCAAGCAATCGTCGTCCTGTCGGTTGGCTGATGCAGCACGGGAAAAGGAGCGTCGTTGCTGTAGGCCCCCATCCTCTGGGCCTACCTCTGGGTCGGCTCTGTGCCTCCCTTTGTTTCTGGGAGCCGGAGCCACCCCTGCCCTACTCCATGAGTTCTATGAGGCCATGCACCTCATCTTTGGTCACTCCAACCCTGCTGGGCAACTTTGGGACCCGCGGGGTCGGCAGGGCCCCCTTGGGTTCCGCCACAGTGGCTTTGGCCTCAGCTCCAGATAACATCCAGGGATCTGTTCCCAGATCCGAACCGCCATTGATCATGCCACCTCGACCTTCCCCGATGACGGTTCTGATGTTGACACTCCTAACACCGCCCATGCCCATGGCTTACAACAATCCCATTCTCATTGCCGACTCTGGAATACAGCCGCACTGGTGTCACGCAGCGCTGACTCAAACTTCGGCAGGGACTTTTCTTCCTAGGTCTAAATCTTATGGGTTTGGTTTTGAAGAGTTCGCTGGACCCTTTAGAATACTAGCTTGACAACCCTATGGATTCTGCTGTGCACCTGGGTGAAGTCAGTGGTCTGGACACTTACCCTGACACTGGTATGTTTTCTTCCCCTACCATGGCTATGGAGGAGGGGACATCCTATTCAATAATGGTGAGGAGAGCAGCCTTGAGCTGCCTTCAGTGGCTGTCAGGACTAACCTAATGACTAAGGTACTTCATACCTGGGGCTTTCACCTCTGAATCCCATTTTGTCCTTTTAATAAAGCCCTCCCCGATGTCCTGCTGGGGACGTGGTCCAAACCCAGCACAGGGACGCCTGTAAACAGGACAATAGCCCACCACCATAGGCCTACGCCTAACGACTTAGTGTTCCTGAAACAGCACCCCCACCTCTGAGATCTTGGTTAGCCAAGCCTCCACGTGCGGTGGTGCTTTCCCTTCTGTAACCCCAGATACGGAAATCTGAGAGGCTGGATCACCATGGGAAGATGTTTTCTTCCTCCACCCTGGCAGTGAACACTGTATGCCTTCAAGGCACAAATCTCTTCTGAACAAAGCAGACTTGACGCTCAAGCACTTTAAGGAGTCCCAAGCTACAGCCCGGTCCTTAGGCCTTGCAGCTGCCCCTCGCCCCCCTTAGTCTGCTTTTTGTCCCTTTTATGGCTACAGAAGGGGCACTCAATCACGTCCGTTTCCCTCCAGCCACTGTGCCGCGCATGCAGCCCAGTCTCTATGGCCGAGGACGTGGGATCTAGCGTCCCCTTGAATAAGTGAACCAGCGGTCTAGCCAGTGCACTCCCCCACTACACCCCATCCCCCGTTCCCTTCTGCTACACCCTCCAAGCCTTCCTAGTCTGACACACTCCCATCAGGGACCAGTTGGAGGCAGGATTCGCCATCACTTGTCCCGCTGGCAGTCCATCACGTCAGAAAGGTGGATTTTGCAAATAGTCCGAAGGGGCTACTCCCTCCCCTTCAAAACTTCCCCTATCTCCATGACCCCATTCTACAATTGCATGACGGAGGATCACTTGGTACTTCTTCGCAAGGAAGTTATGGCATTCTTGGCCAAGGGAGCCATAGTGAGGGTCCCTGTGCCAGAAGTAGGTCATGGTTGTTATTCCCACTACTTTCTGGTACCCAAAAAGGACAAGGGCCTCCGCCCTATCCTAGACCTTTGGTCCCTCAGTCCCTTCCTTTGGAAGGAGAAGTTCAAAGTGCTCACCCTGGTTCAGGATCGTTCAGATTCTTTGGACCCTGGAGACTGGATGATAGTGTTGAACTTGCAGGGCACTTATTTTAACATCCCTGTCCTGCCTGCCCACAAGCACTACTTGCAGTTCATGGGGGACTACAAGTGCTTTCAGTTCACAGTGCTCCCTTTTTGCCTTACCAGTGCCCCTTGGGTGTTCACCAAAGTGATGGGGGTGGTCGCAGCTCATCTACGCAGGTCAGGGGTTTCAGTCTTCCCTACCTTGGCGACTGTATGTTGAAAGTGGGCTTGCCCCAACCTGTCGTCTCCCACCTCCAGACTACGTTGGATCTCCTGCATTTACTGGGGTTCATTATAAACGTGCCGAAGTCACATCAGGCTCCCTTTCATCGGAGCTGTTCTGGACACAGTGCTGTTTTGTGCTTTTGCTCTAGAGCGACCGGTCCAGGTTATTCAGGCTACGATACCAATATTTCAGCCTCTATCCTGGATTTCGGTGAGAATGACTCTGAGGCTGCTGGGCCTCATGGCCTCCTGCATCCTGCTAGTAAATCATGCTAGGTGGTATATGTGGGCTCTGCAGTGGGACCTAAATTTCCTGTGGGCTCAGCATCAGGGAAATCTTTCCAACATGGTTCAGATCTCGGAGGGGACCGCACATGATCTGCATGATTGTTTTGAACCGCAGTTGGGTCAGAGGCAGATCCCTCTCCCTTCCCCAGCCAGATTGCATAGTAGCGACAGATGCGTCACTGCTGGGATGGGGCCGGCTACATGGGAGAGGCAGAGATCAGAGGCGTCTGGTCTCCAGAGGAGTCCGGGCTCCACATCAGTCTTCTGCAGCTGAGGGCAATCAGGCTGGCATTGAAAGCATTTGTTCCCTCTCTCAAAGGGAAAGTGGTGCAGGTGTCCACGAACAACACTACCATCATGTGGTACTACAACAAGCAGGGTGGTGTGGGGTTGTGGGCCCTTTGTCAGGAGGCTCTGCACCTCTGGACATGGCTGGAACATCATGGCAGTTCCATGTTGGTTTAACACCTGGCAGGCTCTCTGAATGCCAGAGTGGACGAACTCGGCTGACAATGCCTGGTGTACCACGAATTATGTCTGCATCCGGAGGTGACACAAGCCCTCTTTCAGTAATGAGGAGAACCTTGGTTAGATCTGTTAAAATAAAGCTTAATTTAATAAATAGGACAAAACTAAAACAACAAAAATCCAATCAGTAGAACTTGAGGTATGAATTCTTAAAGAATACACTATAGAATAGTGTTTAAAAGCAAAAAGCACCAACTGGGGAATCTGGTTGCGCCGGATCAGGACAGAATCAAAAGTCAAAAGTTCAGGCTGAAAGTGATGGAGAGTGGGCCGGCAGTAGGGACCCACTTAAGCCCACTGACAAAAGTACCAAAAATCCGGGTTGCAGAGTGTTGCGTGGATTACAGTCGAAGATGCTTTGTGAAGCCCGATGCGTTGGTTCTTTGCAGCGAGGCTTCAGTGCGAGGTCCTGTTGCATCGACGTAGAGGATCCCGTTGATGGGGCTTGCAATGTGAAGAACGATGTCAGAGGTGCATTTTGCAGCTGAGGGGATGCGTCTTTTCTGATGAGCGGTGAAGTTGCGGTGCAGAGCTTTGGCTTAGTTGTTGAGGCTTCTGTCAACGAGGGATTTAATGTCCTGTTCCAAAGAAGCGTCTCACAATGGCGGTTCTGAAGGCGATGCATTAACCCCAAAATGCGGGATGTGGCAGAGATGCAAATCTTCTCCACTAGGTCCAATCCATGCAAGAGCGGTCATGCGTCAGATCTGCGTGAAGCTGCATCGCTCAGCTGAGAAGATGTCTGTTCTGCTTGGGATGCACTGCTCAGCAGAGAATATGCGTTGTTCCCTCTGGGAAGCACCTGAGGCCCACTTTCAAGTGTCCAGGACTAAGTGAGCGCCACCTGGCAGGGTATACACAGGTGGCAGAGTCTAGGTGCAGAAGCAGGGAGGTTGGAAGTCTTTTATGTATCTGAGACTTCAGATCAGAAGGCCAACCAACTAACCCTTAGAGTCTCTCCGGGTTCTGGGTTGGAGAGATGCAGGCCCAGTCCTTCTCAATCCTAGGCAGGAGGGCAGCAGGCAGCGGGTCACCACAGCAGAGCGGGAGTCCGGTAATGTAGGAAGCTGGCTCTATATGGTGGACCAAAATGAGAGACACTGTGCAAAAAGTCCAAGCAATCCCCAGAGGCACAAATGACATCCCAAATGCTCTCTTTTTGGGTAGTTTGATCGACCAGTTAGGCATATCCGAGGGTAGTGCTAAACATGTATGTCACACACTCCTGCATTAAGTGAGAGACACACTCAATAAAGAAATCTGACACATTTATAAAAAATAATACATGGTTTTATGTAAATTGTGATACCAAGGTCACCGGAGTCAGGTGAGTACTTTTCGGGTTATGCATTTTTGGACTTTTTAAAAGTAGACGGGGCATTTTCCAGGAAGCTGCAATGCAATCCTATGGAGGAAAACAAAAACGGCAAGCCAGGGCCAATCTAGACTTAAGGTGAGTTTGGGGCAAAGTCTAAGGCCACAATAACAGGTCGCCTCGGGGATCTCTGGTGCATCCGGGTAAAGAATGTTATGGCGTTGGGTGTCTATGGGGATTGGTCCAATTACTAAGTCACTGCAGGGATGGACTGGAAGGACAGTCCAGGGAAACCCCCAGGAGGTCCTGACACTTGAGGTCCTCGGGCACATGGGCACACTCAGTCCAGTCCTCCTTGGGCTCTAGGGCGTGGGTGCAGGGGTGTCTTATGGCATTGGGTCCGGTTCTGGAGTTCCTTGCGGTTACAGAGGGCCTGCAGAAACACTCTGCAGTCATGGACTGGGGGTCTAGTCCAACCAAGCCAACAAGTGGGCTCAGGTCTCACGAGGTGGGGAGACGTGGGGACTTTCTTGGTTCTCTTCTCCAGGGACCGGGGCGGACGGGTGCGTTGGGTCTTTGTCTCCTGGTCACTCACAGTTGCATTGGGGTCGACAAAGTCTGCAGATGCCGTCGTCAAGTCCACAGTGGGTGGGCTTCTTTTCTGGAGGGTCTGAGGACCACGCTGACATTGTTGGTCCACTTCAACCCAGGCAAAGGCTGGGTGGCCCTGGTACAGTGGTGATGCCTGGTGTGGGGTTTTTGGCGGTCCTGGTCCTCTCAGGTCTTTCGTGGGTGCCTGCAGAAGCAAGGGAGCAGCTCCTCTACTCCAAGTAGTTCCTCTTGGCGATTGGCGAAGCACTGACAGCTCTCCCAGTTTCTTGGAGGCTGCAGCGGCAGGAAAGGTCAGTTGCTCCTCAAGGGTCGGGTGCAGCAGGCAGGCCGACAGAGTTGGTGCCAAGTCAATTGTGCTCTTCGGTTCTCGGGTTCAGCAGGCTTCTTGCCCACTCCTTCTGTTGTGTCCAGTCTTTTTGTCATGGTTATCCTCACTTTTTGCCTACTACCAGTATGAATAGACTGTTTTCACTGGGGTCCTGCTAACTAGGACCCCAGTGATTGTGCTCTCTCCCTATAACTTTTGTTGCCTAGGACTTTGCACACCCCACAATTGCCATACTGGTGCCCCCTTATAAGTCCCTAGTATAGGGCATTGGTGCACCCGTGTTGCCCCATGGGCTGCAGAATGTATTGTGCCACCCATGGGAGCCCATGCAAAATGTGTCTGCAGCCCTGAAAAGGTGCATGCACCCTTTCACTACAGGTCACTGCACCAGGTCACTTTAAGTCACCCCTGTGGTAGTCCCACCTAGCCCAGAGGGCAGGATGCAGGTCCCTGTGTGTGAGGGCATCCCTCCATGAGAAGAGGTGTCTCTACAAACTCCAGCTCCATTGCACTGGACTTGTAAGTGCGGTGAAGCCATTTTACCTGTGTAACCGGACACAGGTTACACGTGTCCAGCTACATAATGGTAACTCTGAATCTTGGCACGTTGGGTATCAAACCTGTCTGAGTCATACCCCAATACTGTTACCAGTATTGGTTGCATGATTCCATACATTCTGGGGGCTCCTTGGATGACACCCCCAGTATTGCTCCTACCACTCTTCCAGGGTTTTGCAGGCAGCCTGCCCTGCTGCTTTCCTCCAAATAGGTTTCTGCCCTCCTGCTGCTTGACCAGCTCAAGCACGGGGAGGCAGAACAAAGGATTTCCTGTGGGAGAGGGAGGCAACCCCGCTCTCTCCTTTTGAAATAGGTATTACATGGTTTGGGAGGGGTAGCCTTCCCAAGCCACTGGTATGTTTTGAAGGACACATTTGGTGCCCTCCTTGCACAAACCGGTTTGCACCAGCCCAGGGACCCCCGGTCCCTGCTCTGGCTCGAAACTGGACAAAGGTAAGGTACGTAACTACTTCTCTGTCCATCACCACCCCAGTGGTGGTGCCCAGAGCATCTCCAGGTGGCCACTTGGTTCTGCCATCTTGAAACCCAGATGTGCCGAGGCCCCTGGAAGCATCTGAGTGGTCAGGTCAGGCAGGTGAAGTCACAGCCCCCTCCTGATAGGTGATAACCTTGCTAGGAGACCAGTCCCCTTTTCATCTTCTGGCCACTGGAACCGCAACTGTACTCTCCAAGAACCGACAAGCTGCAACTCTGGTGAAGGCTTTGCAACATTGTTTATCCAGCTCCTTCCAGCAACTGCAACATTTCCCCGGCTGTGCGTCTTCTGTGGTTGGCAAGACGTCAGCCTGCAGCAAGAAACAAGAAGGAATCTCCCTTAGAGTGAAGGAGTCACGCCCCTTCATCTGCAGGCAACAACTTTATCGATGTCTGGCTGGGTGGATCTGCTCTCCTCTGAAACTGTGTGGATTCTGCATCACAGGTGGTGGTCTGGAGTGGTTCCCTTGGTCCTCTCTGCCAGCTGTCCAACTTGGGAGACGGTAAATCCTTGACTTACTTTGCAGGACAGTACCCCTGTGCGCCGCGACTCTTGCAGCGACTAAGGCTTGTTTGCTCCTGCTCCAAGGGATCTTCTGGCTCCGTCTAGCTCTGGCCTCCAGCACTTCATCCTGCCAAGCACAGTTCCCCCTCCTGCTCCAGTGACCTGGGACTCCTCTTCAGATGTGCTGACTGGGACTCACTGCGACTAACTGTGCCTACTGCCAGTGGGTTGCCTGTGGGGGCTGCATGTGCTTCTGTTGGCTCTCCGGACTTCTGTGGGTCTCCTCTGACTCCCCTCCAAGGGTCGAGTGCCCTGGGCCTTGCTGGTCCTATTCAGCCTTGCAACTCTTTTTTTACTCCTCTTACATTTGCCAAGGCTTGTTGGTGGTTCTCCTTTACCACTGACCATCTGCATCCCGGTGACTGACGTGGGGCACCATCTGCTCTGCTCCGGGGGACTCCTCTTTGGGTCCTGCACTGCACAGAAGGTCTTCTTCTTCCCCCATTTACACTGTCCTGCATCTACAGAAGGGTGGGTAGTGGCTCCTGCCACTACAGGGCACTCCAACATGAACTGGATTCGGTCCCCTTCTTTTGCGGGTCCTTTTCTGTCAGAATCCACCTTTGGGTTTCTCCAGTCCGGTCTAGGTCTTGCACAATCCTTTTGCTAAGTTATGCTAGTTTTGGGGAAATCCAGGTACTTACCTCTGCTCTTCTGGTTGCTGGAGATCCCCTCTTGGGGGTTCCTAGTTGTTCCAGCTACCCTCTAACTACTCCACATCCTTGAGTGGGGGGGACTGTATCTCCGTTTCCACTTACTTAGTATATAGTTTGGCCCTCCCCTAAGGCTTTCACTAATTTTTACCAGTGCTTGTTGTTTATATGCTCCTTACTGATTGCTATTGTATATATAATTAGTGTGTATGTACCTCCAGTTTGGGGGTGGGGGGTACTGCCTATTAGTATTCTAGTATTTGTGTTACCATAATTAAGTACCTCTATTTTTGTAACACTGTGTGGTTCTTTCATGTGTGATAGTGCTGTGTGACTATAGTGATATTGCATAAGCTTTGCATGTCTCCTAGATAAGTCTTGGCTGCTCATCTACAGCTACCGCTAGAGAGGCCTGGCTTCCTATACACTGCCTACACTTCACTAATAGGGGATACCCAGACCTGGTATAGGGTGATAACACCATAGGTGTCCACCACACCCAGACCAGTTTGCTATACTAAGGATCTGGTATCAGTGGGTCCCCTAAATACTCAATTTAGTGGATGTTCGGGGTAGTGGAGGGTAGAAGCCTCTAGATGACCACTTCATGTGGGGAGTGGGCATCACCCTGTCCAGGATTCCTAAAGTTCGATGGCATCTGTCGCTGTAGATACGCATGTTCTGCAATAGCTCGCCATCTGGTGTTGGGCCGGAGTGTTACAAGTTGTTTTTCTTCGAAGAAGTCTTTCGAGTCACGGGACCGAGTGACTGCTCCTTTTGTCTCCATTGCGCATGGGCGTCGACTCCATCTTCGATTGTTTTTTTTCCGCCATCGGGTTCGGACGTGTTCCTGTCGCTCCGAGTTTCGGAACGGAAAATTAGCTAATTTCGGAAGATTTTCGTCGGTATTGTTGCGTTCGGGATCGGCGTACTTAGATTCCACACCGCATCGAAGATCGAAGAGCTCCGGTGCCCTTCGGGGTAGTTTTTCGATCCTCCGTCAGGGCCTGGTCGGCCCGACCGCGTGCTGAAGAACGCCGATGGAACGGACCCCGTTTCGTTTCTGCCCCAAATGCCACAATAAATACCCCTACACAGACCAACACTTGGTCTGCAACCTGTGCCTGTCGCCTGAGCACAGCGAAGACACCTGCGAGGCCTGTCGTGCGTTCCGGTCCCGAAAAACACTCCGAGACCGTCGAGCCAGAAGACTTCAAATGGCGTCCGCAACGACAGCCCAACGGGAGTTCGAGGAACAGGAAGAAGAAGGTACCTTCTCGATCCAAGACTCAGACTCCGAAGGATTTGACGACACACAAACCGTGAGTAAGACGTCGAAAACCACACAAAGAAACATTTACAAGGCCCAGGGGACGCCACTGCCACCAGGCCATGGCTCCACCCATAAATTCGGTGACCCACCGTCGGCACCGAAAAAGGCCAAAACAGTGCCGAGATCGTCCGACTCCGGTCGAGACACCGGCACGCAGCCTTCTCGGGACCGAGAAAGTGCTGGAGACAAGCCTCGACACCGAGATGCCGGTGTGGACACGGCTCGACGCCGAGACAGCGGCACCGAAACAGATCGACGCCGAGAGGTTTCGGCCCCGAAAAGGAAAAAAGTCACCTCGGAGCCGAAAAAACACGCAGACAAAGTTTCGACGCCGAAACAAACTGCAAGCGACCTAGCTTCAGGCTCTTATACAGAAGAGCACTCGCTAACCTCCCAAATGCAAAAGCATAGGTTTGAGGAAGAGCTACAAGCAACTGATGTGGACCATACGCAAAAGCGTATCTTCATTCAGCAGGGGACAGGAAAAATAAGCACCCTTCCCCCCATTAGGAGAAAGAGAAGGTTGGAGTTCCAGACGGAACAAGCACCACAACCAAAAGTGGTTAAAAGAATTACACCACCACCCTCTCCTCCGCCCGTGATTAACGTTTCACCAGCACAAACTCCATCTCACTCCCCAGCTCACACCACCATAAGCCAGGGTGACCAAGATCAGGACGCATGGGACCTATACGACGCCCCAGTGTCAGATAACAGCCCGGAGGCCTACCCTACAAAGCCATCTCCACCAGAAGACAGCACCGCGTACTCTCAGGTGGTGGCTAGAGCAGCACAATTTCATAACGTAAGCCTCCACTCAGAACAGGTCGAGGATGATTTCTTGTTCAACACACTCTCCTCCACCCACAGCTCCTACCAAAGCCTGCCTATGCTCCCTGGTATGCTCCGGCACGCAAAAGACATATTTAAGGAGCCGGTCAAAAGTAGGGCAATCACACCAAGGGTGGAAAAGAAGTATAAGCCGCCTCCTACGGACCCGGTTTTCATCACTACACAGCTGCCACCAGACTCTGTTGTTGTAGGAGCAGCTAGGAAAAGGGCCAACTCTCACACATCTGGAGATGCACCACCCCCAGATAAAGAAAGCCGCAAGTTCGATGCAGCTGGTAAAAGAGTCGCAGCACAAGCTGCAAACCAGTGGCGCATCGCGAACTCCCAGGCACTACTTGCGCGCTATGACAGAGCCCACTGGGACGAGATGCAACATCTCATTCAACATCTGCCCAAGGACTTCCAAAATAGGGCGAAACAAGTGGTTGAGGAGGGACAGACCATCTCCAACAACCAGATACGTTCCTCCATGGACGCTGCAGATACAGCTGCACGGACAATTAATACATCTGTAACTATCAGACGGCATGCATGGCTCCGAACGTCTGGATTTAAACCAGAGATTCAACAAGCAGTTCTCAATATGGCTTTTAATGAAAAAGAACTGTTCGGTCCAGAAGTGGACACAGCGATTTGAGAAACTCAAAAAAGATACGGACACTGCCAAAGCCATGGGCGCACTCTACTCCCCGCAGAGCAGAGGGAATTACAGCACATTCCGTAAAACGCCCTTTCGAGGGGGGTTTCGGGGTCAAAGCACACAAGCCAGCACCTCACAAGCAACACCGTCCACTTACCAGGGACAGTATAGAGGAGGTTTTCGGGGACAATATAGAGGAGGGCAATTCCCTAGAAATAGAGGGAGATTTCAAAGCCCCAAAACCCCTACTACTAAACAATGACTCACATGTCACTCACCCCCTCCACACAACACCAGTGGGGGGAAGAATAGGTCATTACTACAAAGCATGGGAGGAAATCACTACAGACACTTGGGTTCTAGCAATTATCCAACATGGTTATTGCATAGAATTTCTACAATTCCCTCCAAACATACCACCAAAAGCACAAAATTTAACAACACACCATTCCAATCTCCTGGAGATAGAAGTGCAGGCACTATTGCAAAAGAATGCAATCGAATTAGTGCCAAACACACAAATAAACACAGGAGTTTACTCACTGTACTTTCTGATACCAAAGAACGACGAAACGCTCAGACCAATCCTAGACCTCAGAGTAGTGAACACTTTCATCAAATCAGACCACTTCCACATGGTCACACTACAAGAAGTATTGCCATTGCTAAAACTACACGACTACATGGCAACTTTAGACCTCAAGGATGCTTATTTCCATATACCAATACACCCATCGCACAGGAAATACCTAAGGTTTGTTTTCAAAGGAATACATTACCAATTCAAGGTACTGCCTTTCGGATTAACAACCGCACCAAGAGTCTTTACCAAATGTCTAGCGGTAGTCGCTGCACACATAAGAAGGCAGCAAATACATGTGTTCCCATATTTGGACGACTGGCTAATCAAGGCCCATTCGTTCATACAGTGCTCAAATCACACAAATCAGATCATACAAACCCTCTTCAAACTCGGGTTCACCGTCAATTTCACAAAATCCAAAATTCTGCCACGCAAGGTACAACAATACCTGGGAGCCATAATAGACACATCAAAGGGAGTAGCCACTCCAAGTCCACAAAGAATTCAAAATGTCAACACCATCATACAACAAATGTATCCAACACAAAAGATACAGGCAAAGATGGTATTACAACTCCTAGGCATGATGTCATCATGCATGGCCATTGTCCCAAACGCAAGACTGCACATGAGGCCCTTACAACAATGCCTAGCATCACAGTGGTCTCAAGCACAGGGTCACCTTCTAGATCTGGTGTTAATAGACCGCCAAACTTACCTCTCGCTTCTGTGGTGGAACAACATAAATTTAAACAAGGGGCGGCCTTTCCAAGACCCAGTGCCACAATACGTAATAACAACAGATGCTTCCATGACAGGGTGGGGAGCACACCTCAATCAACACAGCATACAAGGACAATGGAATGTACATCAAACAAAACTGCATATCAATCACCTAGAACTGCTAGCAGTTTTTCAAGCACTAAAAGCTTTCCAACCAATAATAGTTCACAAATACATTCTCGTCAAAACAGACAACATGACAACAATGTATTATCTAAACAAGCAGGGAGGGACGCACTCCACGCAGTTAAGCCTGCTAGCACAAAAAATTTGGCATTGGGCAATTCACAACCAAATTCGCCTAATTGCACAGTTTATACCAGGGATACAAAATCAACTCGCAGACAATCTCTCTCGAGATCACCAACAGGTCCACGAATGGGAAATTCACCCCCAAATTCTGAACACTTATTTCAAACTCTGGGGAACACCTCAGATAGACTTGTTTGCGACAAGGGAGAACGCAAAATGCCAAAACTTCGCATCCAGGTACCCACACAAAAAATCCCAAGGCAATGCCCTATGGATGAACTGGTCAGGGATATTTGCTTACGCTTTTCCTCCTCTCCCTCTCCTTCCTTACCTGGTAAACAAACTCAGTCAAAGCAAACTCAAACTCATATTGATAGCACCAACTTGGGCAAGGCAACCCTGGTACACAACGCTGCTAGACCTATCAGTGGTACCCTGCATCAAATTGCCCAACAGGCCAGATCTGTTGACACAGCACAACCAAAAGATCAGACACCCAGATCCAGCATCGCTGAATCTAGCAATCTGGCTCCTGAAATCCTAGAATTCGGGCACTTACAACTTACCCAAGAATGTATGGAAGTCATAAAACAAGCAAGAAGGCCATCCACCAGACACTGCTATGCAAGTAAATGGAAGAGGTTTGTTTGCTACTGCCATATTAATCAAATACAACCATTACACACAACTCCAGAACATGTAGTGGGTTACTTGCTTCACTTACAAAAATCTAACCTAGCTTTCTCTTCCATTAAGATTCACCTTGCAGCAATATCTGCATACCTGCAGACTACCTATTCAACTTCCCTATATAAAATACCAGTCATTAAAGCATTCATGGAGGGCCTTAGGAGAATTATACCACCAAGAACACCACCTGTTCCTTCATGGAACCTAAATGTTGTCCTAACTAGACTTATGGGTCCACCTTTTGAACCCATGCACTCCTGCGACATACAGTTCCTAACCTGGAAGGTGGCATTTCTCATCGCCATTACTTCCCTGAGAAGAGTAAGCGAGATTCAGGCGTTTACTATACAGGAACCTTTTATACAACTACACAAAAATAAAGTCGTCCTAAGGACCAATCCTAAATTTTTGCCAAAGGTTATTTCACCGTTCCATCTAAATCAAACAGTGGAACTTCCAGTGTTCTTTCCACAGCCAGATACCGTAGCTGAAAGGGCACTACATACATTAGATGTCAAAAGAGCATTAATGTATTACATTGACAGAACAAAAAACATCAGAAAGACTAAACAACTCTTTATTGCATTTCAAAAACCTCACGCAGGAAACCCAATTTCAAAACAAGGTATAGCCAGATGGATAGTTAAATGCATCCAAATCTGCTACCTTAAAGCTAAACGACAGCTGCCCATTACACCAAGGGCACACTCAACCAGAAAGAAAGGTGCTACCATGGCCTTTCTAGGAAACATCCCAATGCAAGAAATATGTAAGGCAGCCACATGGTCTACGCCTCACACATTCACCAAGCACTACTGTGTAGACGTGTTATCCGCACAACAAGCCACAGTAGGTCAAGCCGTATTAAGGACATTATTTCAGACTACTTCCACTCCTACAGGCTGATCCACCGCTTTTGGGGAAATAACTGCTTACTAGTCTATGCAGAACATGCGTATCTACAGCGACAGATGCCATCGAACTGAAAATGTCACTTACCCAGTGTACATCTGTTCGTGGCATCAGTCGCAGTAGATTCGCATGTGCCCACCCGCCTCCCCGGGAGCCTGTAGCAGTTTGGAAGTTACCTTCAATTATTTCTATATGTATCATCTCAACCTTAAATAGGTGCATACTTAGTCACTCCATTGCATGGGCACTATTACTACAATTCAACTCCTACCTCACCCTCTGCGGGGAAAAACAATCGAAGATGGAGTCGACGCCCATGCGCAATGGAGACAAAAGGAGCAGTCACTCGGTCCCGTGACTCGAAAGACTTCTTCGAAGAAAAACAACTTGTAACACTCCGGCCCAACACCAGATGGCGAGCTATTGCAGAACATGCGAATCTACTGCGACTGATGCCACGAACAGATGTACACTGGGTAAGTGACATTTTCATTCCACCACACGCATGATGGCAGAATTTCCTAAGTCGTGTCCACTACAGGCTGGTCACCCTAAGGGTGGTCCAAGTATAGAAGTGTGACATGCCTCCTGCATAGCTAATTTTCCAGCCTGTCCAGATGCCAGATTGACCCTGGGATGGAGGGGGTTGGCATCTTCCTCTGAGTGAGGCCAGATCTGTATACCAAAGGTGGTGGGCTTCTTTGAAGCTTCTGCCTTGGAATGCAGGTCATCCTGGGGAGGGGAGGTGGGGGTGGGTGGGTTTAGGGGTCAGTCAAATGACCACATGTCTTGTTTTAGAGAAGAAACACTGGCACTGGGGACCTGATTAGCAGCAACCCAGTGCACTTCAGTCAAAGTTGCATCTAAAAACTATGCAGAAAGTGGTGGGCTACTGCAACCAGAACCCAGCTCCCTACAAGTTACACATGACAGTCCTTCAGCAGCACAGCAGTCCATCTTCCGGGCAGAGTATCTACAGGTCCAATGGTGGTGTCTGGGATCCAGTTCTTGTACCCAGTGGTGCCTTTGATGTGGGGAAGACTTCAAAGGTATGCATTTGAGGTGCACAGATGATCTGTCCTCCGTGCCCTGGCTTCAAACTAACTGCAGGGGATAAGCTGCCCTTTGCATGGGGACAGGGCACAGCCTATTCAGGTGTCAGTGACACTGTGTCCAGTTCCTCCCTCCCTGGCCAGGATTGCCCATCAAGTCACACCTACACTCTCATTTGGTGTGACTGTCTAGGAGAAACACACAAAGCCCACATTTCTTAAAGTTGCATTTTCAGAATTGCTATTTAAAATACGACTTCACTAGTTAGGATTTAAAATTGTGATTCCAGAGACACCAAACTTGGTGGGGATGATCTCTTCCTATTTGGAAATTCTGCTTATAAAATGTAATCAAGTAACTTCAATGTTATCCTGTGGGAGAGACAGGCCTTGCAGTGGTGAAAAACGAATTTAAGAGTTTTTCACTACCAGGACATGGAAAACTAAAACGTGCATGCCCTTCTTTTTAAATACCTTGCTCCCTGCCCTGTAGTGTGTCCAGGGCCTACCATGAGGGTGACTTATATGTATTAAAAAGGAAGGCTGTTTGTGTGTTTGGCCAGCTTGAAATGGCAGTTTAAAACTGTGCACACAGGCTCTGCAGTGGCAGGCCTGAGTCGTGTTTTAAGGGGCCACTTAAGTGGGTGGCACAATCAGTGCTGCAGGCCCACTAGTAGCATTTAATTTACAGGCCTTGGGCACAGGTAGTGCAATTTTCTAGGCACTTATAGGTAACTGGGAACAGTCCGGCCTGAACTGCCAGACCAGGTCCTCCCTGAACTGTAACACAAGCAACCTAGGACCAGTTTCACTTAAGGCAGGAAATGCAAATACAACAAGGTGATGGATGAAATGCTTGAATTAATCTCAGCCACTGGCTCATGCACATCCCAAACAATTGCTTTTTTTTTACCCACCATGCCACCTCAGTTTGGACACAGCCGTACGGAAATCATTTTTGCCTGAACTGCCAGGCCAGGCCCTCCCTGAACTGTAACACAAGTAACCTAGGTCCGGTTTCAACTTAGTTAGGGGTACAGTGAGCCTGGGACCCACATCTGGCCATACTTCTTGGCACACTTAGGGTGGTAAATGCATCTGTTCTGGTTCTCAGCATGGATAATTCGGAGACTTCTGAGATTGTTGGCCTCTTGCATTATACTGATGCTACATGCCAGATTTCATATGTGGGCTCTGCAGTGGGACCCGAAGTTCCACTGAGCACACCTCCAGCCAAATCTGTCGGATTGTATCCAGATTTTGGAGGAAACTGCAAAAGACCTGAAGTTTTGGCTGGTGAACCCCAGTTGGGTCAATTTCAGACCCCTCTCCTTAACCCACTCAAATTTGACAGTAGAGATGAAATTGTCCCTTCTGGGTTCAGGAGGCTATCTGGCATACATGGAGATTGGAGGCTTTTGGTCTCCGGCAGATGTTTGACTCCATGTTAATTTGTTGGAGTTGAGGTAGTTTCTCTTGGTGTTAAGGGCTTTCTGCCCACCATTGGAGGAAGGCTGTTGTTGGTGCTCATGTACTGCAACAAGCAAGACACAGTTGTATCTTGAGTACTGCACCATGAGGCTCTACATCTCTTAAAGTGGGTGTACAGACAGGGAATTTCTCTGATGGTAAACTACCTGGTTTGGATCTCTAAGCCCCAGTGTGGACAAATTGAGCTGCCACAGCTTAGTGGGCCTCAAGTGGTGGTTACCCCCGGACTTTTGTATACCTTCTCGCCGCTACCTCTCCAGCCCAAGGTTCTGAAGAAGATGAGAAATAACAGGGCCCTAGTTATCCTAGTTGCTCCGGATTGGGCTCAGATAAAGCTGCTGCTTCAGGAGGATCTTCTGTCACAGCAGAAGGCCTCAGTCTTGCACCCAGGCCTGTATAATCTACATATCCATGCATGGAGTTTGAGTGGCGTCAGTTGACCTGTTGATGTCATCAAGTTGTCACTCTATAAAATTGGTGTATGCCAGCCATTCTGACAAATTTGTATCTTGGGGCGGCATCTACAAGATTGATCCACTGTAAGTCAAGTTGTCTGAATTTTGTTTCTTGTTTTTTCTCTGGCCCAGCAAAGGGTTTCTTCTTGGGGTACTGCTAAAGGCTATTTGTCAGCTCTCATCTTTTTTTTTTTATAGTTGCCTTTATCTGAATAACCTGTTTGGATGAGATGTTTTAAAGGCTCCCTTCACTTGTGACTGTCAACATTCTTTGATGCCAAAGTGGGACTTGATGTGCATCCTTTTTGAGTATCTGCACAGTTATAGGTTAAGACATATGCTATTGAAAATGGGCTTTCTTATCTCTACAACAGTAACTAGGCATGTGAGTGACCTGCAGGCTTTATCTGTCAGCCCACGTTATACAACCTTCTTTCCAGAAAGTTTGTTGTTAAGGACCCAAGTGTTCTTTCTGCCGAAAGTGGTCACTCCGTTTTATGTCAGACAGGCTATTATCACTCCAGCATTCTTTGCCCTGTCTTATCTCCTTAAGGAGAAAGAGAGACTCCTTCATTTGGACCGTAAGAGGACACTAAGCTTTTAGACAGATTGCAGCAAAGAACATAGGGTGTACGATTAGCTTTTTGTAGAGTTCTCCAGGGCAAAGAAGGACAAGACAGTGCAAAAACATCTGCCTCGCACTGGCTAAGAACCAGGCTCCAGAACACTTATAGGTTCACTCCGTCAAAGCTGCTGTCATTATGCTGAATGTCTGTCCTGGATATCGGACAGATCGCTAAGTGGGTGTTGCTACATTTGTTCACAGAGCAGTACTGCCTTAACAGTCAGGTCTGTCGAGAGGGGCATTTTGCCTGCTTGGTCCTGCAGGTCTCTTCGGTCTGAACCAGTATGCATACCCTCCACTAGGGAAGGTACTACTTTGGTATTGATTCCTGTAGAAGGGCATCTGCGGTTACAAGTATCAATCAGAAAAATAAGCTCCTTAACTTTGGTGTCGATCGTTCTGGAGGGTAATTTAGCTAACTGCAGATTCCTCACCACCCATCCGTGTCCCCTTTCTGTGAACTGAACTATTTTTTCCAACTAAAAAGGTCCTATTTTAGAGAGCTACATACTGGTCAGGATCTGCGTATGAGGACATGGAAAGCCTAAGAAAACTTATGATGTCAGTGCGCATGGGTGAAGCTCATGTGTGGCTCCTCTTGCCACATCTGCATGGGAATAACATTGACGCGGAGCCAGACCTCGCCCTCTATCGGTGATCATAAGTACTAATCTGGAGTTTCCAGCTTCAGTCTGATGCCTTAGGAATATTCACACTCAGCAGTCAAATAGTGTATCTACTGGAAAGATCGATACCAACGGTAAGTAATCTATTCTTCTTGTCCACTACATATGCTGTAGCCTGGGCCTTGGGCTCTAGTGTTGTGTTAAGGATGTATGTCTGGAGGTGGCTCATCTGAGGTTTCAGGAGACGTGTAGCTCTTGCTGATCAATATGTTCTTCAAGAGTGAAAGCCTCTTTGATGACCAAGCTGACCAATTCCTTTAACATTTCATAAAAAGCAAGGCTATGGCAAGATCTTTGAGCTTAATTTCTCTTGCACAGTTTTAAGAAATTTGATTATTTCACCTCACGGAATAACTCTTGTCAGGAAGAACTCCCAAAGTCACTAAACTCACTTGAGCTCAGGTCCCTGGTAGCTGTGGCCCAGATTAGGCTGGTTTCCTTACGGCACTCTGTAAAGTATTTATGCACTACCAAAACAGTAACAAAGTCAAAATAAAAAGCAATAAAAATCCCAAACCAAGAACACATTAAGGGGTACCAGTGATATGAATAAGGTTTTAAGTAGGAATAGACTCAAAAAAACATAAAATGCCAATGATCTCTGTAGACTGGAACATAGGCGCTTCTTGTACCCCTCCACCACCGATGCATATTAGACATCCCCTAGCTTCCTAGTTGCAGCTAACTTTCCCTGATCAACCAAGTTGTTCCTTGGGCAACATTATTTAGACTATCCTTTCAGTGCTTTTATAACCCTGGTGGAGAAAAATGCAGACAGATAAGGCTGTACTTTATCAAACAAAACATAAATTATAGCTTTTGTGTAGGTACCTTGGCCGTCGTGTAGCTCCAGTGTCCCTGACAAACTCGAGAACCCCACCATTGTAGGTGTTCCTTTTGTGCTGCACATCCTGGCTCACATTGGCTTTCTTCCATTTAAGGTTCTAAGTAGGGATAGATTGGAGAAGCATAAAGTATCAATAATCAATCAATGGTTGTGGTAGACTGGAACCTAGGCACAATCTAACTGTGACTGCAATGGAGCATGGGTTGGAGATACAAGGCAGGTTTCTCCTAGTCAAAGATTTTACCTTCTGATCTTTACATCCCAATCCACCAAAGGAGTACAGTCTAAATCACCTCCCAGGACTTTCAGGACAGCACTTAGAAACTCACTGGGTGGCAGACAGAGACCAACAGGAGTGTCCTGTCTAGGTCAATTTGTCACTGGTCAGCTGGCATGTGCAGGAAAATGCCTCTCTTAGCTTTTGTCCCCCTGTACCTTTAACAGGACGTCAGCCTTATGACCCTTGGAGTCCACTTCTTTGTCCTCCTCCATAGGTTCGACATGGAGAACAATGCTGTGACTCACATAGTTGTGATTTGCATTAACCTCTCTTTGGAGAGGTTACTGTAACACAGGAAATGGGCGATGGGTATGTTTCACCTAGGCAGGGGAAGCCTACTCTTCTTTGGAAGAAAAGGGAATGGATTGATGACCTCTTTGACCCAGGAGGTAAACCGGTCCTCGGGGAGGGGTCATTGGAAACTCTGTGCAGGCTTGTGTATCCTAAATAGACATAATCAACCCAGCACAAAGAAAACCACCCTTTTCCGCAGCGCACACATTGGTGCCCATTTGACACCACCTCTTATGTTGGTTGAAAACTTGCACATTCGAAACATACAATAGCAGCCCTTCATACACATCACAAATAACATGAAGGCAGACAACGGTTGTGGATAATGAACAGACATTTTACATTCAAGATCTGGTATACAGGCTCCCACATTGGAGCAGGTATAAAGATCTCTGCTCTTTGCACGCATCTCCTTGTCACCACAATCAGTCCTTGCATAGTTTGGGTTAGAGTGGTAACCACTCAGAATGCCAACAAAAGGGTAAAACACTCAGAGCACTGCCAGTGGGCTCATATGATTGTCAGGATTACTGGGATTTAAACAAAGGCCTGTCCAGAAAATGTACCAGGGTCAGGTGGAACTCCTTTCCACAGCCATTCAAAGGAATTTTGATCCAGCATTTAGTTTATTACACCCTGTCATTTCTACATCCTGTACGCGATTCTGTGTACTAAATAGCAAACGTTGTTTATGTAATTAAGTAGTTAAAATAGGCTTGTGCACATCAGTGGGTAATCTATAGAGCCACAGTGATGTTGACTGTGTCCTTGATTTCACTTCAGGTACCTGGAGGAAGGGAATGTGCAGTCTGCAGAGGCTCAGAAGAGAAGAATCGAACAGTTGCAGAGAGACCGGCGTAAAGTCATGGAGGAGAACAACATCCAACATCAACCACGCTTCTTCAGGTAGGCTTGGAGAGTCCGGTAATGGTCTTCAGGTAACACAAGAAAGCCTTGCCCACTACACGTCTTAAGGTTTTTTACAGTTGCTAAAGTGGCCACCACAGTCTTCTGTCCTCTAGTGACCTTGGGCTTTACCAATAATGTTTCGCACCATGCTCCCTCTATCAGGTAACCATTGGTGGCGGTTTGTTAAGATGTTTACTAATATTGGCTGTGGCAAGATTCTATCCACCAGGTAACCACTGGTATGTGGTAAAGGTTACTTGTAGTGACGATCCCCCCTCCCCATTCCGATACGCCCTTCAGTCCAACCTTCACCAGCCAAACCCAATCAGGTATTTATGAGAGTGGGTTTCGCGAGGTGAAAGGTTGGACCAATTGAGGTCCCCACCTACTTCTTTAGAAACCCTATTTACAGTGGCATAATTTTCTGTGCTTTTCGAAGAGTTATGTTAAATCTACTAACCTATGCGTTGAATCCTCACTCAAGTTTAGACTCCACTGAGTTTTCATGTTTTAAATTTGTCTGTTTACTCTTCCTCATAAAAATTTAAAGCCAAGTTAAGGAATAATAAAATATAGAAATGGCAGATTTTAATATTGTGCACATACAGCATTTTGTAGACGCCACACTTAATAAAAACATTTTTTTCCCAAAAGTATTCATGTTAAAATGTTCCTAGCGATATGCTGGTGAAGTACTGTAAATAATGCCACCACTAAGCCATGAACAGAATCTAACCAGGGCTTGGACACAGGGCATAATAGAGCACTTAAGTAGGGGTGGCCATCATGCCATAGATACCCACAGACAAGAAATACTATCACTATGTCAGGTCCATCATTTGACCAGGGGTAGGTGTTAGAAATGGTCTCTCTACTAGGCGGAGGTATACACCCTTGTCCAAGTAGGGACCACAGTCCTAGTCAGTGTAATTCAACCTAAATTACCCTGCGCTCACCCTCTGGTAGCTTGGCACAGAGCAGGCAGGCTTAACTTAGAAGGCAATATGTAAGGTATTTGTGTAATAAATCATACAGTAATACAGTGAAAACAACACAAAAAGTACTCCACACCAGTTTAGGAAAATAGATCATATTTATCTGAATGAAATAAGATCAAAAGGACAAAAGCCCAGTATGCACAAGTCAAGATGGCACTTTTTAAAGGTTTAAATGAGTCTCAATCCTTAAGGATCAGTAGTTATATCCTGTACCTGGGATTTGTCAAAAATAACGATGCAAGGGGTCACAGAGGAGGAGATTCGTCAAAAAATGAGGTTTTGCTACGGACTTTCTGGCGCAGCACATATGTTGTGTTGTTTCTTTCCACGCTGCAAGGAAATATGTGTTGATTCACAGGTGCGCAGCCTTGGTTCCTCACTGCGATGCAGGGGTATTTTGACACCTAGGGACGATGCGTTAAAAATCCTTGACTTGCTGGTAAGAAGGAGCAGGCACTGCATCAATCCAGTAGGTGATGTAGTGATTTTTCAGCCTCAAGGCAGGCGCTGTGTTGATTTCTGCAGGTGTTGCGTCAGTTTTCCAATGGACGGGGATTTTCTTTTCTTTGGTGAAAGCTTTGTAGCCCTGAGACTTCAGAACAAGAGGAAAGCTCCTTGGAGGAGGACAGTGTCCTTCCAGCAGAGTCGGGGACCAGCAGGCAACAGGGCAGCAGTCCTTCTCAGCAAAGCAGTCCAGATGAGTCCTTTGGGCAGCCAGGTAGTCCATCTGACAGAATCCAAGTGTAGATCCAGAAGTGTCTAATTTTTGGAGTGTCACAGACCCAGTATATATACCAAAAAATGCCATTGAAGTGAAGGAAAACTTCAAAGAGTGGCTTTGAAGAGCACAGGTTCTCCTTTCAGCCCAGCCCTGTCTGCCAGGATCCCTGTGGGTACTTATTAGTCCTTTGTGTGAGGGCGGGCGACTGGTCTTTGAAGTGTAAGAGCGAATCCCTCCACTTTTCTGCCCAGGGAGACTCATTCAGTATGTAGATGAATGCAGGTGTGACCGAGTATCCTGTGTTTATGGCTGCCTGGCTGGAATGCACAAGGGGAGCTGTCAACCAGCACAAACTAGACGTGGATTGGAGACAAGCTGTAAGGGACAGATAGCAGTAAGTGCAGAGAAATGCCCACTTTCTAAAAGTGGCATTTCTACAATAGTAATATTAAATCCAACTTCACCAGTAAGCCGGATTTTCTATTACCATTCTGACCATACTCAACATGACAGGGCTACTCCTTTCAGATAAGAATCTACCACTGAATAGTGTATAAGGGCAGTTCTAATGCTGTCCAATGATAGGAGTGAGAAACAAATTTTGCTTGCATAGCACCCTGCCCTATGGGTTACCTAGGGCCCACCTTACAGGTGACTTATATGTAGAAAACAGGGAGTTTAAGGCTTAGCAAGTAGTTTTAAATTCCAAGTCGAAGTGGCAGCGAAACTGTCACACAGGCAAACCTGAGACATGGTTCTGGGGCTACTTATGTGGGTGGCACAATCAGTGCTGCAGACCCACTAGAAGCATTTAATTTACAGGCCCTGGGCACATGTAGTGCACTTTACTAGGGACTTACAAGTAAATTAAATATGCCAATTGGGTATGAGACAATGTAACCATGTTTTAGGGAGAGAGCACATGCACTTTAGCACTGGTTAGTAGTGGTAAAGTGGCCCGAGTCCTAAAGCCAACAAAAATTAGGTCAGAAAAAGAAGAGGAGGTAGGTAAAAGGTTTGGGGTGACCCTTCAGAGAGGGGCAATTTCCAACAGTAGGTATCCTGCAGTGGAAATGAACAGTTCTATCTTAGGGGAATTCCATGTATAGTTATAATCGCTGAATAGTTCCGCTCGCTTGCGGGGACCCCGGAGCGCTTTTTCCAATATGCCTTTCTTCAAGTCACTTAAGAATGTCATTATGCAGGCTAAAGGAAAGGCAGTGTACCTGGCTGCCTCAAAGAATACTTGTACTCTTCTTTGGCCAAGGAGAAGGTCCAGTACTCAGGGAGAAAATTCAGACGTTCTAGTACTTAGTACTGGTGAATATAAGCCCTTTTAAAGTGCTGCCTTCATGCATTCATCCATGGTGGTGGCTACCTCTCACTCGGACCTGCAGGGCCAGTACGTGGTGATCAACGGGCTGGTGGGAGGCTGCCCTATCAACATCCTTAGTGTTTATTCCCGCCCCTCTCCCCCTCCCAGAGCACTGCAGAGCTTTCTTATGACCCTTAGGGAGGTGGTGGCGGGGCTTCCCCCGGGACTGACTGTTTTGGGAGGAGACTTCAACTCAGTACTGAACCCAGAATTAGACATTATGGGGCCTTTGTCCTCGAGTCGGGCTGCCATAGCGTCCTGATGCTTAACTGGGTGGAGGGTCTCGGTCTCTGCGATGTCTGGTGGACGTGGCATCCCCGTTTGCGGCGGTACACCCACACATCGGCAGCGCACCACACTCACACCAGGATTGACCTCTTTCTTGTTCCGGCCCTTGACGTACCTTGGGTCCACGGGTGGAAATGCTCCTTCGTGGGGTCTCGGATCATGCGCTGCTCCTGCTACGACTGGATGACCGTGATGCGGGTCGACGCCTGATGTGGCATCTTAATGCGTGGCTTCTTCAGGATGGCAACTATGCTCATGCCATAGGAGAATGCCTGACAGAGTACTTCTCTGTAGGAAGTTGGCTCTGTATATACTATCTCAAAGTAAGAGATAGTGTGCACAGAGTCCAAGGGTTCCCCTTAGAGGTAAGATAGTGGCAAAATTAGATAATTCTAATGCTCTATTTTGTGGTAGTGTGGTCGAGCAGTAGGTTTATCATAGGGTAGTGTTAAGCATTTGTTGTACACACACAGGCAGTAAATGAGGAACACACACTCAAAGACTTACTCCTGGCCAATAGGTTTTTATATAGAAAAATACCTTTTCTTAATTTATTTTAAGAACCACAAGATTCAAGATTTGAAGTAAATACATGAAATGCAAGGTACTCCACACAGGTAAGTAAGGAACTTTGAAGTAGAGCAGTAACATACACAGTATTAGTTAAAATGGCAATAAGCTATTTTAAAAGTGGGCACAGTGCACAAATCTACAGTTCCTGGGGGAGGTAAGTATTGGTTAGTTTTTCAGGTAAGTAAGGCACTTAGAAGTTCAAGTTCCTGGGCATAGGCAGCCCACTGTTGGGGGTTCAAGGCAACCCCAAAGTCACCGCACCAGCAACACAGGGCCGGTCAGGTGTAGGGGTCAAAGGAGGGCCCAAAACACATAGGCGCCTGTGGAGAATAGGGGTGCTCCGGTTCAAGTCCGCCAACAGGTAGGTACCTGCGTCTTCGGAGGGCAGACCAGGGGGGTTTTGTAGAGCACTTCTTGTTTCAGTTTGCAGGAATCTGATTTCCTGTGTTCTGGGTTGCCCCTAAATACTAGATTTAGGGGGGTGTTTAGGTCAGGAGGGCAGTAGCCAATGGCTACTGTCCTGGAGGGTGGCTACACCCTCCTCTTTGTGCCTCCTCCCTGAGGGGAGGGGGACACATCCCTAATCCTACTGGGGGAATCCTCCCAACTTAAGATGGAGGATTTCTAAAGGCAGGGGGTCACCTCAGCTCAGGACCTTAGGGGCTGCCCTGCATGGTGGGGGACTCCTCCTTATTTTTCTCATCATCTACTCCAGCTTTCCTGTCAAAATTGGGGGCAGAGGCCGGAGGGGCGGGCATCTCCACTAGCTGGGATGCCCTGGGGTGCTGTAACACAAGGCATGAGCCTTCGAGGCTCACCTCCAGGTGTTACAGTTCCTGCAGGGGGAGGTGAGAAACACTTCCACCCAGTACAGACTTTGTTCCTGGCCACAGAGTGACCAAGGCACTCTCCCCATGTGGCCAGAAACTCGTTTGGTTGTTGCAGGCTGGCAGAAACTGGTCAGCCTGGCACTAGGAGTCAGACTGGTATTCAGGGGGTATCTCTAAGATGCCATCTGGGTGCATTTTACAATAAATCCCACACTTGCATCAGAGTGCATTTATTGTGCTGAGAAGCTTGATTGCAAACTCCCCAGATTTCAGTGTTGCCATTATGGAACTGTGGTGTTCCATGTTTGACAAACTCCCAGACCATATACTCTTTAGGGCTACCCTGCACTTACAATGTCTAAGGTTTTGCTTAGACACTGTAGGGGCATAGTGCTCATGCACATATGCCCTCATCTGTGGTATAGTGCATCCTGCCTTAAGGCTGTAAGTCCTGCTAGATGGGTGACTTACCTATGCCACAGGCAGTGTGAGGTGAGCATGGCACTCTGAGGGGAGTGCCATGTCGACTTAGTCATTTTATCCCCACCACTACATACAAGCTGTGAGGCAGTGTGCATGTGCTGAGTGAGGGGTCCCCAGGGTGGCATAAGACATGCTTCAGCCCTTAGAGACCTTCCCTAGCATCAGGGCCCTTGGTACCAGGGGTACCATTTACAAGGGACTTATCTGGGTGCCAGGGCTGTGCCAATTGTGGGAACAAAGGTACAGTTTAGGGAAAGAACCCTGGTGCTGGGGCCTGGTTAGCAGGGTCCCAGCACACTTTCAATCATACCTGGCATCAACAAAAGGCAAAAAGTCAGGGGGTAACCATGCCAAGGAGGCATTTCCTTACACAACTCCCCCCTGCCCCAAACGAAAGAGGATGAGACTAACCTTTCCCAAGAGAGTCTTCCTTTTCTAAGTGAAAGAACCTGGAAAGGCCATCAGCATTGGCATGGGCAGTCCCAGGTCTGTGTTCCACTACAAAGTCCATTCCTTGTAGGAATATGGACTACCTCAACAGTTTAGGGTTTTCTCCTTTCATTTGCATCAGCCATCTGAGAGGTCTGTGGTCAGTTTGAACTATGAAGTGAGTACCAAAAAGGTATGGTCTCAACTTCTTCAGTGACCAGACCACAGCAAAGCCCTCCCTCTCAATGGCACTCCACTGCTGCTCCCTGGGTAGTAACCTCCTGCTAATAAAAGCAACAGGCTAGTCAAGGCCATCATCATTTGTTTGCTACAGGACTGCTCCTATCCCATGCTCAGAGGCATCTGTCTGCACAGTTAACTGCTTAGGGTAATCTGGAGCTTTCAGAACTGGTGCTGTGCACATTGCTTGCTTCAGGGTGTCAAAGGCCTTTTCACAGTCCACGGTCCAGTTCACTTTCTTGGGCATTTTCTTGGAGGTCAGTTCTGTGAGGGGTGTCACTATTGATCCATAACCCTTCACAAACTTCCTATAGTATCCAGTCAAGCCAAGGAATGTCCTGACTTGAGTCTGGGTTTTTGGAGCTACCCAGTCCAGAACTGTCTGGATCTTGGGTTGGAGTGGCTGAACTTGGCCTCCACCTACAAGGTGACCCAAGTAAACCACATTATCCTGCCCTATCTGACATTGAGATGCCTTGATAGAGAGGCCTGCTGCTTGCAGGGCCTGCAAAACCTTATTCAGGTGGACCAGGTGATCCTGCCAGTTGGAGCTAAAGACAGCAATATCATCAAGATAAGCTACACTAAAGGACTCCAAGCCAGCAAGGACTTGATTCACCAACCTTTGGAAGGTGGCAGGGGCATTCTTTAAGCCAAAGAGCATCACAGTAACCTGGTAGTGCCCATCAGGTGTAGGGAATGCAGTTTTCTCTTTTGCTCCAGGTGCCATTTTTATTTGCCAGTGCCCTGCTGTTAAGTCAAAGGTACTTCAGTATTTGGCAGCACTTAATTTATCTATGAGCTCATGTGCCCTTGGAATGGGGTGAGCATCTCTCTTGGTGACAGTTAAGCCCTCTGTAGTCCACACAAAACCTCATCTCTCTCTTGCCATCTTTGGTGTGAGGTTTGGGGACCAAGACCACTGGGATAGCACAGGGACTGTCAGAATGCTCAATCACTCCCAACTCTAGCATCTTGTGGACTTCCACTTTGATGCTTTCTTTTACTTGATCAGACTGTCTGAATATTTTATTTTTGACAGGCATACTGTCTCTTGTGTCCACATCATGTGTACACAGGTGTGTCTGACCAGGGGTTAAAGAAAAGAGCTCAGCAAACTGCTGGAGGACTTGTCTGCAGTCAGCCTGCTGTTGCCCAGAGAGGGTGCCTGAATAGATCACTCCATCTACTGAGCCATCTTTATGGGTCAGTGGAGAGATCAGGGAGAGGTTCGCTCTCTGCTTCCTGGTCCTCATCTGTAACCATTAACATGTTTACATCTGCCTTATCATGAAAGTTTGAGGCGGTTCATATGGATCACCCTGCTAGTGCCTAGGTCCACCAGGTAGGTGACCCGACTCTTTTTCTCAAGAACTTGGTAAGGGCCACTCCACTTGTCCTGAAGTGCACTTGGAGCCACAGGCTCCAGAACCCAGACTTTCTGCCCTGGCTGAAACTCAACCATAGCAGCCTTTTGGTTATACCACATCTTCTGGAGCTGTTGGCTGGCCTCAAGGTTTTTGCTTGCCTTTTCCATGTACTCTGCCATCCTTGAACGTAGGCCTAGTACATAGTCCACCACATCTTGTTTAGACTCATGGCGATATCTCTCCCAGCCTTCTTTTACAAGTGCTAGTGGTCCCCTAACAGGATGGCCAAACAGAAACTCAAAGTGGGAAAACCCTACTCCCTTCTGTGGCACCTCTCTGTAGGTGAAAAGCAGACATGGCAAGAGGACATCCCATCTCCTTTTGAGTTTTTCAGGGAGGCCCATAATCATGCCCTTCAATGTCTTGTTAAATCTCTCAACAAGACCATTGGTTTGTGGATGGTATGGTGTGGTGAATTTGTAAGTCACCCCACACTCATTCCACGTGTTTCGGGTAAGCTGACATGAAGTTGGTACCTCTGTCAGAAACCACCTACTTAGGAAATCCCACTCTGGTAAATATACCAATGAGTGCTTTGGCTACTGCAGGGGCAGTAGTGGACCTAAGGGGAATTGCCTCAGGGTACCTAGTAGCATGATCCACTACTACTAGGATATATTGGTTCCCTGATGCTGTGGGAGGTTCCAGTGGACCCATTATGTCCACTCCCACTCTTCCAAAGTGGACCCCCACCACTGGAAGTGGAATGAAGGGGGCCTTTGGATGGCCACCTGTCTTACCACTGGCTTGACAGGTGACACAGGAGGTGCAAAACTCCTTTACCTTCTGGGACATATTGGGCCACTAGAAATGGTTGACTAATATCTCCCATGTCTTGGTTTGTCCCAAATGCCCAGCAAGGGGGATGTCATGGGCTAAGGTCAGAATGAACTCTCTAAACTCCTGAGGCACTACCACTCTCCTAGTGGTACCAGGTTTGGGATATTTTGCCTCAGTGTAAAGGAGTCCATCTTCCCAATAGACCCTGTGAGTTCCACTGACATTACCTTTTCTTGCTCAGCGGCTTGCTGTCTTAGGCCTTCAAGAGAGGGACAAGTTTCTTGCCCCTTACACAGCTGTTCCCTTGAGGGTCCCCCTGAGCCCAAGAGCTCAACCTGGTAAGGTCCCAGCACCATGGACTCAGTTCCCTCAGGGGATACAGCATCTTCCTGGAAAGAGAGGTTCTGTTTCTTTTGCTGTGTTGAAGCTGGTTCCCCAATCTTCTTTCCTTTTCTCTTGGAAGGCTGGGCCATTATTCCAGACTCCAACACTTCTATTTCACCCTGAGCCCTGCACTGTGCCCTTGTCTTGACACACACCAGTTCAGGGATACCCAGCATGGCTGCATCGGTCTTGAGTTCTACCTCAGCCCATGCTGAGGACTCCAGATAATTTCCTAGCAGACATTCTACTGGGATTGCAGAGGAGACTACCACCTGTTTCAGGCCAGTGACCCCTCCCCATTCTAAAGTTACCATTGCCATGGGATGGACTTTAGTTTGATTGTCAGCATTTGTGACTGGATCTGTCTGTCCAGTCAGGTACTGTCCTGGGGAAACAAGTTTGTCTGTCACCATAGTGACACTGGCACCTGTATCCCTCAGGGCTTCTAACCTAGTCCCATTAGTTAAGAGCAGCTGCCTGTATTTTTGCATGTTAGGCGGCCAGGCAGCTAGTGTGGCTAGGTCCACCCCACCCTCAGAGACTAATGTAGCTTCAGTGTGAACCCTGATTTGCTCTGGGCACACTGTTGATCCCACCTGGAGACTGGCTATTCCAGTGCTAACTGGAGTAGTATTTGTTGTGGGACTTTTCTTGGGACAGGCCTTGTCTCCAGTTTGGTGTCCATGCTGAGTACAGATGCGACACCAGGCCTTCTTCGGATCAAAGTTTTTACCCTTATACCCATTTGAGGACTGTGAAGAGGCTCTGGGCCCACCCTCCTGAGCAGGTTTTTGGGGCCCTGTAGAAGACTCTTTGCTTTTTCCCTTGGATGTCTCAACACTCTTCCCCTGGTGATACTTTGTGACCCCTTTCTTTTGGTCACCCCTGTGGAAGTCTTGGTCACCCTAATCTTGACCCAATGGTCTGCCTTCTTTCCCAATTCTTGGGGAGAAATTGGACCTAGGTCTACCAGATGCCGATGCAGTTTATCATTGAAACAATGACTTAACAGATGTTCTTTCATAAACAAGTTATATAGACCATCATAATCATTTACACCACTGCCAGGCATCCGACCATCTACTGTTTTGACTGAGAAGTCAACAAAATCACCCCAGGTCTGGCTCGAGGATTTTTGAGCCACCCTGATCCTAATCCTGTACTCCTCAATTGAGAATCCAAAGCCCTCAATCAGGGTAGTCTTCATGAGGTCATAGGCTTATGCATCTTTACCAGAGAGTTTGAGGAGTATATCCCTACACTTTCCAGTGAACATTTCACAAAGGAGCGCACCCCAGTGAGATCTGTTTACTTTTCTGGTTGCACAAGCCCTCTCAAAAGCTGTGAACCATTTGGTGATGTCATCACCATCTTCATATTTCGTTACAATTCCTTTGGGGATTTTTAGGATGTCAGTATCTTCTCTGACCCTATTTATGTTGCTGCCAACATTGATCGGAGCTAAACCCATCTCTTTTCTTTCCCTCTCTATGGCTAGGAGCTCTCTCTCCAAAACCAATCTTTTGGCCATCCTTGCTAACACGAGGTCATCTTCATTGGGGCTGCCCTCAATGCTCCCAGAGTTACAGGTCTCCCTGTGGAAGAACCAGTCTCTCTGACAATTACTTGTGGAGTCAGGGTTTGAGAGACCCTGTTCTCCCTAGATAGGACAAGAGGGAGGAAATCATCCTCCTGGTCACTACTTCCCCATCTGTAGGATTATCCTGCGCGTGGTCCTTTGCAAACTCTGCCAAACTCTGCCAAAAGCTCCTGGAGCTTTACTTTGGTAGGGTTAGACTCCGTCTTTATATTTTTTAGTTTGCAGAGTCCTTAACTCCTACATCCCTAGATGCAGGTAAGGGGTGAGGTTGAGTTCCACCACCATCTCATCTGTGCTAGACATTATTTCTCTAAAAGTTGGGATAACTTTTTAAGAATCTAAAAACTACTTCTAGAACTTAAATCCAAACTTTTACAAACTTTTAAACTCTGAAAGAAATGCTAACAGGGACTTACACAAGGCCTTAGCAGGACTTTTAAAACTTTAGAAAAATTGTTCAGATTGCAAAAATCAGTTTCTAATGACAATTTTTGGAATTTAGTTGTGTGATTAGGTATTGGCTGAGTAGTCCAGCAAATGCAAAGTCTTAGACCCCACCGCTGAGCCACCAATGTAGGAAGTTGGCTCTGTATATACTATCTCAAAGTAAGAGATAGTGTGCACAGAGTCCAAGGGTTCCCCTTAGAGGTAAGATAGTGGCAAAATTAGATCATTTTAATGCTCTATTTTGCGGTGTTGTGGTAGAGCAGTAGGCTTATCAGAGGGTAGTGTTAAGCATGTGTTATACACACAGGCAATACACGAGGAACACACACTCAATGACTTAACTCCAGGCCAATAGTCTTATATAGAAAAATATATTTTCTTTATTTATTTTAAGAACCACAAGGTTCAAGATTTGAAGTAAATACATAAAATGCAAGGTACTCCACACAGGTAAGTAAGGAACTTTGAATTAGAGCAGTAACATACACAGTTTAGTTAAAATGGCAATAAGCTATTTTAAAAGTTAGTTTTTCAGGTAAGTAAGGCACTTACAAGTTCAAGTTCCTGGGCATAGGCAGCCCTTTGGGGGTTCAAGGCTACCCCCAAAGTCGCCGCACCAGCAACACAGGGCTGGTCAGGTGCAGGGGTCAAAACACATAGGCGCCTATGGAGAATAGGGGTGCTCCGGTTCCAGTCTGCCAACAGGTAGGTCTTCAGAGGGCAGACCAGGGGGGGGTTTATAGAGCACTGGGGGGACACAAGTAGGCACACAAAACACACCCTCAGCGGCACAGGGGCGGCTGGGTGCAGTGTGCAAAGCAGGCATCAGTCTGTAATACAAATCAGTGGAGGGACCCAGGGGTCACTCTAGCGGTGCAGGCAGGGTACAGGGGGGGGCTTCTCAGGCCAGCCACCGACTGGGCTAGGCAGAGTGTCGCCTGAGGGTCACTCCTGCACTGGAGTTCGGTTCCTTCTGGGCCTGGGGGCTGCGGGTGCAGTGCTTGGTTCAGGCGTCGGGTTCCTTGTTACAGGCAGTCGCGGTCAGGGGGAGCCTCTAGATTCTATCTGCATGCGTCACTGTGGGGGTCCAGGGAGGTCGTCTCGGGTTACTCACGAGGTCGCAATCGCCTAGGCATCATCCCTGTAGTGTTGGTTGTCTGGAGCTCGAGCTGGGGAAATCGGGTGCAGAGGGTGAAGTCTCATGCTTCCGGCGGGAAGAGAGAGTTCTTTAAAAGTTGCTAGAAAGTTGAAAACATTTTGCTGTTGGTGAACAGTGCTGCTGTTCTCTGGAGTTTCTTGGTCCTTCAGGTTTCAGGGCAGTCCTCTGAGGCTTCAGAGGTAGCTGGTCTCTGTCGGATGCATTGCTGTGCAGTTTTCTTTGAGTCAGGAGACAGGCCAGTAGGGCTGGGGCCAAAGCAGTTGTCGTCTCTGCAGGGCTTTCAGGTCAGCAGTCCTTTTTGTTTCAGGTTGCAGAAATCTGATTTCTTGGGTTCTGGGTTGCCCCTAAATACTAGATTTAGGGGTGTGTTTAGGTCAGGAGGACAGTAGCCAATGGCTACTGTCCTGGAGGGTGGCTACATGCTCTTTGTGCCTCCTCCCTGAGGGGAGGGGGACACATCACTAATCCTACTGGGGGAATCCTCCAAACTTAAGATGGAGGATTTCTAAAGGCAGGGGTCCCCTCAGCTCAGAACACCTTAGGGGCTGTCCTGACTGGTGGGTGACTCCTCTATGTTTTTCTCATTATCTTTGCCAGCCTTGCCGGCAAAAGTGGGGGCAGTGGCCGGAGGGGCGGGCATCTTCACTAGCTGGGAAGCCCTGGGGTGCTGTAACAAAAGGCATGAGCCTTTTAAGGCTCACCGCCAGGTGTTACAGTTCTTGCAGGGGGAGGTGAGAAGCACCTCCACCAAGTAAAGGTTTTGTTCCTGGCCACAGAGTGACAAAGGCACTCTCCTCATGTGGCCAGAAACTCGTCTGGTTGTGGCAGGCTGGCAGAAACTGGACAGCCTAGCACTAGGAGTCGGACTGGTATTCAGGGGGCATCTCTAAGATGCCCTCTGGGTGCATTTTACAGTACATCCCACACTGGCATCAGTGTGCCTTTATTGTGCTGAGAAGTTTGATAGCAAACTTCCCAGATTTCAGTGTAGCCATTATGGAACTGTGGAGTTTGTGTTTGACAAACTCCCAGACCCTATACTCTTTAGGGCTACCCTGCACTTACAATGTCTAAGGCTGGCAGTGTGAGGTGAGCATGGCACTCTGAGGGGAGTGCCATGTCAACTTAGTCATTTTATCCCCCCCAGCACACACAAGCTGTTAGGCAGTGTCCATGTGCTGAGTGAGGGGTCCCTAGGGTGGCATAAGACATGCTGCAGCCCTTAGAGACCTTCCCTGGCATCAGGACCCTTGGTACCAGGGGTGCCATTTACAGGGGACTTATCTGGGTGCCAGGGCTGTGCCAATTGTGGGAACAAAGGTACAGTTTAGGGAAAGAACACTGGTGCTGGTGCCTGAATAGCAGGGTTCCAGCACACTTTAAATCATAACTGGCATCAGCAAAAAGTCAGGGGGTAACGATGCCAAGGAGGCATTTCCCTACATTCTCGATTAACATTGGTTCGGTTTCGTCCCCAGGTACACTTTGGGCTGCCAGTAAGGCTACCCTTCGGGGGCACGCCAAATACCTTCTTTGTGTGAGGGAGAGGGCGCATAGTCGGGTGGTGTCAGTGTTGGAGGCCCAATCGGTGCGCCTGGAGGGCAGACTCGCAGAGGCGAACAGTGAAGTAATCACAAGACGGCTCATCCTGACGCGGCAGGATATTAGGCACGCTACTCCTGAGATGGCAACGCATATGTGGCAGGCTTCTGTGGCCGGGTTTATGGGTGGGGAGACAAATACGGCAAGCTTCTGCACTGGCTGGCAACTGGCCCGATGGCGGGGAGGATTGTTCTGGAGATCACTGGTGAGTCGGGGGTGGTTTCCAGGTCTCTTTGCGAGATTGTACAGACCTTTGCCACCTATTATGCAAAATGATATGAGGAGCTCCCCAGACCTCTGGCGGAGAAGGATGACCCTCTACTGTGAGGTGTCCTTTCTGAAGATTTGGGTGGCCGACAGACGGGACTTGGACGAGCCGATGGGAGTTGAGGAAATTGGAGCCGCTATCTCCGAGTTAGCGGCGGGTAAGACTCCAGGTCCTGATGGTTTTCCGGCTGAGCTCTATAGTAAGTTTTGAGATGTGCTCGCCCCGCACTTACTAGCTATATTTGAGGAGGCAGAAAGGACTGGGGTTTCCCGCCGGGGCTTGACCAGGCAACTATTGTAGTAATTCCCAAGGCGAACCCTCCATCGTGGAGCTGCTCGGAGTATCGACTCATCTCACTTCTTAGCACAGAGATTAAGATTTTTTTGTACAGTACTGGCAGCCAGGTTGCGAAAAGTGTTGCCCTCACTAATACACTCAGACCAGTGTGGTTTTATGCTGAGTAGGAGTACTAGGCATTTTATCAGACGGCTGCACGTAGCTCTGGCTAACCGGGCCCGGGCCCTCTTGGTCCCCCCCCTCCAAACCCCCCCCCCCCCAGCACTCCTTCTCTTGGATTTCACGTTTGATACAGTGGATTGGTCCTATCTCCGGAGAGTGTTGGAGAGGGTCGGGTTTAGCCCACGATTTTGGGCACTGGTCAGGCTCCTCTACTGTAACCCTACAGCCCGAGTGCAGGTGAATGGGGTGGTGTCGGAGTTGTTCCCCATCCGGAGGGGGACTCGTCAGGGCTGCCCTCTCTCTGCTTTTATTCGCACTGGCGATGGAGTTGTTGGCAAAGCTGATAAGGGAGGATCCCTTGGTTGAGGGGTGGGCCTGGCCCACTGGGCAGGAAGATCGCATTGAGCTGTACGCGGATGATGTACTGGTGTTTTTAGCAAACCAAGCAAGTAGCGGGCCGCGGGTGTTACAGCTCATAGGCCTGTTTGCGGATGCGTCGGGTCTGGTAGTAAATCCCGGTAAGTCTCTCCTGGTCCCACTGAGCCCAGCCGGGGATAGCTATGATTGGCAGCAGGATATTCCCCTCCGCCGTAATAGCTTCCGGTACCTTGGGATACATGTGGCACTCTTGTCGGAGTTGGCGTGGTCCCTCAATGTGACACCCTTGACTCTCCATCGCTGGCGGTCGCCCCCCCCACATATCCACATTCTGGGCCGAATTGCGCTGTATAAAATGATAGTGCTTCCCAGGCTCCTCTACGTGCTTCAAAATTTTCCACCCCAAATTCCCCGGAAGTGGTTTAGCGAGATGGAGGCGATGCCGCAGCAGTTCTTATGGCATGGATCGCGCCCTCGACTATCGCTCCTCACGTGTCAAGGGGATGTTTATAAGGGGGGATTGGGAATGTCCAACCTCTATCTATACTACTCAGCTGTGCACTTATTGGTCATCCACGACTGGTTGGGAGGGGGCTGGTCGGATCCTGGGTATCAGCTAGAACTCTTGACCATGGGCTTCCCTAGCTTGCCTGGGAGGTTGTACGGTGACCCCCTGCCGTGTAATGTTCCAGATGTGACTCGGTGGTGTTGGTGGGGTGGAGGGCTGCACAGCGAACTACTGGGTGGTGACGCCGCCTTACCCAGCAGACGCCGCTGTGGCAGTGCCGGTGGCTGGGGGAGGCCTCAGCGCTTCGGGGATTCCACAAATGGGACCTTATAGGTATCTCCCAGCTGGGTGATGTCTGGACCGGCTCCTGCATGAGATAGTTTCAGGAGATCCAGGAGCAATTTGAGCTGCATAAGTCCCAATTTCACAAGTTTCTGCAGCTTAGGCACACCTTGCAGGTGCATATTCAGAATGGGACAGAACTCCCGGAATTCAGCCCCATAGAGGCCAAAATTATGATGGGCGCTCTAGGCAGAGGAGGAGTGTCCCGCATCTACCGCTCATTAGTCCGTAACACCACCCAGACACTTGACAAGCTCTGAGAGCGATGGGAGCAGTGGGTGGGCCCGATCGATGATAGAGACTGGAGGGAAGCGTTGATGGCTCTGCGGTCTCTAATATGACCTCCCGCCTCCGAGTGGTGCAGGTATACTTTCTTCACGCAGCATACCTCACACCTGACCGGTTGTATAGAGTGGGCCTGCGGCCCCAAACGAACTGTCCTCGTTGTGCAAGCCCCAACGCAGACTTCTTTCATATGGTATGGACTTGCCCCCATAAAACCTGTTATTGGAGGGCGGTACTCGGAGAGTTTTAGAGAGTTATACAGGTGGAAGTTGAAGTGGCTCCGCTGCTGGCTTTCCTGGAAGTGCTTGACAGGGTGGGTTCCAGCAGAGCTCAGCGGACATTTGTGGGGGTGGCCTGTCTGGTGGCCAAAAGAGACATTGCAGCGAACTGGAAGACCAAGGCCGCTCCCACTGTCGTAAAATGGCGTCGTGGTGGACTGGTGTGCACAGCAGGAGAAGGTAGTCTGCGAAGTACGAGGGCGCCCAGCCAAATACACAAAGGTATGGGTGAGTTGGTATGGGGCAAGAAAGCTGGTTTCACCGTAAGGGGATGTGTGCAAACTGACAAATGGGGCAGTGGTTCTTGTGTGTGCATTAGTGTATCATGCGTTGGATCTATATGGTGTACTACTTTACCTGTGCTGATTGTACCAGTGACCCATTGGACTGTTAAGCCGTTTCACATAAAACTAATAAAAATGGTTTATAAAAAAAAAAAAGTGTATATAATTAAAGTGGCTAAATGTACAATTGAACATTTTAAAATGTGCTGCAAATGTCAAGGAATTTGAAATTGGAAGCTAAAAACTAAATTAGTATCCTCAGATTTGATTTGTGGAAGCAGTGCATCAAACAGAAAATAGTATGAACGATGTGTGGCTTCAATTGAATTCAGAAATGCTCCACCCTTCCTATTAATTTTTTTTTTTTTTTAGTTTTTACTGATATTTCCTTGCAAATTAAATAAAAGGTGTCATCCTTTCTGTATGTTTGAATGCTTGTTTCTGTATTTTGTGTATATTGTTTTGCATTTCAAATCATCAACAATGTTTGGTCAGGGTCCCCATCTTCCAGTAATGACTCAGTGGGGGGGTTCCCCGGACTCCAGTAATGATTCAGTCAGCGTCCCCGGGATCCAGTAATTATAAATTGGGGTCCTCAGAATTCATAAGGTTGGGAACCACTGAATGAAATGATCTAGTGTTGATGAACAATCGCACCTTTCACTCTCTGCAGTGGTGGAACAAAACCAGTCTCGTGAACCTTTCTAGACCTTGTTCTTCAAATCATTCTAACAACGGACGCTTCTCAGACGGGATGGGGTGCTCACCTAAAGAACCTTACAATACAGGGTCTTTATCACACACACAAAACTATACACATGAATTACTTAGAGCTGCTAGTAGTTCATCTAGCACTTGTGATGCATATAACCAACAAAGTAGTTCTCATTCGCACAGACAACATGACAACCATGTTTTATCTGCAAAAACAGGGGTGAGGGGGGACACTCATTATAGTTGTCTCGCCTTGCACAGACAATTTGGCACTAGATGATCCACCACAAAATTCACCTGTTAGCAGAGTACCTCCCAAGTTCATGTAATAATTTTGTGGACCTTTTCAGCAGGATGCAGCAACTAATCCACAAGTGGGAACTCCACCCCAGAGTCTTACAACCCTACTTCCAAAAGTGGGGTTTTCCAGAAATGGATTTCTGCGCAACAAAAGAAAACACAAAATCCCCAACCTCCAGTTACCACACCCTCAGTCCAAGGGTAATGTCCTATGGATCAGCTGGTCAGGGATATTTTCTTACGCTTTTCCACCTCTCCCTCTCCTTCTCTTTGTGGTTTGGAAGTTCAGACAGACCTCCCTCGCACTGATTCTAGTAGCACCCACATGGGCAAGGCAACTGTGTTACACCACTCTGTTGGGCCGATGGCTGGTGCCACATGAGAAGCTTCCTCTAGACCCGAACCTTCTCACTCAGAACCATGGTCAAATCAGGCACCTAAACCAAAAGCAATTTGGCTCCTGAAGTCTTAGCATTTGGGCATGTAAATCTACCTCAGGAATGTATGGACATTCTCAAAGAAGCACGCAAATCCACCAATAGGGCATGCTATGCTGCAAAGTGGAAACGCTTTGTTCACTACTTCATTTCTAACAACTGGGATCCTTTTCAGGTGTCAGTACAACATATTATCTTTTGCCTTCTTCATTTACCGAAATCAAACCTAGCATATACCTTTATTAGAGTACATTTAGCAGCCATAGCTGCTTACCTTCAGAATAGACAACTCTTTGATTTTTAAAATTCCTGTCATCAAAGCTTTCAGGTTACACCTCCAAGATCGCTTCCAATGCCCTCTTGGAACCTTAACATAGTACTCACTAGACTCATGGACCCACCTTTTGAGCCACTTCATTCATGCCCAGTGCAATTTCTGTTGTGGAAGGTGGCATTTTCAGTTGCTATCACTTCACTAAGACGTGTAAGTGAACTCCAGGCATTAACATTACAAGAACCTTTTTTCCAGCTGCACAAATAAAAATTGGTTCTTCGTACAAATCCAAAATTCCTACCAAACGTAGTAGCACACTTTCATCTCAATCAAACCATTGAGTTGCCAGTTTTCTTCCCAAAACCCTAAACAGTTGCTGAAAGGGCTTTCCACACGCTAGATGTTATAAGAATGCTTATGTTCTACATGATAGAACTAAAGATTTTAGAAAGACAAAACAGCTTTTTGTGGCTTTTTTAAGCTACATATAGCAAGGTGGGTTGTTAAATATATCCAAATCTGCTATGCAAAAGCAAAAATATCATTACCTATTACTCCTAGAGCACATTCAGCAAGTACGAAGGGTGCATCTATGGCATTTTTAGGTAATATACCTATAACTGACATTTGTAAGGTAGCTACATGGTCTATACCACACACTTTTACCAAACCCTATTGTGTGGATGGTCTAGCATGACACTGTAGGTCAAGCAGTGCTGCATACTTTTTCAAACCACTGTAACATCCACTACCTAGCCACCACTTCTTTGGAGGCACTGCTTTACAGCCTATACAGAGCATGTGTATCTACAGTCACACATGCCATCAAATGGAAAATGTTAGTTGCCCAGTAAGCATCTGTTTGTGGCATGTAGTGCTGTAGATTCACATGCGCCCACCTGACTTCCTGGACATCTGTGGATGTTAGTCCCTTTATTTTCTTTATCATGCATGGTCATTATATTATAATAATGTTCTACACCACACTCCATTGATCACCAACTTGCAGAAAAAACATATGAAGATTGAGTCAACGACCATGTGCATTACAAACGAGGGGAGGAGTCTTCACACCTTGTGACTTCAAAGACTTTTCAAACAAAAACAACTTTCAACCTTCCGGACCCGATACTAGATGGTGGAAGTATGCAGAGCATGTGAATCTACAGCACTACATACCACAAATAGATGCTTACTGGGCAAGTAACATTTTCAATTTGTCGCATCACATTTCCCTGTTGGGCTTACAGTGATTGAGACAGTGAGCAATGGTGTGACCAAAAAGGTGATCTCCAAACTCAATATGCGTGTTTTTGTATGTTAATATCCATTGGTTATTATGCACAACTTTTTGCAACTGCTGATGCCAAGAGACAGCAGCATAGAAAATAAGAGAATCTATAAAAGCTAACACTTTGTAATGCTAGTATTAGGTGTAAGGTACTTACTCATGCTACATGATGTTGAACTTGATGCCTAACTAATGCTTGAATACTGCGCATGCTCTGCCGTGGAGAACAACCTTCAAACTGAAATTGACTTGGTTACACTGACTGTGCATGGAATGTAGTCTAGGTTGCAAATTGTGTTTTTCACTTTTTACTTTCTTCCAACAGGCGCGTGGTTGACGGCAGTAAAGAAACATGGGAGAGCAACCACACCTACTGGGAGTTAAGAAAGCAACCAGGCTTTGCGAAATTAGACTGCGCTGTTCTGTGGTAGCAGCGGTCAATGAAGGAATGCAGCATTATGGGCAACCATTGATCCACCATCCCTGCTGCCTGAGGTGAACAAGCAGTTAACTGTGACATGAACATGGAGCCCATCATCTGTGACCAACAGTGCCCTTCAGACCCTGAGCTGTGACAGCAGGAGGATTTGCAAAGTGGAGTATAGCCAAAGGTCCACAAACACTCTCCTCTTCAAACTATATAATCTTATGCCATGGAAGGAACTGCAATGTGCAGTATCAATAAATGTCACTCACTATGCTGGTGCTCCAACTGTAGTGTGACAGGTGTGACCACAGGAAAGCAGTGTGGAATGGGGATCAGTGTCCCCAGCAGCCACTGACCTTTGAAACCTGAGCAGTAATGATGAAAGGAACTGTGATTTAGAGAAAGGCGTCAATACACCTGTCTCCCACAAAGAACTGCACAATCTGAGGCCATGGGAATAACTGTTACATAATGTGTGACCTACTCTATCACATGTGCTTCCTCTTAAACTCAAAAGCAAAGGTAACGTGAATCATGTGTGGGGCCAGCTGACCCTACCATATTGGAGGACTTCTCCCAAATCTTTAAGGAAGGGCCCATTTATTGCCCCATTGTGTTCTCCGGCAAGGCTGTATGATCCCAGCCCATGTGCCTCCCACAGTCCAGTAGTCCCAGTGTAGTCCTAATTTTCGCACTTACATCTGCAGGATTTGTTCAGACAAAAACATGACCTGCAAAACATTTCCAGCGATGATGGTATGAAGAAGCAAAGACCTGCCATGCATGCTTGTAAAAATCATGGATTGTAAAGGGGCAGGTCGTGCTAAAGCCCCAGGGACCAAAACCTGGCACAGGTCCTGTACTCCGGATCAAAAAGGACTTGGGCCCAAACTGTAATAATGAACCAAATATAGTCAAAGGAGTAAAATATTAGCACGCACTGGAGCACGTTCTTGCCCGGTGTAGGTGACAGCATGGGTGGGTTGGTGAGCATTAGACAGTAGACACAGGTGTGTCTGCAAGGCTGCTATTTGACCAAAGTGCCATTCCCACAGAACCGTACCAGGAAGCAACCTGAATGTTTGGGCTGGACCCCTACTTCTTTCGATGGTATGTCAGCACCCACATTTTCTCAATGTTTTACAGCTGGACCAGAACTCTGCCCATGCAGTCCTATATACTGGCTTCACTGGTGCATTTTATACTTCCTACTTTAACTTTTCCACACATCCCTGCTGTAGCTCTGACTTTTTCTTTTAGCTTCTACAACCCAGGATGCAGCTTACATGTCCCCACCTCAGCTGTAGATTCTCTCTCTCTCTCTCTCTCTCTCGCTCTCACACACTTCCCCACACAACAGATGCTCACACTCTTGCTCCCAATCAGCAGTTCCTGCTCTTGCCCTACAACTGCAGGTCACACTCTTCCTCCATAACTGCAGCTCACGTTCTTCCCCCACAACTGAAGCCCAAGATATTCCATCACAACTGCAGCTCAAGCGTTTTCCCGAGATCCAGGTCCTGATTTTCCACACATTAATGCCATTCAAGCCTACAGTTACCAAATGTAGCCCCCATTCTCCGGCTAAGGCTCACACTCTTCTGATAGAGACTTCTAACCTCAGATTCCTCACTTTTTGAATACTTCCCTAGACATCAGACTGGATCTGGCATACCTTCAGCAGTACCCCTGTGCGCTGTAAGGTGGGGCAGGCGACGCCTCATCAACATTGTTCTGCGCTGTTTTTGACACATGTGGGTCTATAAAAGTGCCCCCCATGTGCCCTGGCATCGGCTTCTTTCTTTGCTAACAGGCGTGGATACGGAGCTACCCCTCATCTCATTGAGACACTTTCACAAAACAATTTCCACTGAAAATAGTGTGCAAGGAAAATGTAACCTACCAAATTTACAAGAGTTAAACCCTTTAGGGAATGTCAAGAACAAATGAGTGTTATTGACCCACAGATGGATTGCCTATAGTGCCTGGGGGTGGACCACAGTCCAAGGCCTGTAGTGATTGTACTTTGATGCACCTCAAGGCCATTTGGGACCAGGAAGGGAAACGGTTTGTGACGAAGCCCCCCAAGAACCCATGCTGAGATCAGTTGAGGCCTATAGGTATGTCCTGCTTCCATTACCAAAGTCACTCTTGTGACTGTTTGTCTTCAACATCTAAGTTCTTGAAAAATTCCAATAAGAAAGTTAGAAGTCCAACTTGGACTCTGGACTGTCCTGCCACTCTCAATCTCCAGAGAAGGTGCGACAGCATCATTGTGCCCCCAGAAGTCGTTCTACTTTGAAGATTCTGAACCTTGTCCCACAGTGACCAGAGTTTCTGGGGCCGTCAGCTTTTCAGCACGTTACCCGGTCCCTCTGGTGCACCTGTAGGCCCAAGGAGCTCAAAGGACCTCCCAACTAGGGCTTCTGCCTTCAGGGTCAGCCCTCAGTGCCAGTTGGGCCCTCAGAATCTGTCAGGGCTCTAAAACGACTTGAGTATTGGTTGTCTCTTCAGCACCTCAACCCATGCCAGAATGTGATTCGCTGATGCTGGAGCCATCAATTCTAGGCAGTGGTGGCCAACCCATAGTGCTGTCCGATGCAGAGACAGTGCCGCCCCCAAACTCAACTGTGGCCACAAGCTCCTTTTATCAGCTGTAACATCTTTACCAGCCTTCTGATTCAGATACAGTGCCTCTACATTCTGGTTGACCTCATGTCCTTTGAGTTATTCGTCCCGGACTCCTATAATGAGGGCCTTGATGCTGGGGATGAGATTGCCCAGCCTTACTTAGAGGACAATATAGGACCTCCAGAATGCCAGTGGTCTGGATACCTCCCCAGACACTGGACTAGTTACCCCCTCCCTCCCAGTCTGGATTCCGCAACTCCCTTAGTAGGGCTATTGGCTCAAGTGTGGCCATTCGCAGTCATGCCTGGATGCGGTCCACAGTCTTCTTGTGAGATATTCAGGCCAGTCTTATGGACATGCCTTTTGAATGCTCAAGGCCTTTTTCAGGAATAAAGCAGACTCTGCCCTGGACACTTCAAAGATAGCTGAGCCACAGCATGCTCAGTGGGCTTTTCTGCTCCTCCACACTGGTCCTGCAGATTGTTTAGCATGGTTAACCATTGCCATTTCTTGAGACCCTACCACTCTTTCCAGCATCCCTAGATCGGCTAATGGAGGATCACCCTTTTGCTCTTGCGGCAAGAAGTGCAGGCTCTTTTGGCTAAAGGAGCCATAGAGAATCTACCAGCGCCAGAAGTTGGTTATGGGTGTTATTATCACTACTTCTGGTGCTAAAAAAAAGACTGGCCTTTGTCCCATTTTAGTCCATTGCCCTCTCAAAGCTTTTCTGTGGAAAGACCGGTTCAAGATGCTCACCCTGGCCCAGGTCTTGTCTACTCCCGGCCCCGCCGACTGGACCTGCAGGTCACTTATTTCCACATCCTCGTCTTGCAGGCCCACAGCATTATTGTGGTTCATGGTAGCCCACAAGCATTTTCAGGTCTCTGTGCTCCCCTTTGGACTTACCAGCGCCCCTCGGGTATTCACAAAAGTGATGGCAGTGGTAGGAGCACATGTTTGGAGGTCAGGGGCTCCAGTCTTCCCCTACCTCGACAATTGGCTGTTGAAGGCGAGCTTGCCCCAAGCAGTCGTCCACCATCTCCAAACTATGGTGAACCACCTGACATACTTTAAAAAAAAATATTTATTTAAATTTTACAACAAACACCCATTTTTCATAGGCTTAGCTGCGTGTACAGATACACAAGGTATAAACAACAGTGATAAATCACACTCATGCAGGCAAGATGTCAAGCCTCCTTTCCGTGGGTATATTGCTAGGGGGAAGCTTGTGGGGCATTATCCACAATCGTAATGATACAATTCCACACATTAATAGACTGGGTCTGGTTTGCACCATAATCATTCATAGCTGTAGGTAGTTAAGCATGTGGCTCACACACCTTAAGAACACGCCTGCACACTGGAACCTCCATCCGAGCAATCTCCGTACTTAAACCATATTGCTCCGGGTTGCACTCACCCATCCATCACTCCATCTGCATTTGTCATAGGTGTCGCAGCCAAGTAAGCGTGATATGGACCCCAAACCTTTGGGCGACTACTCACTGGAAGTAGCTCCTATATGGGTCTGACTGTGTATTGCAGTATACCATGTCGTTATGTCATTCACACAGGAGTGGGTCACGGGCCCAGCAAATTGCTATCCGGATTCATGCCAGTAGTAAGCCTATTGCCGCTTAACCGCTGTCTGTACCTCTTTGTCACAAACCAGTGATTCTGGGTCCATCGCCTTGAGCTCCTTAAGCACTGCTTGCCAAAATCTCTGCGTCCTGGGACAGAACCAGGTGAGGTGTGCGAATCCTGCCTCCGCTTCTCTGCAGCGAGGGCAGCCGGGACTATCACACAGACCATATTTGAAAAGATGGGCCGGTGTGTAGTATACCCTGTTGACATATTTAAAATAGGAGTCAATGCCTACTGTTCAGTGGGACGGACTTCACCACTGAGCAACAGTACTTCCATTGCGCTCATTGTGATCCCCAGATCCCTCAATCGAGCCATTCAAGCTTAACCCGTGAGACCCCAGGTCTCCGTGCCTCCTGCGCTTATCCGACACAGTGTTGTGATCTTCAAAAGAGTGGATAACTCCCACTTTGCTGAAGGTTCCAGAATGTTCTCCCCAATAATCCCCATAATGCGTGACATGCTCTATAGTGCTAGAATTGAGTCACGGAGGTCGGTCTATCATATCGCTGTCGGACCAAATCCCAATTGCACATGGAGCCCTCACTGAAAACATCTCCCATGGTCTGTACATCCAGCTTCTGCAAAGCACCTACAGCACCTCTCTCCTGACCTAGGGGGAACCAAAGACACCAGATCAAGGGCACAAGAGGAGAATACAGTTGTGAACCCGGCCTATTGTTCTAGAAGGCACTGACATGAGCAGATCTTTGTGTTCATTGAGTCTAATGCATTGTAGTGCTGTACTGGCTTCCCGAACAATGCTTGGAGCAAGGTCAGGGGGTGCTGCAGCATCTTACTCCAACCATAGATGCTGTTGTTCCTATGGACCATGTATCCAATAATGCACAAACATGCATTGCTCCGCCCTATAGTATGTTTCCAGATCATGGGCATTGAGTCCCCCATATCATAAGGTAAGGTCAAGGCCTCCAAACGCACCCACGACTGCTTACCAGCCCAGGCTAGTCGGATCATGAGTGCAGTGTCAACCTGACCCAGCAGTCTGTCGCCTCTGCCGGTCTCTGCACAGCCCTGCCATGGTTATCTTGCATCACAACCGCCAGGTTCTTCTGCACCTGTATCCCCAGATAGTCCATCGTCCAGTGCAGTGGGTAATCTGACTGTACCAGTATTGTGGTGGGTGTGAGCAAGAATATGATGGATTTGTCCCAATTTATGCGAAGCCTTGAATGCCCACCAAACAGTACCACCTCACATAGTACCGGGGCCTGGTTATGCTATAGGTCACGTATGTAAAACAAGATGTCGTCTGCGTTAACCGAACTGATTAAGTTGTACTTTGAGAACCGTAAGCCTGATGTGCATGGTATTCCTAAAGTGCGCATGCCAGAGGCTCGGCCACCGGGCATACAACAATGGGGACTGGGGGCAGCCTTGTCTGGTGGCCCTCTTGATAGCTATGTGGACAGTGACAAAACCATTCAACTGGATACAAGCGGTGGGCCACGCATAGAGCACTTTGACGAGTTAGCAGACGGTGTCCCCCACCCCGTTGTGCCTTAGGATCACCATCATAAAACCCCACCCCACCTAATTGAACGCTTTTTTGTGTCAATAAAGACTGCTGTGGCCTGCACTGCAGGATTTTAGCATTGGATCACACTGAAAAGTGTCCTGAGATTAAATGTCAAACTGTGACCCGGAATGAAGCCTTCCTGCTCTGACCCCACCATGCCTGGGAGCAGCGGGCCAAATAATTGGCCATAATCTTCCTGTATATCTTAGTGTCTACATTTAAAAGTGACAGGGGCCTGTATGAACAGCAGTGGTCCGCTGGTTTGCCCGGTTTTAAAAGAGTTACAAGTAGGTCCTTGCGCATGGTAGGAGGTATATTCCAGTCACTGACCATTTGCTCATGTAATGTGACCAGATGCGGGATGAGTTAGTCCTGATAGGCCTTAAAAAAGTCGTCAATCCTCTTCATCTGAGCTGTCCTGGACATAGTGCAGTTTCACACCTATCCCCTGGAGTCCAGGCCATTCGGGCTACGATCCTGATGTTTCACCCACTGCCCTGGATCTCAGTGAGGAGGACCCTGAAACTTCTGAGACTGATAGCCCCCTACTGGTCAGGTACACCAGATACCATACGTGGGCTCTGCAGTGGGATCTGAAGTCCCAGTGGGCACAGCACCAGTGGGATCTTTCTGATCTGGTCCATATTTCGGAGGAGACTACATAAGATCTGCACTGGTGGCTGGGGGACCGTGATTGGGTCCAGGCAGACCCCCCTCTCATTACCTCCACACAAAACTCTGTGATGACAGATGCATGCGTGCCTTTTAAGCCCCTCCAGAGTAGTTCTCTCAGGCTTCTTACCCTCATGGCAGTCTTTCTTGTCGCTATAACATTGGCATGACTCGTCAGCGAGTTGCAGGCCATTTCTGTTCATCCACCCTACTTTATGTTCTATCCAAATTAGGAGAGACTTCACCGATTGCATCTGAAAAGGGCTTTTAGCCTCTACAGCGATTGTGCCAAAGAACATCATGTGGAGGATCAGCTCTTTATTGGGTTCAGTGGAGCGAAGAAAGACAAGACATTGCAGAAAAGGACCATCTTGCACTGGATACAGTTTCTGCATTAGGATCTGCTATGCACTAGCAAAAAAGCAGCCCCCTGAGGGCTTGCGGGCTAATTCTACCAGGCTAAAGGTTGCTACAATTGCGCTTGTACGCTGGGTGCCGTCTCTCAACATTTGTCAGGCTGCTCTGTAGACGTCACTGCATACATTCATAGGGCTTTATTGCCTAGACAATCCGGTCTGCTGAGAGAGAACACTTTGCCTACTTGGTCCTTAAGGACTTTTTAGTTGGAGTAAATTCATGGACCCACCGCTAAGGAGGTATTGCTTGGGTACCTGTTCAAAAGGTGAGGAATCAGCAGTTAGAAGTATCTAGCAGAGGATAAAGTTACTTACTTTTGTTAATGCTCTTTCTAGTAGAGATTCTTTCTAACCACTGATTCCTCGCTGGCCCTTGCATCTCTCCATTCTGTTAACTGGTCTCTTCAAATACAAAGATCTCAATTTAGGAATCTGCATATTGGTTTGACCTATGTGACTGGCTCTGTGTCTGGAAGCAAAGTATCAAGAAAGAAAGTGATGTAGGCGCTCAAGGGTGGCACCATTATATACCTACACACGTCACATCTGGCGTGGAACGACATTGATGCAGAGCCTCTGATGCTCGGATACTGCTGAAGATTTTCCAGATCCAGTCTTGCCCCTGGGAGGAGTATTCAAAATGTGAGGAGTCTGAGGTTAGATAGTTTCTACCATAAAGAGTGTTACCAAAGGTAAGTAACTTGTTCTTACCAACATTACTAGTTCTTGTGTTTTCTCCCTACTGTAGCTCACGCTCACTTGCTTCAGGTCAGGCTCCTTCCCCCGACTGCACCTCAGGAATTTCCTAGCTACTTCTTGCATCCCTCCACCCCAAATGCAGATTGGGCAGCCCTTAGCGTCCTCGTTGCAGCTAATTTGTCCCTGATCAACCAAGTTGATCCCTAAGCAACATTATCCAGAATATCCTTACAGCAGTTTTATCTCCCTGGTGGAGAAAAATACAAACCGGTAAGGCTGGACCCTATCGAACAGAGCATAAAATGTGGCCATGTGTAGCTCATCTTGCCGTCATGTAGCTTCAGTGTCCCGGACAACACAGACTCCACCTTTTGCAGGTATCCCCTTCCAGCTGCACCTTCCGTCTCGCATTGGCTCTTTCCCATTTCAGTGAGAGGCTGCCACACTTCCCAATGGCAGCCCGTTGAGGGTGAATCCTGGGACTGCAGAGCTTTGCTTTGTAGGGGCTCTAAGTGTATCTACATCATCCTGGCGACTAGCAGAGGTGAGTTGTATACTGACCCCTCCAAATCTGTTGTGCTACCACCTCCTCTCTACTCAACAAGTTCCTCAGAGTGATGCCTTCTATAACCAGACATCGTCGGACTGTGATAACAATACTTTGACCTTTATCCTTGTTCTCCATGCAGGCAATGGAGAGGAAAGACAGAGTCTGACAGACTCTATCCAGCATACCATATTATATTATCTAATAAAGAGTGCAAAGTATACTGTAAAAGATGTTTTATTCTATTCTAAGATCCTCTATTAAGAAAATTGAATTACAATTGCATAGTTCCCTTTCAATACAAATGTCTTGCAGTTTTCCTCCAAGTGATTATTACATTTTTATTTAAAATCCCTCTTTTACCGAATGGCTGTTGTCCTTTCATTGTGTTATGCGTTGTCTGGTTTACCTTTGACACACTTACCCCTGTTGATATGTGGATCCTTTAAATACAGGTTGTTTATTGATGGCCCCATTATGTTTTAGGAATTGATAGTTGGCCAAGGGGATAATCCTTCCATTTTCAGACACTCCTCGACATTTGTTTTATTAATCATGATATAGTTACTTAAAGCCTTACATGATATGAATAAAAAAAAAACAGCACAATTGTAACAGATAAAATGTATCCAGAGTATGCAACAGGTGCATGATTTCTTCAGGCATTAACGTGGCTGCTGCTTAGGATCTAATATTTTGTTGCTAGAACTAAAGTAAGAGTTAAACGAATCCAGAATAAGATCTCATAAATATCCTGACCGGTCGCTGTATACATGCGGGCCAAGCTGGTGCATGTGCTCAGTGATGCTGACCTTACTACTGCTTGAGAGGTGGTTCACAGTGGGAATGAATGGGGAAAACCCCACTTTACCAGATTAAAAATACCTTAGCTAAGGTCAGTGTATCAAGCTGTAGTAATATAAATAAAACCTCAGTAAAATATCCTAAATCATACCTCTACGCATAGATTAAAATGCCGGTGCACAACCTGTTTGCACCTTGATACTAAAACTACTTGAAAAGCTATTGCACAGCGAGTGGATGCGAAAGGGGAGGCACCTTATGGCAAAGTAGGGACACATCCGTAAATACCAGAGGGCTTCCACATGCGTTTATGCAATACCAGTGCCTGCTCTCCTCCAAGTTGTCCTTATTTATAATCCCAGCTGAGACAGCTGTCAAGAGGCACTTGCTTCAGCCAGATATAACAAATAAAGTGCTGTATTGCATGTTACCCCCCAAGGACTCACCCTTCAGTCTCCATAATAGAGACAAGCACGCGCCATATTTATTCTTGATAATAAATACAACAGAAGAAGCAGAGAGAAGAACACAGTTGAACGACGTACAGTTTAACAACGTGAGACGGGTAAAAAGTGTAGTATTCGTGCGATTCCTTGACAACTTTTGATACAACCTGCTTAAATATGCAAAGTGCCCGTGCTTAAGAGGTGCAGATGAGTGGAGGTCGAACGTTTGGGGTGTGATAACTCCATTTGGTTGCACACCTGATTTATATTGCTGTTCTTCGATAATACATTTTACCAAACCTGCCATTACGTGAGGGCTTGGGCCCTGCAAGCAGAACAGCCAGGCTTGATGACATGTTCTTACTCCGTTGGCATTAAACAAATCCCGTAGGAGCCTTCTGCGCACCACGAGCAAGGTCGGGCACACGCATACTATGTGCAAGAAAGATTTGTTCAGCCCCTGGCACAGCTTGCATGACGGTGAACCTGGCCCTTTGTCTTTTCGTGGTAGCAGGCCGAATCTCAATGCTAAAAATTTAGACTTATAATAGCCTTTGATACTTTAAAAAAAAATAGCTCTGCAGCATTAGTGATTTAGAAGTATTAATGCATAGCCATGATTGTCTACGTTTGTGAAAACATTCCTTGTCCTGTAACCAGGATAATATCCTTGCTTCTGTGTTCACTGCAAATTTTAAAGAATGCTGAGATGGATGCGTTGCCCACAGGCGTTGCGAGGCCAGGGTTTTTAAAACCTCACTCAATTTGTTTGACTGCAGTCCTGAATCTCCTTCCAAATTAATGATTTCAGTGTGTTCAGGGACCCTCTCTTACAGATGACAAGTATTTGATGAAGGCACTTTGTTGTGCTAGACCTTGCTCGAGGAGCCCAAATTCAATTTTGTTTTCTTTAGCATATTCATCACAATCCATAGCAAATAAATTCATATAGAAACATTTTTACAACATAAAGGATCAATAGAGCTTTGGTGAACCTTGATTAGGTACAGGAAAAAGCTTACACAGTTTGATATTCAAAGTGCTATGTGCTACAGTACTCTTCACGCAATAGGCCTCATTACTTACTATAGTAGGGGATAATAAAAAGGTGCATAAATCCCTAAAGTGCTTATGCTTTACAGTACTCACATTCTAGAATCAATTCTAACACGTTATTCAATACTAAAAAGTACTTAAAGCTTAAAGTGCATATATATATATGTTCAATGGCATGTGTAGCTGCAGATACACATGCAGTGCACTGTTCCTGCCATCTAGTGTTGGGCTCGGAGTGTTACAAGTTGTTTTTCTTCGAAGAAGTCTTTTCGAGTTGCGGGACCGAGTGACTCCTCCCTTTCGGCTCCATTGCGCATCGACGCCATCTTAGATTGTTTTCTTTCCGCCATCGGGTTCAGACGTGTTCCTCTTCGCTCTGTGATTCGAATCGGGAAAGTAAAAAAATCATCGAAAATCCGTCTGTATTGTTACGTTCAGGACCGGTTTCCTATAGATCCATCGGCACCGACAAGACAACCGCTTTGGCAGCCCTTCGGGGCTTCCGCACCCAGCCAAGGCCTGGTCGGCCCGACCACACCCGTTGTCGAAGCCTCATGGACCGGACCCCCTTCCGTTTCTGTCCGACGTGCCACGCCAAGTATCCTTATACAGACCAGCATCGGGTCTGTAATCTGTGTTTGTCACCGGAGCACAGAGAGGATACCTGTGAGGCCTGTAAGGCTTTTCGGTCGAAGAAGACCCTGAGAGATCGGCGAGCGAGACGATTACAGATGGCGTCGAAATCGACACAACAACTCGACGTCGAGGAGGAAGAGATGGTTATCTCTATTCAGGGTTCTGAATCGGACGACTCCAACGGAGACCGACCGCCGATAGCAGGCCAAAAAGTGAGTACGCCTGCCCTGACCCAACCCCAAAGTCAGTCAAAAAAACAAAAGGCCTCGGGGACGCCACTGCCTGAAGGCCATGGCTCGACCCACAAGAAATGCAGTGACCAAGTAACATCTTCGGCACCGAAAAAGGCCATGATCGTGCCAAAATCTTCCGACTCGAGTCGAGAAACCGGCATTGAAAAAAGTCGACATCGACTGGTCGAAACCATCAAACCCCGAAAGAGCCTTTCGGAGCCGAGACCAACCGTGACCATGGGTATTTCGGTGCCGAAAAAGCCAGCTTCGGAGCCGAAAAAGACTTCTTACACAGAAGAACATGGGCTCTCCAAGCAACTTAAAGAGAGGCACAGGTTTGAGCAGGAACTGGATGTAGAGGAGTTTGATCAAAGTCAACCAAGGTTACAGATCCAGAAAGATACTGGAAAAATTCAAACTATCCATCCACTCAAATTTAAAAGGAAATTGGCTTTTCAGACAGAGACTGAAGCTGAGCAGCCAAGAGCAAAGGTGGCTAAAGAAAAATCACCAACTCCACATTTCTCGCCAGACATATCGCCTCCACATTCGCCAAGGGCAAGGTCACCATTTGGCACCCCAACTGCACAGTCACCCACACATACTGTGCAAACACATGACGATGCAGATCCCTGGGACCTCTACGACCCACCAGTTTCAGACAGCAGTCCTGAGTGCTATCCCTCAAAGCCATCTCCTCCAGAGGATAGCACATCCTATACACAAGTACTAGCTAGGGCTGCGACATTCCATAATGTCACTATGCACTCAAAGCCATTGGAGGATGACTTTCTTTTCAATACCCTGGCGTCCACGCATGCGTCATATCAAAGCCTGCCCATGCTACATAGCATGCTTAAGCATGCACAGCAAGTCTTCCAAGAACCGGTGAAGGGAAGGGCCATTACACCGTGGGTGGAGAAAAAATATAAACCACCCCCATCGGACCCTGTTTTCATTACACAGCAGCTCCCTCCAGACTCGGTAGTAGTGGGAGCCGCAAGAAAGCGGGCAAATTCGGAATCTTCAGGAGATGCACCACCTCCTGATAAAGAAAGCCGCAAATTCGACGTGGCAGGGAAGAGAGTGGCGTCGCAAGCAGCCAACCAATGGCGCATCGCCAATTCACAGGCCTTACTCGCCCATTACGACCGAGCCCATTGGGACGAAATGCATGATATTAGTCAGCATTTACCAAAAGAATATCAAAAGCGGGCTCGACAGGTGGTTGAGGAAGGACAAGCCATCTCCAGCAACCAAATCCGTTCTGCACTGGACTCTGCCGATACAGCAGCAAGAACTATAAACACAGCAGTTACCATCAGGAGGCATGCATGGCTACGCAGTTCTGGTTTCAAACCTGAAATACAGCAAGCGGTGTTAAACATGCTGTTCAACCAACAACAACTATTTGGGCCGGAGGTGGACACCGCCATTGAAAAAATAAAGGAGGACACAGACACTGCCAAAGCCATAAGCGCGCTCTACTATTCCCAGGATAGGGGAACATTTAGGAAGCCACAATTTAGGGGAGGGTTTAGACAGCAACCCTCAGAGGCATCCACCTCTCAAACAAAACCCACCTACCAGTCACAATACCAGAGAGTGGGGTTTCGTGGTTCATTTAGGGGACAATTCCCAAGAGCAAGGGGAAAATTCCATCCTGCCAAGCAGACCCCCGGTAACAAACAGTGACTTCAAGGTCACACTTCCCCAACACACATCACCAGTAGGGGGAAGATTAACAAAATACCACAAACATTGGTCAGACATAACCACGGACACATGGGTTCTATCAGTTATCCAACATGGTTACTGCATAGAGTTCACACATTTCCCTCCAGATGTTCCCCCGAGGACACACAAACTGTCGACACAACATCTGGACCCTCTACAAATAGAGGTACAAGCACTTTTAACAAAACAAGCCATAGAACAAGTACCTCACCATCAAAAGGGAACAGGGGTTTACTCCCTATACTTCCTTAGTCCCAAAAAAGACAAAACACTAAGACCAATTTTAGATCTCAGGACATTAAACCTCTTCATCAAATCAGAACATTTCCACATGGTTACACTACAAGATGTAGTTCCCTTGCTAAAAAAGGGAGAATACATGGCAACACTGGACTTAAAGGATGCGTATTTCCACATACCCATCCATCTCACAGGAAATACCTCAGATTTGTCATACAGGGCAAACATTACCAATTCAAGGTATTGCCCTTCGGAATAACAACAGTGCCCAGAGTATTTACAAAATGTCTTGCTGCAGTAGCAGCTCATATAAGGAGACATCACATATTCCCATATCTCGATGATTGGCTAATAAAAGCCAACACTCAACACAGGTGTCAGTCACACGCAATGTGTAATAGATACCCTACACAAACTAGGGTTTTCAATAAATTACCAAGAATCTCACTTACAACCATCCCAAATACAACAATACTTGGGAGCCACACTCAACACTCAAAAAGCAGTTGCCACTCCAAGTCCACAAAGAGTTCAATCGTTTCAAACTATAGTGTCAAGCATACAACCAAACCACCACTACACAGTCAGGTTTGTCATGAAACTACTAGACATGATGTCCTCATGCATAGCTATTGTACCACACGCACAGCTACACATGCCGCCCGTACAACAGTGCCAAGCAAAACAATAGACGCAGGCACAGGGTCAACTTCAGGACCTAGTGTCGATGGACCACCGAACACACTCTTCGCTTCCATGGTGGAACCATGTAAATTTAAACAAAGGGCGGCCGTTTCAAGACCCGGTGCCTCACACCATTAATACAACAGACGCTTCCATGATTGGGTGGGGAGCACACCTCAACAATCACAATATACAGGGTCAATGGGACATTCAACCAAAACAACTACACATAAATCACTTCGAACTACTGGCGGTCTCCCTAGCACTAAAAGCGTTTCAACCTCTTCTAGCCCACAAACACATTCTTGTCAAAACAGACAATATGACAACAATGTACTATCTAAACAAACAGGGGGGGGCACACTCATCACAACTATGCCTCCTAGCACAAAAGATTTGGCATTGGACAATTCACAACATTCGTCTGATAGCGCAATATATACCAGGCATTCACAATCAGTTAGCCGACAATCTCAGTCAGGATCAACAGCAAACTCACGAGTGGGAAATGCATCCCCAGATTCTTCAGGATTACTTCCACCGCTGGGGAACGCCAGACATAGATCTGTTTGAAACAAAACGCAAAATGCCAAAACTTTGCACCCAGATACCCACACCCTCAGTCCGAGGGCAATGCTCTATGGATCAATTGGTCAGAGATATTTGCTTACGCTTTTCCCCTTCTCCCACTCATTTCTTTCCTAGTCAACAAACTGAGTCAAAACAAACTCAAGCTAATACTCAAAGCACCAATGTGGGCTCGCCAACCGTGGTACACCACACTATTGGACTTCTCAGTAGTACCTCAAATCAAACTCCCAAACAGACCAGATCTGTTAACACAACACAAACAACAGATCAGACACCCCAATCCAGCATCGCTCAACCTAGCAATCTGGTTCTTGAAGTCTTAGAATTTGGTTATCTAAACCTTTCAAATGAGTGTATGGAAGTCATTAAACAGGCAAGAAACCCGACAACAAGGCATTGTTATGCTAATAAATGGAAAAGGTTTGTTTTCTACTGCCAAGCAAATCAAATCACACCGTTAGATGCCTCCATACAAAACATTGTGAGTTACTTACTACAACTACAAAAAGCAAATCTAGCTTTTTCTTCCATCAAAATTCATCTCACTGCAATCTCTGCTTATCTGCAGATTTAATTTACAAAGTCACTTTTTAGAATCCCAGTTATTAAAGCCTTTATGGAAGGACTAAAAAGGATCATACCGCCAAGAACCCCACCAGTACCCTCGTGGAATCTTAATATTGTACTTACACAACTCATGGGCCCACATTTTGAACCCATGCATTCTTCCCAGATCCAATTCTTGACTTGGAAGGTAGCTTTTCTAACAGCCATAACTTCACTACGAAGAGTTAGCGAAATACAGGTGTTCACTATCGAAGAACCATTTATACAAGTACACAAACATAGTGGTTCTCTGCACAAATCCCAAATTTCTACCAAAAGTCATTTCACCGTTTCATCTAAACCAAACCGTAGAGCTCCCAGTCTTCTTTCCACAGCCAGACTCAGTATCAGAAAGAGCACTGCATACATTAGACATAAAAAGAGCGCTAATGTATTACATAGACAGAACAAAATCATTTTGTAAAACTAAGCAATTGTTCGTTGCTTTCCAAAAACCCCATGCTGGTAACCCTATATCCAAACAGGGCATAGCCAGATGGATAGTCAAATGCATACAGACCTGTTACATCAAAGCTAAAAGAGAGTTACCCATTACACCAAAGGCTCACTCCACTAGAAAGAAAGGAGCAACAATGGCCTTTCTAGGTAACATACCACTGACAGAGATTTGTAAGGCAGCCACTTGGTCTACACCTCATACGTTTACCAAACATTACTGTGTAGATGTGTTAGCAACACAACAAGCCACAGTAGAACAGGCTGTACTAAGAACATTATTTCAATCAACTTCAACTCCTACAGGATGACCACTGCGTTGGGGAGGATTACTGCTTTGTACAGCATGTGTATCTGCAGCTACACATGCCACCGAACGGAAAGTGTCACTTACCCAGTGTACATCTGTTTGTGGCATGTTGTGCTGCAGATTCACATGTGCCTTCCCACCTCCCCGGGAGCCTGTAGCCGTTTAAGTTGCATTAAAATTGTATATATGTAAATAAATATTACTTTACCACAAACTATGTACATACATATCTATTCCATTGCATGGACATCTTTAGTATCCTCATTCTACCACTCCTACCTCACCCTATGCGGGGAAAACAATCAAAGATTAAATCGATGCCCAGGCGCAATGGAGCCGAAAGGGAAGAGTCACTTGGTCCCGTGACTCAAAAAGACTTCTTCGAAGAAAAACAACTTGTAACACTCCGAGCCCAACACTAGATGGCAGGAACAGTGCACAGCATGTGAATCTGCAGCGCAACATGCCACGAACAGATGTACACTGGGTAAGTGATATTTTCCCTATTGATCAAGATAGCAAAACCATTTATGGCTGCAGGAAAATAAGATTAGCCTAGACCTATATACAATATTAACGTATTAAAGCGAGACCAGTTCTTTATACTCAGTATACGTAAATCAGGATGTGGTACTGTAAAGGAGCGACTTAAGCAAACTACAGTAGTACCATGCCCCTGGCACTTTGGCTTTTGAAACCTTACAGGACCAATTAGTTGTGGTGCGGGTATTTACATACTCATCGCATCTAATGCGACCCAAATGCTCCGGTATTTCTTCAGGCTACTGATTCGCTTAGCATATGCTTCTTCAAATTGCCCTACCTGCTGTAGCTTCGCCAACCGCTCCTGAGGAGATGGCACTGTGGTGGTACGCCAGCATTGTAGAATCAATGACCTTGTGACAGCTAATGATACTGAAACAAAATCTGAATATGGTTGCTCAGGCTGGATGTTTGACTTGAAACCCCAAACAGTACCAACTTCAGTTCTACCTGCAAGGTCATCTGAATTCCTCTGCTCAATTGAAAAAATACTCCATCCCAGAATTGTGCTAGCTTGGGACACTCAAACAAAAATATGGACCAAATCCCCTTTTTCTTTTTGGAGACCTAAAGCATGCATTAATAACAGACTAATACATTCTATGAATAGCTTTAGGGGTATAACATGCAAACTAGCAAGATAAAAAGCACATTCTCTTGAAATGTGCTGCCCGAAGAGATTTAAAACCAAACAATCAAGATAGTTTCCCAGTCTCCAATAGTCAGACTACATCCTTTCTCCTGATCTATCTTGGTTAGATGCCTTTCTATCACTGACGAATCAGTGTATTTCCGTAGACACCTATACCAATTTCCTGTTCCGACTAATTGACTTTTGTACCACAATTTGATGCCAACTTCTGGAAAAATAATGCAGCTCTTGAAGCTATTCATCAGGCTTCTCAATTGGGTAAAGCCATACCAAAGCTTGGGCGCCTCAACCCAAACTCTTAAGTTTTATTTCTGCCCAATTGGCAAGCCGTGTGCTCAGAAGAAAATTGCCCAGTGTCAAATACCCTTTAGAATTTCAGATCCTGCAAATAGTTTCTGGAATTGCCAAGTCAAACCCCTAACAGTCCTGAAACCTTACCAACCGATGAGAAGGCAGGATTTGTCTTGACCTGAAAAACTTTTGTATGAACCAACATATGTCACCTAGCACCTGATACCTTGTTCTTTTTGGCAGTTTCGCCATTTTGAGAAACACAGGCAAACTACCACAACTCTCCAGTGCTATTTTTCTTACTAAAAAAAATCAAAATCCCCACCTGAGCCCCTGTCCACCATACCCATTCTAACTGTTGTATCCAACCATGCAGCCTGATAATATAGGGAAAACATCTGATCGCCAGTCCTCCCTGTTCTTTATCTAACTGCAAAATGGAATACTTAGCTCTAGGATGTTTTCCTTTCTATAGCAACTTGATAACGAAGGAATCTAGTTGTTTAAAAAAGCCATTGTTAACCTTTATGGGGAGCTTTGTGAAAAGAAATAATAACAATGGTAATACTTGCATTTTGATTAATTACACTTTGCCTATTAATGTGAGAGGCAGCAAGGACCATTTTTCAAACAGATCTTTCACTTTGAGCAATGCTTTTTCCTAATTGAGCTTAAATAAATCCATATAGTTCTTCATCATCATAATTTTGAGATATCTTATGGGGTGATTATTACTAAAGCTCTGGGTTAGTGCTGGGGGCAGCACTGATGGACAGGCATTGAAGAGCAATGCTCCGGTCTTGTCCTGATTGACCTTGCACCACCCCCTCCCCAGATTCGTATAATCTTTGATAATATCAAATGCTCCCTATATATTTAGCTGGTCAGCCTTCAAATAAAGTACAAGGTCATCCGCAAATAACTTGAATTTGGACATCTCTTGCATGGGGGGGTTAATACTACCTGTACTACAAATGCGTTCTTCTAATGGCTCAATAAACAGTGTGGAAAAGTATAAGAAACATTGAGCACCCCTGTTGCGTGCCAAATTGCATCTTCACACTGCTGACTAGCCTTGTATTGATTATAACATGTGCTTCTGCCCCTTAATATAGTTTTTTAAGCATTTAGATCATTTGATCTGGAAACCCAAACTTCTCTAATGCAAAAAAAGGGCATCCCCAAATCACAAGGTCGAACGCCTTCTCAGCATGGACCATTGCGATTACGGCCCCATCTTGGGTTTAGGATGAAAAAAACGATAGCCTGAACTTAATACTGTGTATTGGGGTGACCAGCGTGCGCTTTGGTAGAAACTCACACTGGTCTTTATGGACCAGACACTGCCCAACCTCAGTTGTACAAGACTCTTGGCTAATAGTTAATAGTCAGCGTTGAGTAGGCTAACTGGGCGATAAGAATTAACACAAAGCGGATCGTTCCCTTTTAAAAAAAAAAAAAAAAAAGCTCACCACTACTGACTCGTCTAATGACACTGGAATATCAGTACAGTCACACATTTCATTAAATTAGATTTAGCTGGCTTTTTATTGTCACCATCACTTTAGCTTCAAATGTTTTTTACATTTGTTTGAGGTATTCAGCTTAAGATACTGTATGATTTCAGAGTGTTTGGGGGGCCCTCTCTTACAGATGACAAATATTTGAGGAGGGCACTTTGTTGCGCTAAACCATGCTCGAGGATTCCAAATTCTAATCAAATTTGCACGGGTGACCTATGTTATGGGAGATGAAATACCAGGCGATAGACTTTGTTCTGGGCATTGTTTAAGAATGAGCTCATTTGTCCTGGGAAAGTCACTGATCCGTAAGACACCATTGGTATCAGTTTTGATTTAATTGCTTTTGGTTTCCAGATTTGCGTAGGGAATTCGCTGTGTCATTTGTAAAGGCCACAGTCAGTGGAGCCAGACGCGTTTCAGGGTTTTTAGGTGGAGCATGGGCGAGTGCCGCTCTTGCAGCCAAACCCCCAGATATTTGTAACTGGGACACCTTCCTACTAAACTGCTGCCCAGGTACCATTTACCTTCCTTTTTGCTGCCGTTCTCAAACAGACTATTTTAGTTTAGTCTAAGTTGACTGTCATCCGATTTATTATGGAATATGAGGCCAGGGTATCTAACAGATTTTGCAAGCCAATGGGAGTTAAATTAATTAGAACAATATTGTCTGCCTCCTAGAGTAACGTCATCAAGTGCTGTCTGTAGGAAGTTGGCTCTTTATGTACTATTTAAAAGTAAGAAATAGCATGCACAGAGTCCAAGGGTTCCCCTTAGAGCATTGGAATTATCTCTTTTTGCCATTATCTTACCTCTATTTTGTGGTAGTGTGGTCGAGCAGTAGGCTTATCAGAGGGTAGTGTTAAGCATTTGTTGTACACACACAGGCAATAAATGAGGAACACACACTCAAAGACAATTCCAGGCCAATAGGTTTTTGTGTAGAAAAATATATGTTCGGTGGCATGTGTAGCTGCAGATACACATGCTGTGCATAGTCCGCCGTCTGGTGTTGGGTCGGAGTGTTACAAGTTGTTTTTCTTCGAAGAAGTCTTTTCGAGTCACGAGACCGAGGGACTCCTCCTACTTTGGTTCCATTGCGCATGGGCGTCGACTCCATGTTAGATTGTTTTTTTTCCGCCATCGGGTTCGGACGTGTTCCTTTTCGCTCCGTGTTTCGGGTCGGAAAGTTAGTCCGAATCAACGGAAAATTTGTCGGTATTGTTTCGTTTGGTATCGGGTTAGATTAGAATCGACACCGAATCTTGAAGAGCTCCGGTAGCCCTTCGGGGTAATTTTGATCCCCCGTCGGGGCCTGGTCGGCCCGACCGCGTGCAACATCGAGACTGATGGAACGGACCCCGTTCCGATTCTGTCCTAAATGCCACAGTAAATATCCCTATACAGACCAACATTTGGTCTGTAACTTGTGCCTGTCACCCGAGCACAAAGAAGAAAGGTGTGAGGCCTGACTAGCGTTTCGGTCGAGAAAAACGCTCCGAGACCGAAGAGCCAGAAGGTTGCAGATGGCGTCCACGCCGACAGGACAACAACGGTTCGAGGAAGAGGGAGAAGAAGAAACATTCTCCATCCACAAATCGGATTCCGAAGAATTCGACGTCGAAGAAACCGTGAGTAAGATGTCGAAACAAGCATCACACAGAAAAACAGACAAAGCCCAGGGGACGCCACTGCCGACAGGCCATGGCTCAACCCATAAAGTAGGTGACTGTCCATCGGCACCGAAAAAGGGCGAGCTGGTGCCGAGATCGTCCGACTCAGGTCGAGACACAGGCACGCAGCAATCTCGGGACCGAGAAACTGCCGCAGAAAAGGGTCGACACCGAGACAGCGGCACCGAAGCTGCTCGGCACAGAGATAGCGGCACCGAAGATGGTCGACGCCAAGAAGGTACGACACCGAAAAAGAAGAAAATCTCTTCGGAGCCGAAAACAACAAAAGACACGGTTTCAGTGCCAAAACGCCCAGCAACCGAACCGAAAGCCAGTTCCTACTCAGAGGAACAATCACTGTCCTCCCAACTTCAAAAACACAGATTTGAGGAGGAATTACAAACAACAGCTGTAGATCACACGCAAAAGCGGATCTTTATACAAAGTGGTACAGGGAAGATCAGCACCCTTCCCCCAATCAGAAGAAAAAGGAAACTAGATTTCCAACAACAAGAAAAAACACCACAAGCAAAAGTGGTGAAGAAGGTAACTCCACCACCCTCTCCACCACCGGCAACTCATATATCACCGGCACAGACTCCGTCACAATCACCAGCTCATACCACCATGAGCCAAGATGACCAGGACGCATGGGATCTCTGACGCCCCAGTATCGGACAATAGCCCTGAGTCGTACCCCACTAAGCCCTCACCACCTGAGGACAGTACAGCGTATGCTCAGGTGGTAGCTAGGGCAGCAGAGTTTCATAACGTATCGCTACATTCAGAGCCTATCGAGGATGACTTCCTTTTTAACACCCTGTCCTCCACCCATAGCAATTATCAAAGCCTTCCTATGCTCCCGGGAATGCTAAGGCACGCTAAACAAATCTTTAAGGAGCCAGTTAAAAGCAGAGCAATAACCCCAAGGGTGGAGAAGAAATACAAGGCACCACCCACAGACCTTGCTTTTATTACATCACAACTGACACCAGATTCAGTTGTCGTAGGAGCAGCTCGTAAAAGAGCCAACTCGCACACATCAGGCGACGCACCACCTCCAGACAAGGAGAGCCGAAAGTTTGATGCAGCCGGGAAAAGGGTTGGAGTACAAGCCGCAAATCAGTGGCGCATCGCCAACTCGCAGGCACTCCTAGCGCGATATGACAGAGCCCATTGGGACGAGATGCAGCATCTCATCGAGCACCTCCCCAAAGAATTCCAAAAACGGGCAAAACAAGTGGTTGAAGAGGGACAAAACATATCCAACAACCAAATCCGTTCTTCTATGGATGCAGCAGATACAGCTGCAGGAACTATAAATACTGCTGTAACGATAAGGAGGCACGCATGGCTGCGCACATCCGGCTTCAAACCTGAGATACAACAGGCAGTGCCCAATATGCCGTTCAATGAACAACAATTGTTTGGACCAGAAGTGGACACTGCAATTGAAAAATTAAAGAAAGACACTGACACAGCTAAAGCCATGGGCGCACTCTATTCCCCGCAGGGCAGAGGCACATTTGGCACATTTCGCAAAACTACTTTCAGAGGAGGGTTTCGAGGTCAAGCCACACAAGCCAGCACCTCACAAACAACACCGGCTACCTACCAGGGACAGTATCAAAGGGGAGGCTTTCGGGGCCAATACAGAGGGGGCCAATTCCCAAGAAACCGGGGAAAGTTTCAGGGTCCCAAAACCCCTCCGAATAAACAGTGACTCACAAGTCACACAACCCCTTCACACAACACCAGTGGGGGGGAGACTAAGCCAGTTCCACAAATCATGGGAGGAAATAACAACAGACACTTGGGTCTTAGCAATTATCCAACATGGTTATTGCATAGAATTTCTCCAACTCCCTCCAAACGTCCCACCGAAAACACACAAGATGTCCAAACAGCATACAGACCTTCTAGGACTAGAAGTTCAAGCATTACTGCAAAAAGACGCAATAGAATTAGTACCAAAAACACAAAAGAACACAGGAGTTCACTCACTGTACTTTCTAATACCGAAAAAGGACAAAAGTCTGAGACCAATATTGGATCTCAGAACACTAAACACCTACATCAAATCAGACCACTTTCACATGGTCACGTTACAAGACGTAATACCACTACTGAAACAGCAAGACTACATGACAACGTTAGATCTAAAAGACGCGTATTTCCATATACCGATACATCCCTCGCACAGGAAATACCTAAGATTCGTATTCGAAGGAATACATTACCAATTCAAAGTGTTGCCATTCGGAATAACGACAGCACCAAGAGTCTTTACAAAATGTCTAGCAGTAGTAGCTGCACATATCAGGAGGCAGCAAATACACATGTTCCCGTACCTAGACGATTGGTTAATCAAAACCAACTCGCTAACAAAGTGTTTACACCACACAGATTATGTTATACAAACCCTTTACAAACTGGGTTTCTCCATCAACTATGCAAAGTCACACCTTTTGCCGTGTCAAACACAGCAATACTTAGGAGCGACAATCAACACAACAAAAGGGATAGCCACTCCAAGTCCACAAAGGGTTAAAAATTTTCACAAGGTGATACAAGCTATGTATCCAACACAAAAGATACACGCAAAGATGGTCTTAAAACTCCTAGGCATGATGTCCTCATGCATAGCCATTGTCCCAAACGCAAGATTGCACATGCGGCCCTTACAACAGTGCCTAGCATCACAATGGTCACATGCACAGGGTCACCTTCTAGATCTGGTGTTGATAGACCGCCAAACATACATCTCGCTTCTATGGTGGAACAGTACAAATTTAAACAAAGGGCGGCCTTTCCAAGACCCAGTGCCACAATACGTGATAACAACAGATGCTTCCATGACAGGGTGGGGAGCACACCTCAATCAACACAGCATCCAAGGACAATGGGACGTACATCAAAGAAAGTTTCATATAAATCACCTAGAATTGTTAGCAGGATTTCTAGCGTTGAAAGCATTCCAACCAATGATAACCCACAAATACATTCTTGTCAAAACAGACAACATGACGACAATGTATTATTTAAACAAACAGGGGGGAACACACTCGACACAGTTGTGTCTCCTCACACAAAAAATATGGCATTGGGCAATTCACAAACACATTCGCCTAATAGCACAGTTTATTCCATGGATCCAGAACCAGCTAGCAGACAATCTCTCTCGGGATCACCAACAGGTCCACGAATGGGAAATTCACCCCCAAATCCTGAACACTTACTTCCAAATTTGGGGAACACCTCAAATAGATCTATTTGCAACAAAAGAAAACGCAAAATGCCAAAACTTCGCATCCAGGTACCCACACCGGCAATCTCAAGGCAATGCTCTATGGATGAATTGGTCAGGGATATTTGCGTACGCTTTTCCCCCTCTCCCTCTCCTTCCATATCTAGTAAACAGATTGAGTCAAAACAAACTCAAACTCATACTAATAGCACCAACATGGGCAAGACAACCTTGGTATACCACACTACTAGACCTGTCAGTAGTACCTCATGTCAAACTACCCAACCAGCCAGATCTGTTAACACAACACAAACAGCAAATCAGGCATCCAAACCCAGCATCGCTGAATCTAGCAATTTGGCTCCTGAAATCCTAGAATTTGGACACTTGAACCTCACACAAGAATGTATGGAGGTCATAAAACAAGCTAGAAGGCCATCCACTAGACACTGCTATGCAAGTAAATGGAAAAGATTTGTTTGTTACTGCCATAATAATCAAGTCCAACCATTGCATGCATCTCCAAAAGATGTAGTAGGATATTTACTACATCTACAAAAATCAAATCTAGCTTTCTCTTCCATAAAAATACATCTTGCAGCAATATCTGCTTACCTGCAGATTACTCATTCAACTTCCCTATTTAGAATACCTATCATTAAAGCATTTATGGAGGGCCTAAAGAGAATAATACCACCAAGGACACCACCTGTTCCTTCATGGAACCTCAACATTGTCTTGACAAGGCTCATGGGTCCACCTTTCGAACCCATGCATTCTTGTGAAATGCAATACTTAACGTGGAAAGTTGCATTTCTCATTGCCATCACATCTCTAAGAAGAGTAAGTGAAATACAGGCATTTACCATACAAGAACCATTTATTCAAATACACAAAAATAAGGTCGTTCTAAGAACAAATCCAAAATTCTTACCAAAGGTTATCTCACCTTTCCACTTAAACCAAACAGTGGAATTACCAGTGTTCTTCCCACAGCCAGATTCAATAGCTGAAAGAGCACTACATACATTAGACATCAAAAGAGCACTAATGTACTACATTGACAGAACAAAACTAATTAGGAAAACAAAACAACTATTTATTGCATTTCAAAAACCTCATACAGGAAATCCAATATCAAAACAAGGTATAGCTAGATGGATAGTTAGGTGCATCCAAACCTGCTATCTTAAAGCAAAGAGACAGCTGCCTATTACACCAAAGGCACACTCAACCAGAAAGAAAGGTGCTACCATGGCCTTTCTAGGAAATATTCCAATGAAGGAAATATGTAAGGCAGCAACATGGTCTACGCCTCACACATTTACTAAGCACTACTGTGTAGACGTGTTATCTGCACAACAAGCCACAGTAGGTCAAGCTGTACTAAGAACTTTATTTCAAACTACTTCCACTCCTACAGGCTGAACCACCGCTTTTGGGGAGATAACTGCTTACTAGTCTATGCACAGCATGTGTATCTGCAGCTACACATGCCACCGAACGGAAAATGTCACTTACCCAGTATACATCTGTTCGTGGCATTAGTCGCTGCAGATTCACATGTGCCCACCCGCCTCCCCGGGAGCCTGTAGCCGTTTGGAAGTAATCTTCAACATTTGTAAATATATTACTTTAACCTTCATTTTGTACATACTTATTCATTCCATTGCATGGGCACTATTACTAACATACACAACTCCTACCTCACCCTCTGCGGAGAAAACAATCTAACATGGAGTCAACGCCCATGCGCAATGGAACCAAAGTAGGAGGAGTCCCTCGGTCTCGTGACTCGAAAAGACTTCTTCGAAGAAAAACAACTTGTAACACTCCGACCCAACACCAGACGGCGGACTATGCACAGCATGTGAATCTGCAGCTACTAATGCCACGAACAGATGTACACTGGGTAAGTGACATTTTCCTTTCTTAGTTTATTTTAAGAACCACAGGTTCAAGATTTACAATCAATACTTCAAATGAAAGGTACTTCACTTAGGTATCATAGGAACTTTCAATCATAAAAATAGCATGTACAGTTTTGGCAAAAATGGCAATAAGCTATTTTAAAACTAGACACAGTGCAAATTTCAACAGTTCCTGGGGGAGGTGAGTATTTGTTAGTTTTGCAGGTAAGTAAACCACCTACAGGGTTGAAAGTTGGGTCCAAGGTAGCCCACCGTTGGGGGTTCAGGGCAACCCCAAAGTTACCACACCAGAAGCTCAGGGCCGGTCAGGTGCAGAGGTCAAAGTGGTGCCCAAAAAGCATAGGCTTCAATGGAGAAGGGGGTGCCCTGGTTCCAGTCTGCCAGCAGGTAGGTACCCGCGACTTCGGAGGGCAGACCAGGGGGGTTTTGTAGGGCACCAGGGGGGACACAAGTAAGCACAAAAAGTACACCCTCAGCGGCACGGGGGCGGCCGGGTGCAGAGTGCAAACAGGTGTCGGGTTTGCAATGGAGTTCAATGGGAGACCCAGGGGTCTCTTCAACGAAGCAGGGGGGCTCCTCGGGGTAGCCACCACCTGAGCAAGGGAGGGGGCCACCTGGGGTCGCTTCTGCACTGGAGGTCGGATCCTTCAGGTCCTGGGGGCTGCGGGTGCAGTGTCTTTACCAGGCTTCGGGTCTTTGAAGCAGGCAGTCGCGGTCAGGGGGAGCCTCTGCAGGTGTCGCTGGGGGGGGGGGCTCAGGGGGTCAACTCAGACTACTCACAGGGTCGCAGTTGCCAGGGAGTCCTCCCTGTAGTGTTGTTTCTCCGCAGGTCGAACCGGGGGAGTCT